>NC_062547.1:114950287-115272316 GCF_016906955.1 Phacochoerus africanus | reverse complement strand
GTTGATTTTGAATAACCTTTCTAATTACAAAATTTTTATCACATCGAAAATTCAAAGGTGATGGGGATCAGGATGGAGGAGTGGGAGGATGTGGAGCTCTCCTTCCCACACAAACACATCAAAAATCTACATGGGGAAGAATTCTCACCAAACACCACTTGGAAATTGGCAGAAGATCTCCTATACAACCAAAGCTGAAAGAAAGACCTTCACGAAACTGGGTAGGAGAGAAAAAATTAAAAAGGATCAGGATGGGGCTGGTTCCCGTGGAGGAACCTTTAAGGGAGATAAGGTCCACATGGGCAGATCCTCATCCTGGGAAGTACACTTGCCTGCTGGGAAATCTCCTGGGATGGTTTAAGGGTGGATGGAGAAGTCTATACTTTATTCTGAAGGGTATGCACATGCAGGAAAGAGAGAGACTAGTGCCTCACCACACTTCCCAACCCAAAGGAGTGAATACCCCAGCCCCTTTGCTCCATACCACAACCTGGCACAAGATCAGGGCAGAGGATCAGTCTAGCTGTGCAGAGACAGACCATCTGGGGTATGATCCTGGCCAACCTGGAGACCATGTTCAGCACACACATGGAGACGACTAATCAGACGGGGTGGACAATGTCAGGATATGCACCAGTGGCACCCCAAGCACAGGTAGTGGCTAAGCACTGAATCTCAGGCAGACAGACCCAGGGAGAAGACTCAATCTAGCTGCACGGAAACAGACTAGGGTGTGGTCCATGGGGAAGCAGGGAGACCACTGTCAGCAGGCACAGGAGAGAAAGGCAGCTGCAGCAGAAAGTACTGGTGCATGCCTTGGGTGGCACCACAGAAACACATAGCTGCTGGATGCTGAGTCTCAGGTAGACAGCCCTGGGTGGGAGTATGCAGCTGATCATTCCCCAGTGGGAGTGCTCCAGCTCTGCCCACTCCACACTACAGCCTGGAGCCAGAACTGGGGTGGACAAATCCTGGTCTTAGCAGCAGAGCCACCTCCATTCCTTTAGTCACAGCACCCTGGCCCCAAGCCCCAGTCTACTGCATACCACAGCCTATCACTAGGTCTGGGATGAACACGAGAGAGAGGGGGACACAACCCTGAGACTGATTCTAGGTAGAGTTGTGGACATCTGCCACAAGTGGCATAGAGGTTCACAGGCCATGTGGGCCTCATTTGCTTCAGTGGTTATCTCCTCTGGGTCAGAGCATGCCTTCAAGGGCAGTAGAGCCTGACTAAACGCTACCCTTAAGGCTTCTACTTCAACAGCTGGGGAGCAGACCCCACTCCTGCCTGATAGGACAGTAACAGCCACAGAGTAGAGGAGGTCCCACCTCACTCCCAGTACAGGCTCTGGACACCACAACACCAATCATATCTCCTATCAAAGGAATAATGGCTAGCACATTCTGAGGAAAGACATGGCTGGTACACATACCAAACCAGCCCTTGCATCCAAAATACTGGACTCAGTCTACCCAGAGATGATCCCACATAAACATCCCTTCAAGACCACAGTAGATAGATGTTTTTCCTAAACTCACAGAGACAAAGAAACTGAAGTAAAATGAAAAAGCAGAGAAACTACCCCCGTTTAAAAGAACAAGGGAGCTTCCCTGAACAAATAATGAAACAGATCTCACCAGTCTTCTAGACCCTGTGTTCAAAAAGGAATTTATAAAAAATGCTAAAGAAATTAAGGAAGATCATTTAGAGAAAGGCAGATCATTGTAACAAGGAAATAGAAACTATAAAGAGGAAACCAGTAAAAATTAAACAATTCAATTACTGAGATAAAAATCTAGAGGCAATGAATAGAGACTAAATAATACAGAAGAAAATATAAGTGATCGTGAAGATAGGATGATGGAAATCATCCAATCAGAACAGCAGACAGACAAATGAAAGTAAAAAAATAAAAGGAACATACAAGATCTAAGAAATAATATACCATATGACTGACAAGGGGTTAACAACTAAAAATATACAATTAGCTTATATAACTCAATATCCAAAAAAACGACCCAATCAAAAAAATGGGCAGAAGACCTAAATAGACATTTCTCCAAGGAGGACATACAGATGGTCAACAGATACATGATAAGATGCTCAACATTACTAATTATTTGGGAAATGCAAGTCAAAACTACACTGAAGTATCATCTCACCTGTCAGAATGGCCATAATCAAAAATTCTACAAATAATAAATGACTGGTCAATGCGGACCTGCTGTGTAGCACAGAGAACTCTACCCAATATTCTGTGATAATCTATGTGGGAAAAGAATCTGAAAGTCAATAGATATGTGTACACGTATAACTGAATCATTTTGTTGTACAGCACAAATTATCAAAACACTGTAAATCAACTATACCTCAATAAAATTTTTTAAAAAATGAAAAAAAAATTGCTGGAGGGGGTGTGAAGAAAAGAGAACATTCCTACACTGTTGTTGGTAATGTAAATTGGTATAGCCACTATGGAAAACAGTGTGGAGGTTTCTTTAAAAACTTAAAATTGAGTGACCATATGATCATAGAAATCCTATTTCTGGGTATATATCCAGAAAAGATAAAAAGTCTAATTTGAAAAGACAGCTGCACTCCAATGTTCATAGCACTATTTACATAATAGCTAAGACAGGGAAACAACTCACGTGTCTATCAACGGAAGATTGGCTTTAACAGGAAATGATGAGCGATAGATAGATATAAGGAAATATATAATGGAATATTACTCAGTAATAAAAAAAGAGTACTGCCATTTTCAGCAACATGGATGGACCTAGATAATAATACACTTAGGGAAGTAAGTAGAGAAAGACAAATATTATATAACTTTTATGTGGAATCTAAAAATATAATACAAATTAATCTATTTACAAATCAAAAACAGACATGCAGGCAGAGAAAACAAACTTGTGGTTACCAAACAGAAAAGGGAAGGAGGAGGGATTAAATTAGGAGTCTGGAATTAACAGATACAAACTACTATGCATAAAATAGCTAAACACCAAGGATTTACTGTATAGCATAGGTAACTATGTTCAATATCTTGTAATAAGCTATAAGGGGAAATAATCTGAAAAATATATATAACTGAATAACTTTGCTATATACCTGAAATTAACACAATATCATCTATATTTGTTTTGAAAAAATCCAAAGAAAGAGTGTATTATCTCCAAATTCTTGTGTTGCTTAAAACTCCTTCTTCCCTTATACCATTACAACCATCCCACTGAGTTCATACCACAAGTGTCTATAGCAGGGTTTTAACAAAGCACAAGTGTCTATAGCAGGGTTTTAACAAAGTAGCACTTTCAATATTTTGGGCTGCATAGTTATTCAGTGTGGAGGGGAGGTGGGCATTTGTGCATTTTAATTGTGGAACAGCACCTCTGGTCTCTAGCCACTAGAGGGCAATAGCAGCCCCATCGGTCATCCCCTAGGAGTCCTGACAAAGTACCCTGGGGGACAAAATCATTCCTGGTTGCAAATGACAGTTCTATATTTTCATTATACTTGACCTCCCCAATTCAAAGTTAATTTTTTAGTGATTGCTTTTGGGTTCCTTTCAAATTTTGTCCTGCTCAAATTTTGTGACCAGTTGCTCACACATTTAGCTCTCACTTTTGGTCAGCTGTGACTCTCAAAATATCACAGGTCTCATGAAGCCTCTATATTCCTCTTTACATCTCCATTTGCTGAAATGGCAACATGAACAAGAGCAGCCCTATTTGTTTTGTGTGTGATTAATCAATGATACTTATCATCTTTCCTGTGGGCTCAATATAAACAATGATAGAAAGTCATGAAAACCTGTTTTCCCAATGCCCATATAGAAAAAGACATGTCTAGTAATAAATTCAGCCCATACTGTGCTTCTCAGCCTTAGGCTGGTCACTTGAGACTTAAAACGTTTGTAAGGCTCCTTGTACTAATTCTAGCCATTTTCTAGACATGCAGTATGTGTTTGGAAACTTAGAGCAAAACTCATTTTAAATTATCATCTTCTATAATGTAAATTCATATATTTATATAGTTTTGCAAATTTTGTTGATGATTTGGTTACTTTTGAGCTACATGCATTTTTCATAGTGACACAGATTTCAAGGATAATTTGGCTTTAATGTTATTCAAGCTCACTTTTTCCTCCAATCATCCTAGCTAAGGGACCTATTTACATAATACCTAGTGCTTGCTTTTTTTTTTTTTATATTCCTGCTTCATTGGAAAGCCAAAAATAAACAAAAAGAAATGCATTTCCAAAGCATTTTTTAGTTGGAAGATCTTTGTGATAGCCAACTTTCTAGTAAAATTTCCCAAGTTGACTCTATTTTGGAAAAGGCAGGTTTCTCTTTTATGAACTAATGAATAAGACAGAGGTTAAACATTTTAGGATCCTCAGTGTGACTCTTAAAATACATAGTCATCCTATTAGAAATCCAATGAGGCTTTGACTATTTCCTTTCAAGGTCCTTTTTAAGGACATCCATTTTATAGGAAAACTGAATTTGAGTAAATGCTAAATTCTCAGGAAGACTGACAAAAGGTAGCATCCTGGTAAGTCCAGTTCAGCCAAAAGCCAAAGAAAGAAAAATGTAATGCTTAGAAATTCTTTCAGTTAGGTTAAACAATTGTCAGTCATTCCTCATACCTGGTTTAGGGAGAAGAATGAAAACTAAAACTTAATTATTCTTTATTACAAAATAATAAATGTTTGAAGTCCTTTGAAGAACTTGAAAGCCAATTAGAACCCTTGTAGTCAATACAGAGCCCTTGCTCATGAGAATAGGGGGATGACAAGAGGAATGAAACAGCTCATTAGATGTTAGTCCTAGAAGAGATCTTAGAATTAATAATCTAATGCTCTCATTTTACAGATGAGAAAACAGCATTTGCAGTTCACCACGCTCAACATGAGATATTCATTAGTTAATTCAATACGACAAAACTATGATGTAGGTACAATTATTTCTGTTGAATCATGAGGAAACAGAAGCTTTTAGAAGTTAAATAATGGGGGGAATTCCCTTCGTGGCTCAGTGATTAACAAACCCAAGTTCCATGAGGACGCAGGTTTGATTCCTGACCTCCCTCAGTGGGTTAAAGATCCAGCATTGCCGTGAGCTGTGGTGTAGGTCACAGATGCAGTTCGGATCCTGCATTGCTGTTGCGGTGGCTGTGGTGTAGGCTGGTAGCTGTAGCTCCAATTTGACTCCTAGCCTGGGAACTTCCATGTGCCGCAAGTGCGGCCCTAAAAGCAAAAAAAAAAAAAAAAAAAAGTTAAATAATGTCCTAAAATATCATGTAAACAAAGGATGGGGTTCTGTGGGGTCTTAAACACCACAGCTACAGCAGTGCTAGATCTGAGCCACATCTGCAACCTACACCACAGTTCATGACAACATGGGATCCTTAATCCACTGAGCAAAGCCAGGGATAGAACCCACATCGTCATGGATACTAGCTGGGTTTGTTTCTGCCGAGCAGCAACAGGAACTCCCAAGCTTAGAATCTTAACTCAGCTTTCCAAGGTCCTATTCTTATGTCTGTAGCAATTCTACATCAATATAATACACAGAATTTTTAGCACTACCTTACTTCACAAGAGCACTGATGGCTTTATTACAAACATACTACTGAAAAGTGAAATGGAATATTAATGCCAAGGTTGTAGATACAGACTTCTTTATTCCTCTACAAGTAGCACAATGCCATTTGGGAAGTGAAGTACGTATTTACAGAGGAAGTCTAGTTATTTTCTTACCTTTTGCTATGATCCTAATACTTATTATATTTCCTGTTCACTTGCCTTGAGCTTACTCTGGATAAATGAATAAAGTGGCAACAATTTTAAAGAAGAAAACAGTAGGCAAGCAAGTGGACTTGGTGATGATGATGATGATGATAAAAGCCAATGTGTATTGAAACCATATGCCCTATTCTGGGCTAAATACTGTGCTAATGTTCTCATTTAATTATTAATTTTGTGAAACTCTGGGTTTATGTAATATTGTCTTCTTATATATGAGGAACTGAGGCTTAGAGAGGCCAATGAACTTGTTTAAAGTTGGACAGCTAGTAAGTAGGCCTTTTTGAACCTGACTTATCTGACTCTCGAGCCTGTGTTCTTAAGCACTGTTCTACAGTGAGTCTGTAATTATATCAGCATGTTTAGTTAAGATTGGAAATGGCAACAGTCACAGGATGATGAGCAGAATGAGACTAAATCTCTTAAGAGCAAAGGTTTTATATTTTTACTAAATTATGTATTGCTCAGATCATAAAACAGTGTCTAGTCCATAGCAAGCTCTCAACATGTGTTTCTGGAATAACTGAATGGATGAATGAAGTATGCTTAAGATATTTATTTAAAAATAAAAAGCTTATTTTTAGAGAAGCTTTTTTGTAGTGAGTTTCTTTACATGCTATGAACTGTTGTGCTGTGGTTATAATGCTAAGCCTGCTTTCATGGAGTTTACCAGCTGCTCTCTGCTTCACGTTACAATTATAAACTCAAAAGGCTTGCATATCATGCATAAAAAATGAAAAATAAAAGGTAGTTTAGCCCCATTATAACTTACATCAAAGCCAGTATTTATAATACTGGGGTCAGGACAGGGGTGGGGAAAATGCTGTGAGAAAAAGCAATCATCCTGGTTATCTAATGAACTTCACAAACTACCTGGCTTCAGGTTCATTAACAGAGTCTGTTATATGTTTCCCTTATATATATAAATTATTTTTGATCATACTAAAGCCTTTAGAAAATTAATTTTTTTAGAAATTATAAGAAATAGCATTTTTTTTTTGTTTTTTGGTACTTGGTCTTTTTAGGGCTGCATCCATGGCATATGGCGGTTCCCTGGCTAGGGGGTTGAATTAGAGTTGTAGCTGCTGGCCTGGGCCACAGCCACAGCAACTTGGGATCCAAGCTGCATCTGTGACCTACACTACAGCTCATGGCAATGCTGGATACTTAACGCACTGAATGGGGCCAGGGATCGAACCCATGACCTCATGGATACTAGGCAGGTTCGTTAACCACTGAGCCATGACAGGAACTCCAGAAATGGCATATTTTTGATATCATATAAATATATTGAATCCTATTCATCTCTAGCTCTACTTTTTCATGTGGCTCTCTAATCAAAAGCATCCAAATTAAAAGCAATGGCTAGAGGCTGGAGGACACATATAGTTCTTTCCAAAGTGTACATGCTCAACATGATCACTAGGTCATGAGACTTAAAGCCCTAGAAGAGAGGAAAGGAGCAGCTTGAGGAAGACCAGGCCCAACACCATTCCAAGCAGAGACTGCATGGAGAATAAGAGAACTGGAAGGGATAGACTTACAGGTGCTTGAGACACTCACCCCTTCTCTCAAGGGATGAGGGTGATTATAAATACCCAGATAGATAAGGAGCCTGCATACATCATATCTGTAGCATTAACTCCTGCACTACCAGGGTACGGATAAGTCAGTGAGTTAAAGGGAGAGGTATTGGTTGCATCCACTTCCAATGACACCTGAAATCAAGGCATGGGATGGGATGCCATGTCTTGTGTTAGCACACTGAGCCCAAATTAGCAGAAGGGATTAGATCGACATTAAGGCACATTAGTATAGAAAGCACACCAGTTCATCCATCCTACAGTAGAGGGCAGACAGGATCCAGAAGACACTGGGACAATTTAAGGATGGAATCTTCTTTCTACTGCTTACACAGGCCATACCCCTCTCTTCCATATATTCAAACACCATCTTGGAAGAGAGAGTGGTAATGCAAAGCAGTTATCCCACAGAAGCCAGTTGACATCTAAATGATTGATTTTCTAGATGTGGATGATTTTTTTTTTGTATAAACTGAAAATATGTTTTTACTTTAATGATTTTAATTTTTTTTCCATTATAGCCGATTTACAGTGTTCTGTCAATTTTCTACTGTACAGCAAGGTGACCCAGTCACACATACATGTATACGTTCTTTTTTCTCACATTATCCATGCTCCATCATAAGTGACTAGATATAGTTCCCAGTGCTATACAGCAGGATCTCATTGCTTATCCATTCCAGAGGCAACAGTCTGCATCTATTAACCCCAAATTCCCAGTCCATCCTGCTCCCTCCCCCCTCGGTAACCTCAAGTCTAAGTATCTGTCTATTGTAAACATTCAGAAATTTATGGAAACCCTGAAACCAACTTGTTAAAAGTGAAATTAAAAAAATGAAAACTTAAAATTAATTTAGCTATGTTAAAATTTTGTTGGAAAAGGATGAATTATAAATCAAAATACATATAACTTTATGCTACCGAAGGATACCCTTCTTGTTGCTCTCTTCGGAAAAGAGAGTTTGGCCACTTTATTTTTACCGTGAAGCTGATACAGCAGCCTGGGTGTTTTTTTTCTCAGTAAGAAAAGAATATATTCGACATGTCAATGGCAATGATTGCTTCAAAACAAGCAGAGATGTGGAAATTGAAATAGGGGCCCAGTGGAGCTCTTACAGTTCATGCATGTAGGTGTTTCAGTGGCTTCCATTCACTTTGTAGCTTCCATATCAATGGCAAGGAAAATAGGTTTGATTGGATTTGGCAGTAGCTTTCCTCGAACAATATTTTCAAGAGATAGGATTGTTCAGGGTTGAATTCCCAATTATTTCCTGCTGTAAGAAGCAGTATAAAACAATGTCTCCAGCATCAAATGTAATTAGTTCTTCTATTGACTTGTGTGTTTTTAATGTTAAAATTATACTCCTCTGTGGAGAGAATCGACAGATACCATTCTTCCTCATGTATGCATTAATATCCTAGAAAACTGAGTGGATTTGTTTGACAACTTATTCCTGGGTCTCTGAGATCAAAGCTCTGAAGAGTTCTGAGATCAAAGCACTAAGGAGATGGGCTATAGGATGTAACAAGCATAAAATTTTGAAAGTATTCAACTAACAGAGATTGTGGA
Source organism: Phacochoerus africanus (assembly GCF_016906955.1). Classification (NCBI taxonomy): domain Eukaryota; kingdom Metazoa; phylum Chordata; class Mammalia; order Artiodactyla; family Suidae; genus Phacochoerus; species Phacochoerus africanus. The sequence goes on along the minus strand of NC_062547.1, from coordinate 115,263,347 downwards.
TTTTATCTCACCCCCCCCCACATATCAAGTTCCTTTATCATCATTTGAATATTATAGTACTCAAAGGGAAAAGGGAACACTCACGTTTATACAAGCATTATTCACAATGGCCAAAAGGCAAAAGCGGCCCAAGTGTCCACTGACGGATGAATGAATAAACTGTGGTTTATGCATACAATGAACTATTAGTCAGCATTTTTAAAAAAGGAAGGGAATTCTGTCATATGTTGTAACATAGATCAACCTGGAGGATGTTAAGCTAAGTGAAACAAGAAGACAATTAGTATACGATTCCACTTATATGAGGTAAAAAAGTAACTGGGTTCATAGAAACAGAAAGCAGAATGGTGGTTAGCAGGGCCAGAGGGGGCACTGAAATGGGGAGCTGTTGTTTAACATGCATAGAGTTTTAGTTTTGTAAGATGAAAAAACTCCTGAGACTTGTTGAACACTAATGTGAATATACTTAACATTCCTGAAAGGTAGACTTAAAAATGCTTCAGAGGGAGTTCCCTGGTGGCCTAGTGGTTAAGGATTTGGCCTTGTCACTGCTGTGGCTAGGGTTCCATCTGTGGCCTGGGAACTTCTTAATGCCCTAGGCACAGCCAAAAAAAAAAAAAAAAAAGATGTTAAGTTTGATGCTTTGTGTATTCTACCACAATTGAAAAATGTATTCTTTTAAAAGAGAAGAGGTGGTGAATAAGCATATGAAGGAGAAAGGGGATGCCTCTTATTGATAGAGAAATGAAGTAGACATCATATCAGTGAACCCTGGAAAAGTTGGAAAAAGAGATGCACTGATATGAAGTGAGTTGCAATACATGTGTCCTTGTCTCCTCCCTGGGGATGTGTCCTGACGTAAACATCTGGGAGGGGTATAGAAAGATCTGGGAGCATCAGGGCAAGCTGCCCTGGCTTAGGCAGGAAGGACACAAGCCTGTAGGAAAACTCCTCATCCTTTTCATCCAGTAGGGCACAGTATCTGTGGCTATTGCAGTATCTGCAAGGGATGTGGCCTGTGCGGGGAGGCTCGGGGTGGAGAAGTGCCTGTAGGCTGAGAGGGTTTCAGAAAGGATGCTAATATAATGTCCCAAGAAACAGTGCCTGCAGAAACCACCTGAGAGAAGCAGATCAGCACTGCAATAAAGAATATGAATTCTGAATCCAGTCTACCTTGGTTTTTATTTCTGGTTTCTCTACCTTTGAGCTGTGCATATTTGGACAAGTTTGTATCTTAATTTCATTCCTTAAGTTGTACTACTAACAATACCCACCTCATTTTGTTAGAGGATTAAAAGTATACATGAAAATCCTCACACAACACTTGACACAGAGTTCTCAAAAATATCAGTTGTTATTTATTATTATTGAAAAGGAATGGAAGGAGAGTGATCAAGCATATATCTGTCAACACTGCCTAAAGAGCTAAGTCATCCACCTTCACATAGAAATTCTAAAGCTTCCATATTTTGCCATCTGACTGAATACGGGTTAGGGGAGAACAGATGATCGGTTATTATAAAATATTTTAAAAGCTAATTTTTTCATACATTGAGTGGATGTGAATAAATTGTTGATTCCACTAGTTATGGGTCCTTCAATATTCTTAATCTGTGTGCCTGAATCTAATATTTGTGGGATTTTGGAGAAAAACAAGTAGAGGCTCATATGCCATCCACACTAATGTTCAAATGATACAAATCAAGCTAATAAATATAATTTTTAAAATTTTAATTTGTTTTTTATTTTTATTATCCTTTTGGTTTGAAACCTACACCTTTACAATGATCTAGAAGGCCAGACTCAAATTGAGAATTAGCAGAGACTTCCAGGCTGGAACCTAGTGGGGCAGGGAAAGTAGGCTGTGAGCCTCTCACCCGCCCTCTTCTCTTTCCACCATCCATGACCCTCACTGCAAGAGGCCTAATGTACATACACTTTGTCAGCCACATCAGCAAACTCTATCCATACCCTTGTAAACAGACATCCCTTGTCCACTCCTCAGACCAAGAGATGAAGACATCAACTACCTGGGCCACCCTCCCAGTTCTTGAAGCATGGTGTAGTTGGGGAAGAGGCCTGGGCTTTAGGTGCACATGTCTCTTTAACCCAGTTAGCTCCTTGCCCTGTAGAGATGTTGGCCAGTGAACCCCAGCAGTATTTACTCATGGAGCCCAGAGTAAGAGCTCTGCTTGCCTGCACCTGTGGGTAGCAATGTGCACCAGAAACTGATTCCAAATCCCTCAATTTACAACTACAGAGCAAAATCATCCAAAGCTAGAGGCCATCTCAACCCTGAAGGAGAAAGAATATATAGTAGGAGCTGAAAGATATTCAACAAAAAGAGGAATGAAAAAGAGAGAGAAGTCTAGGTCTAAGGCCTTTCTTAAAATCAGGTCTTTTGAAAAGAACAAATCTTTTCCAGAAAGAGAAACCCAGCGTTCCAACTCCAGCAACAGCAGTTTAGGTTGTGAATGTGGCGACTGGAGATGTACCATTTTCCATTGACTCTAAGAAGCATATTTATTTTACATTTTAACATCTTGGGATTGGAATGTTTCCTATAATTGATGGTACTTTACGGTGGCCATTGGCCAAGCAACAGTTGTGACGTGGTAGTCGGTGCCTGTGGGTGCACAAACTGTTCACCAACCTCTCTTCACGTGTGTGAATCCTTGGCTCTGTGTAAGCGGCATTGCTAGTGTAAATGTCTTCAAACAGATTACACCATAATTTGGCACTGAAACAAGTTACCTTGTGTGCAGAAAGACGTCGAAATGGAACAGCAGGGCATAAATTGGATGTTAGTGAAACAAATGTTCATAATTAGAAGAATACCTACAACTTCATGACTGTTTGCAAAATAACAACCAAGTGAATTATGGGTCTAACAGGAAGATGGGCACAAGTTACTGAGTTTACTGTAGCATTGTTTAATGCTACAATAATGTTGCATAAAGTCCTTAAAACAACTCATTTATCAGAGTTCGTGTTGTGGCCCAGCGGAAATGAATCTAACTAGTATCCATGAGGTCATAGGTTCCATCCCTGGCCTCGCTCAGTGGTTTAAGGATCCGGCATTGCCATGAGCTGTGGCGTAGGTCACAGATGCGGCTCAGATTTGGCATTTCTGTGGCTGTGGCATAGGCCAGGCTACAGCTCTGATTCGACCCCTAGCCTGGGAACCTCTGTATGCCATGGGTGCAGCCCTAAAATAAATAAATACTTACTTATCATGTGTGTGTAGCTGAAAGTCATCTGGGTTCAGCTGGCCTAGGTGGGAGTTTCTTAGATGAATCAGTCAGTTTTGCATGTTTCTGCTCTACATGTTATATGATTATATCAAAGTTGTGTTTTTTGTTTTGCTTTGTTTTACCCATTCCCCTATTGATCATGGCTTTCAATTTTGGCAATAGAAATTGTCATGCAAGGCATTTTGTGGACAAATATTTTCATTTATCCAGGTAGACAACTAGTATCATACTGTCTAGGTCATTGATAAATAAAAGCTGAACTGTACATGAAAAACTTGAAGATTGGAGTATCATTTACAGCTACCCCAGTAATAGATATAGATAAGGATTCTGTTTGCTGCATGTCTTCACTAATATTTGGATGAATCAGTTTATTCCACTATCTTTGGACTTGTAGTGCTTCCAATGAGAAGTCAACTATTACTCTTATAGTTATATCTTTGTATATGTATATAATGGGTCTTTTCCCCCAAATGCTTTGAATTTGTCTCTTTCTCTGTGGCTTTTAGCAACCTGACTATGATATGTCTAGGGATGGTTTTCTTTATTCTACTTGGAGCATGTTACTTGGTATTTGTTAAGCTTTGCAATCTGTGGACTGATTTTTTGTTGTTGTTGTTAAATTTTTAAAACATCTTGGCCATTATGAGTTTTCTGCCTCATACTTTCTTTTTTCTCCTTTTGGGTCTCCAAATATACACATAGTATCTCTAAAATTCCCAGAAGTTGCATATGCTCTATTTATTTTTTTTCAGCTTTTTTTTCACTGTGTCCTTCAGCTGGAAATTTTCCATTAATGCATCTTTGAGTTTACCAAGTCTTTCTTCTGCACTATCCAACTTGCTTTCATGCCCAAACAAAGAAGTTTTGTTTTCAGATATTGCGAATTTCTCTTTTAGGAGTTTGATTCTTTTTTATTTTAGAATTCCCACTTTTTCCCCAAATAGTTCACCTCTTTCCTCATTTTATTCATCTTTTCTTATAAGTTTCTTACCATATTTCTCACAGTTTTGTTAAGTTCTGAAACTGCTAATTCTAGTATCTGGGAAATTTCTAAATCTATTTATATTGATTTTTTTTTTCTCTTGGTAGCGAGCATATTTTCCTGCTATGTCACATATCATAATGTTTTATTATATTCTGAATATTGTGTATAAAATAGCAACATAAAAGTGTACCAGAGAATGCAAGCCAGTGCTCTGTTTGGCAGTTAAGGGGAAGGCACTGGCATTCAGAATGTATCTAAGAGTCAAACTGGACTGGTGCTCTAGCATGGCTTTAGTTATCTTGATTAGCTCCTGCATCAGTTTTTCTGTGTCACCACTGCCTTCTTTAACCTTGCCCATATTTGAGCTGCAAGAAGGTTGAGTTTAAGATATTTTTGTTTCACTTTTGGATTCAACTTTGGCAGCACCCTGGGATCTATGTAACACAAGAACATGATTTTTCTCTGTTTATCGGCTCCTTCTCCATCGCTGATTTCTTAGAAGTATTTATTTGACTGAGCAATCTATTTTTTATCTGGATTCTTTTAAGTATCTCCTACCATCCCATTATCATCTAAACTCAGCTGTTTTTGTTTTGCGCCTGAAGTGTCTCTTTATCTTCAGCAGGCCCATGTCTCCATTAAACCATATTCAGACCAAGAACCATCCCTCAGGTAGACAAGGTGCCATCATATTCTGTTCAACTGGGCAGCACTTGTTCTCCTCTGGAATTCAGTTCATCAAAGCTTTATTACATCTACTAGTCTTCATTATCCCCTTAGAAAATGACATTTACTTCATCCATTTTGTTGGTGGTGGTGTTCTTAACACGATTTAGAAGAATCTTTTTGGTTCCTCTCCATATAAATGGGAAATAGAAGTCAACTAGGTATTTACTTTTGAAACTAAATTTATATTCTCAGTTTTATGTTATTATTCATACAAATTCCTCCAAGTCTAAAAAGCTTTAGAGCTCACAAACCTAGATATCTCCTGAAAGAATTAAAACACTTCATTCAGAGTGCAATTTCTTTTTTTTCTGTTTTTTTTTTTTTTCTTTAGGGCCATACCCGTGGCATATGGAGGTTCCCAGGCTAGAGGTCAAATGGGAGCTGCAGCTGCTGACCTACGCCACAGCCACAGCAATGCCAAATCTGAGCCACGTCTGCGACCTATACCACAGCTCTTGGCAACAACAGATTCTTAACCCACTGAGCAAGGCCAGGGATCGAACCTGTGTCCTCATGGATACTAGCCAGATTTGTCTCCACTGAGCCATGATGGGAACTCCCAGAGTGCAATTTCTTAAATCAAGGGGCCATTAAGATAGACACTAGGTAAATCCTATTTAGAATCTGCATCATTTTTTCTCATCCCTTCATTTTCACCTTCTCTGCCACTTTCTGCCCTTCTTTTTTCACCTTAACAAACAGAGATAAGGGGAAGTGGTCATCACAAAAATTTGGGAAGATAGTAGAGAATGAAAAATAATGTATATATGGAGATATATCTTTTTAGGGCTGCACTTGTGGCATATGGGAATTTCCAAGCTAGGAGTGGAACGAGAGCTGCAGCTGCTGGCCTACGTCACAGGCAAAGCAATGCTGGATCCAAGCTGCATCTGCAGCCTACACTGCAGCTTGTGGCAGTGCCAGATCCTTACCCTACTGAGTGAGGCCAGACATTGACCCTGCATCCTCATGGAGACTAGTTGAGTTCTTAACCCGCTAAGCCACAATGCGACTCTGAGATATATTTAGTAATTACAAGTTAAGCCTCTAGCAAATTTAGACGTTGAAACTAATAATTATATGAATATAATTACTCATATGAAATATGCAGACATATTTATAATTTATTATATGGATATGATATGTAAACTGCATATTTCCAGTTTACTGGGGTTTTTTTTAAGGCTTTGGGATTATATTAAGAAATAGGGGTTCCTAGAATATATGAAATTCAACTTAGTTTTGAATTCGTTAGCTCAAATCCCTATGTGTTCCTATTGTAATTTTTCCCTCCAGCATAAATAATTCCTCTGCTTTTAACAAGTCTTTGTAACAGGTCTGCAGCTCACAAGCTCTAGATATCCTCTGATATCAGTTTTAAATCTCCTGAGCTATGAATGGTCCCTGGCAGCTGTCTGCCAAGCAATCGTTTCAGCTTCTGACAATCTATGGGTAGCTGAAGCAACAGATCAAAATAAGAATATGGCCATCCTTAGTTATCCCAGAAAATCCTGAGAGGAAAATGAGTGTTCTATCCCAAGGCCACCTAGATAAGTAGGTTTTATCTAGCTGAGAGTGACAGTTAAGAGGGCCATTCACACTGGGGGAAAACTCTCAAAAATATTTTAACACTTAGTTCTATTGCTTTACCTTGTGGCGGTTTAAGGAGACTTTCTAATTCTGCCCACAGTCCAAGAGATTTATTACTTAAAATTTTCTCTAGTATGAAAATACCAAGACTGACCCTTTGGTAGACACCCAAGGGCCTCATAACCTATGAAAGAGATCAGGCTGACCATATAGGCCTTCATATCCATGAAGGTTGTCTGTAGAGAATCTGCCAAGAGCACAGAATGAGTCATCTTATTTTTCCTTATATCAAAACACTACAGAATTTAAAGACATCAGAAGTTATCTGCTGGACTGCAGTGAACAGATTCTGTAGGGGCTGGAAATAATTCACTGTGTAGCCTGGGCCTGTTAGGGTGAGCTCAAGAGATCCCTAAACAAAGTTTCAGTTGTTTGTGCTGGGAGATGGGGAGTGAGGAGGAAAGGTGTGGGAAGAGGGAACTGCCTGGATCAGGGAGCCAGGGAGTGGCTGTCGCCTTAGGCAAGTTCTCTCCCTGGGAGATGGGAGAGGCAAGGAAGAATTAATTACAAGATCAAACTAATGTGGGTTGTGGGCTGGGTAAAGGACTTCCCAATGAAGTTGCCTTCTTATTTTGCACCTTGAGCACAACCTCACCTTTCTCTCTCCAGCCCTCTTTCTACCACAATCCCCGTGGGCTGCCTACCCACCACCAATCTGCCATCTTTATGTTTCAAACATGGAACACAGCAAACTGTAATGTATGAATTTAATTTAAACATCAAAATTTGCTAGAGGCTTAACTTATCATTACCAAATATATCTCAAAATTGTTTTTATTATCTTCCCAAATTCTTTGCCTCCAACATGGACTTCATCTTTGCTTTCCGAATCTACTCTGTCTTGTGATGATCTCTTCCCTTTATCTCTGTTTCTTTAAAAAAAAAAGAAAGAAAGAAAAGAAAAAGAGGGATAGCAGGTGGCAGAGAAGGTAAAAGATGATGGGAAGAGAAAAAAAAGGTTTGATTCAGATTCCAAGTAGGATTACCTTATATCTAGCCTAATGTCTCCTTGATTTAAGAAACTGCACTCAGAATGAAATATTTTAATTCTTTCAGAAGAGATCTAGGTATGAGAGCTGTAAAGCTTATTCAATTTGGGGGACTTTTAAAGAAGAAAAATATTAAACTGGGAATACAAATTAAGTATAGAGTATAGAATGTGTCAAAAACATAAAGTGATTCATTTTTCTTTATATCAAAACACTGCAAAATTTAAAGACATTAGACATTATCTGTTAGATTACAGTGAGCAAATCTTATAGTGGGCTTTTCTTGTGTTTTTGGCAACCATTTCTTCTTCTTTTGGTCATATGCATGTAGATTTACTTTTGAAAGTTACCTTTACTCCACTGTTTTGGTGTAATTGTCAGTCAGGGAACACTGACCTCCTCTAGAGATAAGTGTCATTCACTTTAGGCCATCTGAACATCTCAACTTTGAATCTTGAGTTAATGGACAGAAGCATAAAAATCACAACCTTGTTACTTGTCATCCACAGCATATTGATAAAACTATTACTCACTCCTGCCATCCAGCACTCCTGAGCTGTACCTGTTCCCACTCTGCCAGACGTGGTTCCCTTCAGTCCTTTTAATAATTATGGTACCATCTCACACCCTTCTGATAAATTCCCTTCTAGTTAAATTACTCAGGCTTTGTCTATATTGTTTGCAACTAAAGAAAACCAATTTATACATGTGCATCAAGTTAGTGAGATGGTAGATGATTTTAAGAGTAATTAGCTCCATAATATGCCTCTGCTTCCCTAGTAGTACAAACATTATTGTATTATTTAGATTCAAGTTCTGAAAGAGCTGTTTAAGTGGAAGTTGATACTTTGTGACACTGCAACAAGAGGTAAAAGATGTAGTTAGGAAGCAACCTCAAGCAACACCTGTAATCTTCTGTATATGGAGAAAGTGATGGATTAATGAGGTAGGTCTGGTGTTCCTAAATCCTGAAGGATTTAAAACTGGGATTACAAACTGAAATGTTGTTAGTGAATGAGCACTGATGCAAATGAGTGAGTCATCCAATATACGCTTACTTCCGTGACGAAATAATGCCCATTTCTCTTCAGCTTTTCCTGTCTGTCTTTTCAGTTTCTACCTTGGATAGAGGCATGTGCAGAGACGTATTGCTGGACTCTAAGGAAAACACCAGTGACAGTTTAGTGATGAATGGCAACTGAAACTCACCCACTTTTCTAGGGAAACAATGGGATCATAAAGACTCAAGAAACTGGAGAATATATGCCCTTTACATGAAGCAACATTCCTGATTTTTTTTTTTAAAGTGGTGAGAATTATTGCTTTTCTTAAATGTACAATAATCTGTTTTTATATTTTGGCAACTAATCTAATTTAAAACAAAAACAAAAACAAAAAAACAGTGCATCAGGCCAGGAAAGCAAGTAAGCATTCTGTTCCCAAACAATACTAGAAGCTGGGTTGTGATAATGAGTCTGGATTGGAGGCATGTAAAACATTTACTGACCACAACACTTAAGCAAACAAAATATTTTTACAAAGTAAACTCATAAGCTAGAACAAGCCAAGCCAGTCATGGAATAAATCCCTGGGGGTAGCCTGGTGGAGCCTCCAGGGCCCAGCAAGTGATGAACAGTATGCAGAGAGAGGAACACTCTTCTAGTGCTGGCAGCTCTGGAGGGCATTTTGATGCACTTTGCTAGGCCAAATAAGTGAATCATGTCTGCGTCAGGAAGTGGTTTGATTACCTCATTATGTATACATTACAAATAATTTTTTTTTCTTTATAGGGCCACACCTGCAGCATATGGAGGTTCCCAGGCTTGGGGTCAAATTGGAGCTTACACCACAGCCACAGCAATGCTGGATTTGAGCCACATCTGTAACTTACACCACAGCTCACGGCAGTGCCAGATCCCAGGCCTTGCTCAGTGGGTTAAGGATCTGGCACTGTCGTGAGCTGTGGTGTAGGTTGCAGATTTGGCTTGGATCTGGCATTGCTGTAGCTCTGGCATAGGACAGCAGCAACAGCTCTGATTAGACCCCCAGCCTGGGACCTCCATATGCCGCCAGTGTAGCCCTAAAAGAAGACAAAAGACAAAAAAATACAAATAAAAATATACTAGTCAGGTTCGTTAACCACTGAGACACAACGGGAACTCCAGAAATCAAAAATTTTAAAGTAAATATTGATATTCCAAATTTATGAACTTATTCCTCCCAGGGCTTGGAGTGCTTGAAGCTAAAAGAAAAGAATGCTGTATCCATGTCAAGTTGTATTTAGACTACTGCATTTTACAACATGGGTTACCTGGAAAAATGAACCATTGTTTTGCCACTGAGCATCTTCAAAGAAGAGAATAAGATTGACATCACTGTTCACATCCATTAGTCAAACTACAGTTGCTTTGGACAGGTAGTTTCCAGAATGCATCAGTCTCATTTACACCCAACAGAAGGAACATACAGTGTGCCTTTTTTTTTTTTTTTTTTTGCTGTGACATGAGGATCCCAGATACTAAGGCAGAAAGGGGTTTTTGACACAAAATGCTTTTAAGAAAAAGGCTGGAAGTAGGAGGTGAAATGAAGAGTAAATTTTCTGTATGCTAATGATTATAGATAAAAAAGGAACAATCCAATTGTACTTAGGGGTAGACCAAAATAATTGAGCAAACAAAAGAATACAGCAGAAAACCAACTGATCTGATAAACAGTGAAACAGTGATTTTCCCCAAAGAAATGCCACATAGCTCTAAGTGTGTCTAAGAATGTAGAAGATTTTTCTAATTCTTGGAAGTTTTTGTTCTAATAAATGCCACTATACTATTTACCAATTTTAAGTTGTTCATTTCTTGTAACCCAGGCATTCTGCGTGCCTAGATTTAAAATAAACCTAATTAATTTGGATTCTGGAATATATACAACCTGAAAGTACAAGAATTTGCTAACTTGGCTTTTCCTGCCCATTGATGTACTAAGCAGGATGTGTGTTTTATCTGTTTTTCATGATTAACTCTATGTTCCCAGGCTTCTATTACCTAGGTGAAATACACCAGCTCCAGGAGAGTAAATATGATTATTAATACAGAAAAATAATACATTATTTATGTGAGCATATTATGATAATGTGGTAGGTAATATGTTCAATATCTCATTTAAATTTTAATTCTCATGTTGAAATGTCAGTTGAATCATGACATGTCACTTCTGCTCTTATATATAGGAAAACTAGCTTAAGAAGTTAAAATATTGGCTCAATATTGCACATTTTATAGATAGAACAGCCAGAATTTGATCTTAAATCTGCCTAATACCAAATTATGCATTTTCCACTCATCTATGCTGTCTTGAGGCAGAATGAGTGAGAGTTGACAGATAAGAGGGAAACTGTTCTAAATATAATACTCAACATTTAAATATCTCATCAAAAACAATAAAGTATCTAGGAATACCTGCCCACGTAAGGAGGCAAAAGACCTGTACTCCAAAACTTATAAGATGCTGATGAAAGAAACTGAAGACACAAACAGATGGAAGGATATACCTTGTACTTGGATTGGAAGAACAAATATTGTTAAAATGACTATATGACACAAGGTAATCTACAGATTTAATGCAGTCCCTATCAAATTGTCTGTGACATCTTTCACAGAACTAGAACATAATTTTTTAAAAATTTATGTATATGGAAACATAAAAGACCCTGAAGAGTCAAAGAAATCTTGAGAAAGAAAAACAGAGCTGGAGGAATCAGGATCCCTGACTTCAGACTATACTACAAAGCTACGGTCATAAAACCATTATGGTATTGGCACAAAAACAGACATATAGATCAGTGGAATAGGAGAGAAAGCCCAGAAATACACCCATACACCAATGGCCAATTAATCCTTACAAAGGAGGCAAGAATACACAATGGAGAAAAAAAGTCTCTTCAATAAGTGGTGCTGGGAAAACTGGACAGCTATACATAAAAGATGGAATTAGAACATTTTCTTACAGGAGTTCCTGTCGTGGCTCAGTGGTTAATGAAGCCGACTAGGAACCATGATGTTGCGGGTTCCATCCCTAGCCTTGCTCAGTGGGATGGGGATCCAGTGTTGCTGTGAGCTGTGGTGTGGGTTGCACACATGGCTCAGATCTGGCATTGCTGTGGCTCTGGCATAGGCCAGTAGCTACAGCTCCGACTGGACCCCTAGCCTGGGAACCTCCATATGCCGTGGGTGTAGCCCTAGAAGAGACAAAAAAAAAAAAAGAAATATTCTTACACCATACACAAAAATAAACTCGAAATGGGTTAAAGACCTAAATGTAAGACCAGAAACCATAAAACTCCTAGAGGACAACATAGGCAGGACAATTTTTTTTTTTTTTTTAATGACTGCACCCATGGCATATGGAAGTTCCTGGGCCAGCAGGGACTGAAGCAAGTTTAGCTTCAACCTAAACTGCAGCTATGTTAACACCAGATCCTTTAACCCACTGTGCCAGGCTGGGATTGAACCTGTGCCTCTGAAGTAACCAGAGCTGCTACAATCAGATTCTTAACCCACTGCTTCACAGCAGGAACTTCAGGGAGGACATTTTTTGATATAAACTGCAGGAACGTTTTTAAGGGATTCATCTCTTAGAGCAATGGAAACAAAGGCAAAAATAAACAAATGGGACCTAATCAAACTTAAAAGCTTTTGTAAAACAAAGGAAACCATGAACAAAACAAAATGACAACCTATAGAATGTGAGAAAATATTTGCAAATGATGTGACCAACAAGGGATTAATTTCCAAAATATACAAACAGCTCATTACAGCTCAGTATAAAGAGAAACAATCACCCAATTTAGAAAATGGGCAGCACCTGTAAAAATATATTCCTCCAAAAAAGACATACAATGGCCAACATGTACATGAAAAGATGCTCGACGCTGCTAATTATTAGAGAAATTTAAATCAAACTTCAATGAGTTATCACCTCACACCAGTCAGAATGGTCATCATCTAAAAGTCCACAAATAATAAATGCTGGAAAGGGTATGGAAAAACAGGAACCCTCCTACACTGTTGGTCGGAATATACATTGGTGAAGCCATTACAGAAAACAGTACAAAGTTTCCTTAAAAAGCTAAAAATAGAGTAATCATATGATCCATCAATCCCACCCATGGGCATATATCCAGGGAAAACTGTAATTTAAAAAGATATATGCATCCCAATATTCATATCAATACTATTTACAATAGCCAAGACTTGGAAGCAACCTAAACATCCATTAACAGATAAGTGGATAAAGATGTGGCACATATATACAATAGAATATTACCCAGTCATAAAAAATAATGAAATAATACCATTTTCAGCAACATGGATGGACCTAGGGATTATCACACCCATTCTAGTAAGCCAGACAAGGACAAATATCATATGATATCACTCATATGTGAATATAAAACAAAGATACAAATGAATCTATCTCACAGACATTGAGAAACACACTCACAGAAACAGACTCACAGACATTAAAAACAAACTTATGGTTATCAAAGGGGAAGGGTAGGGATAAATTAGGAGTTTGGGGTTAACATATACACACACTACTATATATAAAAAAGATAACCAACAAGGGCCTACTGTATAGCACAGAGTATTTTGTAATAACCTATATGGGAAAAGAAACTGAGAAAAAATATGTATATGAAAAAAAAATATATAAATGAATCACTGTGTGCTACACCTGAAACTAATACAACATTGTAAATCAATTATACTTCAATTGAAAAAAATACATGAATGATAGCATAGAGCAGGTCTAGAGACATTGAAAGATTTCCCTTTGTAGAGGTACATGACAAGGACAAAGTCAGGATTATTTTGTTTGTGTTCCTGCTTCCACTTCCACAGAATATACAACTTAGGGGTTTTTTTTTTTTTTTGGTTTGTTTGTTTGCTTTTGTTTTTGTTTTTTAACCAAACATCAGTGTCACTGAATATGGGGAAGGATAGCCAAACTTGGATTGGGAGTGTGCACATAATTCAGTAGTGGCTCTAGAGTATCTAGAAAGAAAGATCCTAGCGGTAGCTATCTGGTAAGAAAGGACAACTGGGGAATTTGTTTTGAACCTGCACTTACAAGGGAAGAACACTGTTTAATATGTTGATCTGGACTGATTCACTGGATGATGAAAATCAAGAAGATCTAAGATGTTTCAGGGCCCAGTGTCCCACTGCAATGACCTAAGAGTATAATGGGGAGAATCACAGGACCTGAGGAGAGGGCGGACAGCTGCATGACAATTTTGAGATGGCTTTCAGATCAGTAGTAATGAGCTCAGACTGATTCTGGGAGAAGGATACAGTGCGTATAGTGAGGGAAATGGACATGGCCTGACAAGGCCTCTGCATAAGTGGCATTATCTCTGGGGATGGTATGAAGGAGCAGCAATGAAGCCACGGTTGGCTGGCAGTGAAACTCAAACCACTTGAGGGTGGCCCGAGTTACTGAGCCTGACAGGGTCTATTGCCGATATGAACGGTACCCTGCACAGCACAGAGAAATCTGAGAAGTGCCTGGCAAAGAGACTGCTAAAGGGAATTTTAGCAAAGCGGAAGTCAATCTGAAGGGGATAAAGCAATACCTGTGGGAAATACATCATTTTATTATTCTCAATGGTGTTGAGACAGAGGGACTTAAGGAAAACTTTTCTCTTCTTCATGTCCCATTATTTTGTTTACAAAAATCTATCCTCTTGCCCATAAACATTTTTTTTTAAAGTCAGTCAATAAAAATATTTTAGATTTTCTGTGACCTCGTTGTCTCCCAAAAAGATTAAGCATATTTTCTGTAGTTATTTTTTAAAGCTTATTTTACACAAGTTTTGAAACAGGTTTGGAGCAACATTAACAAATAGCAGGTGAGATGCTCTGAAGGGTTTTCTCATTTGCATGTCACCACTGCTCAGTATTACAGGAATTCAGCTTTACACCTTCCTCAGGAAGTATTTTTATTACTGCTGACAGCAGGATTAATGGCCATGCTCAGAAGAAAATCAACTGTCAAAAAAAGTTTAATTCTTGTAGTTGTCCTCCCTTTCTTTGTGCTGTGTAAGCTTTTTTTTTTTTTCCTGTTGGATTAAATGGTATGTTATTTAGGATTCTTCATGGTAGATCATGGAAACTGCTAGATTAAGCAGAATGAGATTAATTAAAGGATGTATACAGTTCACAGAATCTTTGCAGAGCTCAGGACACACTCATGTCCATACTGTACTAGAGACAACCAGAATGCTGGTGCTTCTGCCACACTGAAGCCACTATTATAGCTGACATCACCAGAACCACACAGCCTTTGCTCCTATTTTATTATTTGCTTATGCATTTATTTATTCATGGTCAATGAAATAGATAGCTTACATTCTTGCTGTGTCCCCAAACAACCACCTCCATGACTATAACCACTGTTCATTGGGGAATATCTATGGAATGTGAAATAATAGCATATTTTAAGAGAGATTAAGGAATCATTTTGAATTTCTTTAATGTAGCCATGTGGATGCACAGATATGGCCTTTTCAGTATCTGGACACATTCTGAAATGACCACATTTTATTTATTTATTTATGTTTGGTGGGAATTTTTTTTTCCTACTGTACAGCATGATGATCCAGTTACACATACATGTAGACATTCTTTTTTCCCACATTATCAAGCTCCATCATAAGTGACCAGACATAGTTCCACATTTTATAAGCTTTACAATCTCATTAAGCATATGTCTCTCTACCAAACTTAACCAAGATAACTGGTATGTGGCATCAGGGCTCATGGACTGTGAAGTGGCCTCTATTATTCTGTCTGGAGCAAGGCGCAAGAAAAACTATGGGCTCTATGATGCCAGCCATTATTTCTGCTCGCAGCCTCAAATCTACAGCTGTTCTGGGCATCTCTTAAAATCATTCTGCAACCCTTTCACATAACTTGTAGAGTCCATGACTCAAGATCAGAAGCCATTGTGTTAGAAAGCTGTTAGAAATCAACATGTCATTTTTTTGTCATAATAATAATGAAATAAGGATTAAGAAGAACAATATACACTCATTCCTTTTCAAGGGAGAATAAGACTTATTTTTAGAATTAGTTATTGTTTAATACAGTAAAATCCTTTTCTTGAGAGATAAAAGTCAAAATAATTAACATAAATCCAGAAGAAAAAG
This sequence comes from Phacochoerus africanus, assembly GCF_016906955.1. Classification (NCBI taxonomy): domain Eukaryota; kingdom Metazoa; phylum Chordata; class Mammalia; order Artiodactyla; family Suidae; genus Phacochoerus; species Phacochoerus africanus. The sequence continues at coordinate 115,247,531 of NC_062547.1, read as the reverse complement.
AGCCTATGTGATGCTTAATCCTGAAGATACTTGCTTCAGTGACTTAGTCTCTATATCATTAGGCTGAAAGGATGATTAAGACGTATCCCAGACAAAAACACAGATACAGCTTTGGTTTAAATGAAACGGAGTCTACTTTTAATTGATCATACATTTATAGAGGCTTCTTAAGGACTCAGGACATATGGTTTGTGTCTTTGAAGAACATTTCCTCTTTGGAGGAAAGGAAGACTAACATACATGAAAATCTTAGCAAGGAAGACAATAAATAAATTGTAGCTCATACTGTGAGATCCAGAGTAATAAGAAACAGGTAAAACTTGACATTATAAGGCATATTCAGGCTGAAAATTAGAGTACAATTTATTATATTCAGTTTCTTAAGGACGAGAATTTTATTTCTTAGGAAAGCACAGTCATTCAGAGATGCCTTATTGAATATTCAGGCATTACACTCATGGTATAAATTTCCAAACCTCAGAAAACTAAATATAGAACTATCATATGACCCAGCAATCCCACTCTTGGATGTATATCCAGACAAAACTTCCCTTGAAAAAGACACATGTACTTATAAGTTCATTGTAGCACTATTCACAATAGCCAAGGCATGGAAACAACCTAAATGTCCGTCAACAGATGAATGGATTAAGAAGAGGTGGTATATATACATAATGGAATATTACTCAGCCATAAAAAAGAACAAAATAATGCCATTTGCAGCAACATGGATGGAACTAGAGACTCTCATACTAAGTGAAGTCAGAAAGAGAAAGACAAATACCACATGATATCACTTATATCTGGAATTCAATATATGGCACAAATAAATCTTTCCACAGAAAAGAAACTCATGAACTTGGAGAATATATTTGTGGTTGCTGAGGGGGAGGGGGAGGGAGTGGGATGGAATGGGAATCTGGGGTTAAAAGATGCAAACTATTCATTTGGAGTGGATAAACAATGAGATCCTCTGTATAGCACAGAGAACTGTATCCAATCACTTGTGGAGGAACATGATGGAGGATAATGTGAGGAAAAGACTTTATTTATATATAAAGTCATATAGATATAGATATATACATATCTATATATATGACTGGGTCACTTTGCCATACAGTAGAAATTAACAGAACACTGTAAATCAACTATAGTGGAAAAAATAAAAATCACTAAAATAATAAAATAAATTTCTAAGTTTGGAGAACAAAATGTAAAAGGAAAGTGAGTTCAATCACATATTACCCTCATTATGGCTGCCATTTTTATAATGACAGTACCAATTCCCAGAAACCTTGTCAAATATGTTCTTCGAGTAGGGGCTTTGATCCCAAGTATCATGTATAACCCCCCCATAAGTATCTATCTGGTTGAATGACATAATAGGCATATTTCACACATCTGAACAAAGATACATGGTCCTTGTTCAAAAATGTAAAAGAGGAATGCAGGTATAAACATGGTTGCTTTTGCAGATGGATATTCTTTTGTGTTATATGTGTGTTCTTGAAAAATATTTTCTACTGAAGAACACGAATTAAAGAAAAACTGACATGACAGCTTGATTATGCAAAGTTGTCTTTGCATTTTCAAATAATTTTCTACTAATTTAAATCTCTCGTATTTCTAGTTTCATCACTTCTCTTAAAGAGACATCTCTGTGTTCTACAAGGAAAAGTGCTTATTCTGGTTTCACAGATCTACTAGTGTCTTACTGCTGCTGTAACAAATTACAACATAAGTGGTGGCTTAAAATAAAGCAGATTTATTATATGTCTGGAAATCAGAAGTCCACAGTCTTAGGGGGCAAGGAATGAGTTATGAGCAGGACTCCATTTCTTTATGGAGCCTCCAGGAGAAATCTGTTTTCTTGACTCATGACCCTGCATACTGTCCACCTCTCCTTTTATAAGCGTATCTACACTTTTAAAAACTCTGAATCTCTTGCCTCCTTCTCATAAAGACCCCATGTGATTATATTGGATCCACCTGGATAATCTTCCCATCTCAAGAACCTTAATGTAACTTCATCTTCCAATTCCCTTTTGCCATGTAAGGTAACATATTCATAGGCTTTTGGATATGAATTAGGATATGGGTATCATAAGGGGGCATTATTCATCCTATCACAGTGGGAATCACCAACCATTTATGGCCCTTGTCTTGTAAAATTTTGCTACATACATTAGCAACAATTCTGACTGCAACTTTTGAGTGTCAATATAAGATCCATTTTCTTTTTCTACAGAGATTTGTTAATGACTGTGTTATAGCAGCATTTTCTAGAATACACATGAGTGGCAGCTATCTTACCATAGCAGTAGTGGATAGGTTAAAAAGGGAAAAGTTAAAAAAAGCGAAAATAAACAAAGGAGACAAACTTAAAAGCTTTTTTGCACAGTGAAGGAAACCATCAACAAAACCATTACCAAAAAACAACCTAGAGAATGGAAGAAAATATTTGTAAATGATGTCACAGATGACAAGGGGTTAATATAAAAAATAAACAGCTCATACAATTCAATATTTTAAAAAATCCAATCAAAAAAACAGGCAAGAGAAAGACAAATACCATATGATATCACTTATATGTGGAATCTAAAATATGGCACAAAGAACTATCTATGAAACAGAAACTGACTCATAGATATAGAGAACAGACCTGTGGTTGCCAAGGGGAGGGAGAAGGAAGTGGAGTGGACTGGGAACTTGGGGTTAGTGGATTCAAACTATTACATTTAGAATAGATATGCAATGAGGTCCTACTGTATAGCACGAAGTTATATCTCATGTCTTGGGATAGAACATAGCAGAAGACACTATGAGAAAAAGAACGTATATATATGTATTACTGGGTCACTTTGCTATACAGCAGAAATTGTCACAACATTGTAAATCACATGCACCCACATGTTCATTGCAGCACTACTCACAATAGCCAAGACATGTAAACAACCTAAATGTCTATCAACAGATGATTGGATTAGGAAGATGTGAGATACACACACACACACACACACACACACACACACACATACACACACACGCAATGGAACACTACTCAGCCATAAAAAAGAACAAAATAATGCCATTTGCAGCAACATGGATGGAACTAGAGACTCTCATACTGAGCGAAGTAAGACAGAAAGAGAAAGACAAATACCACACATATCACTTATATCTGGTATCTAATATACAGCATAAAGGAACTTTCACACCAAAAAGAAAATTATGCACTTGGAGAATAGACTTGTGGTTGCCAGGGGGGAGGGGGAGGAAGTGCGATGGATGGGGAGCTTGGGGTTAATAGATGCAGACTATTGCCTTTGGAATGGATTAGCAGTGAGATCCTGCTGTGTAGCACTGGGAACTACGTCTAGTCACTTATGATGGAGCAGATAATGTGAGAAAAAAGAATGTATACATGTATGGGTAACTGGGTCACCATGCTGTACAATAGAAAACTGACAGAACACTGTAAACCAGCTATAATGGAAAAAAATAAAAATCATTATATAAAAAAACATGTAAATCAACTGCACTTCAATTTAAAAAATTGATAAAATTAAGAAAAAAAAGAGGCAAGAGACTTGAACATTTTTCCAAAGAAGAAATACAAATGGCCAACAGACACATGAAAAGATGCTCAACATTGCTAATTATCAGAGAAATACGAATCAAAACTAGAATGAGATATCACTTCACACTTTTTTCAGAATGGCTATTATCAAAAGGTCCATGAGGTTTGGGGAGGGTGTGAGAAAAGGAAACCCTCATACACTGCTGGTGGGAAAGTAAATCAGTGCAGGCACTGCATTAAATAGCATGGAGTCTCCTTAAAAAACTAAAAAGAGGTACCATATGATCCAGCAATTCCACTCCCAGGTATATATCTAGAAAAGACAAAGTCACTAATTCAAAAAGATTCATGCACCCCAATGTTTACAGCAGCACTATTTACAATTGTCAAGATACAGAAGCAACCCAAGTACTCATCAACAGATGACTGGCTTAAGAAGATGTGATATATACATTCAATGAAATATTATTCAGTCATTTGCAGCAATATGAACAGGCCTAGAGAATAGTATGTTTAGTGAAATAAGACAGAGAAAGATATATACTATATGATATCACTTATATATGGAATCTAAACAATAATACAAATGAATCAATATACAAGACAGAAACAGACTCACAAACAATACAAACTTATGGTTACCAAAGGGAAGAAGGAAGGGTGGAGGGGCAAACTAGGGGTATTGGATTAATAGAAACAAATTACTATACACAAAACAGATAAATAACAAGGTTTTACCTATAGCACAGGGAATTATATCCAATATCTTATAATAACCTAAAATGGAATATAGCCTGCCAAAAAACTGAATCACTGTGCCATATAACTGAAACTAAAACAATATTATAAGTCAACTATACTTCGATTAAAAAAAGAATAGATGACAAGGTTGGCTAAAGATTGGAAACAGGCTAACTTGAAAATGGTTTTAATAAGATGCTTGGATATAATTTGTGAATTTCATTTACTAGACTGCACCTGTCTTTTCTGTAAATAATTAAGTGACAGTCCATGGAAATCCTTAGCCTTTCTTCTAGGGAACTGTGTTCATTATAAGAGATGACAAGTTGCTGAGAGAAGAACAGACTATCAATAATGGCTTTATATTTTTAAAACAATAATTTCCTCTTAGTCCAGACAGAAGCAACATACTGTGAAAAATTATATATCATGTAGCAACAGCTGAGAAGTCAACACATATCACTATCAATGTTGCTTCTATAAAAGCCAAAATAATTACCATATCTAACAATAATTTTTACTTTAAGAGAGAGAAAAGAGGACATAAAAAGAAACCAACTTGTTCTTATAAATGGTTGGTTTAACACATAGTGAACAAACTGATGTGTAAATTGGCTTTGATGAATGCTTGTGTTAAATGTGGTTATTTATTATGAGTTCCATTACATAAATTGGTTGAAAAATTATAAAAAATGTTCTTTATTAATCTTACCTTCTCTGTGGTAGAGAATGACTCAAGGCAATTATGTTTTACGTACTTCAGCATCATTAGTGCTGATGTGCTGAGGAGGGCAGACAAGTTCTAATAACACAGAGACAAGAGAAACATGCCTTTTCTTTGCTTCTTACATGAGAGACATTTTTCTCAGTACAGTTTCCTTCAACTGCAGCGAAATACCTCAAGTTGTTAGTTTCTGGTATTTTCGCAGTAACAGCAGCTGTAAATGTAAGAAATATCTCACATATTATGTTCTTTATGGTATGACATTTGAAATTTAAACAGATGGCATAGATTCTGGTCTTGAGGAATGTAGAGTTTACCCAGGATGGCACCAATGCTCTCAGGCCACATGTGGCTACATCTTGTAAGGGCTTCAAGCATTAGCTCTGTGGTTCAATGACAGATTGCGGAACTGTCTGACTGTTTTCCTTTTCCACATGGGATATATAAATAACTGGAAGATAGTAGCCTTATGGGAAAAAAAGGAGCCATTTCTTCACAGAACACTTTTACGGCCCAACACTCAAACAGAATCAAAGAGTTAAAGCATTATCCCAGGAGAGGACCTGGAGGCACTTCTTAGTTAGCAGAGGCCCTTTTTTCAGTTATGACTTTTTCAGTTCCCTGATTCTTATTTTCCTCTCCCCTATAGACATGTTCTTGGCTTTTCAGCTCTCCTTACATCTCTAAGAAAACAAAAACCACTAGGAAAGAAAAAAAAATTAATTCTGTTAATTATGCACCTCTGACTGAAGTTGGGGTTAAATGGTGCAGGTGAAGAAATGCTCAAAAATCGTGATTATTTAAAAGAATATAACAAAAATAGCAGAACAGATTTATAGTCTGGAGAAGTCACAGTCAGATGGTGTGCCTGCATTTTTCAATTTTGAGTATTTATTGAGCCTTTGAGCTAGGTGTTGGGTGCTAAAGTTACGGGGATGGAGAGGGAGAAAAGTCTACTGCATCAGATACACCAAAAAGCAGACTGGTACCTGGAAATATGCCTCATCTTGATGCCAATTGTTCATCACTGATATGAATGCCTATGAAATGTATAAAATAGAATTGGTTTCAGAAATGAAAGAGAATATTCAGTAAATTAGACAAGTTAGAAGTGATTTTGCTTTTTTTTCCTCTCAGGTAAATATTTGTGTAGGTAACTCAGTGCTTGTGTAAGGCTTCTTCTATATTGCTATACTACTAGAGGTGGCCTTTCTTCCTAAAATCACTTCATTGTGCAACATGGTTGCATCAGTTCCAGATATCATGACTGCATTTCAATCAGCAGAACAAGTAACAGGAAGGAGAAGAGTATGCTCTCTCCCATTTTAAGAATATAAACTGAAAGTTGTACATATGTACATATAATTAGCCAGATCCAGTCATAAGAGAGGCCAGGAAATGGAGTCTTGATTCCAACTGGTCCATGCCCAGCTAAATACTGTGTATTCCAGGGCTTTCAGTTTCCTCTCAGGATGTAGAATGCTAAAAAGAGCATTGCTCCTGCACTTGAAACAATAACAGCAACAGCAGTGGCATAAATGCTAAATAATCTGAATACTCATAACCATTTTTTTTTTTTGCTTTTTAGGGCTGCACCCCCAGCATATGGTGGTTCCCAGACTAGGGGTCTAATCAGAGCTACAACTGCTGGCCTATGCCACAGCCACTGCAACACCAGATTTGAGCCACATCTGTTTTCTACAGAACAGCTCACAGCAACACCAGATCCTTAACCCACTGAGCAAGGCCAGGGATCAAACCTGCAACCTCATGGTTCCGAGGTGGATTCATTTCTGCTGCACCAGAATGGGAAATCCTAATAACTATTCTTGAACCCAGAAGAGAACAGATGATTACTAAGTATCCTGAAATTTAAGAACAGTACATCCAAGAAGAGTTAAGGCATGAGCACTTGCTTACCTGGGATAGATGCTGTCACAGTTAAGAATTCAACTTAATGTTTTAATGAACTGCTAAAGGCCAACTTTGGGCTGTCAGAAGGATTGAACCCTTGGACACAAACAAAGGAGAACCTGCAGTCATTACAGGCTTTTCTGCAAAAAAATCAGATGCCTACAAAAAAAAAAAAAAGACCAAGAAGAATCCTAAAAACATGTTCTTTGTGATGCAGGTCTGGAGCAGCAATGGCACTGGAAGGGAAAGCACAAATCATTCTTTCCTGTATCTTGTATGAAATAAAAGGGAAACAAAACCTGATGCCCTTAGAACACAGATAAAAACCCAGTGATCCTGAGGGGAGGGAAAAAAACAAGACTTTTTAACAGTAGAAAGAGGGGTAGAAATACTTGCTAACCTCAACCTACAGCTGAGAGTAGGGTAGATTCATTGAGAAAGACCCACCCTCAAGACTCAGGAACACTGTGCCTAAAGATTGAGACTTAAACAAAATGACAGAAAAAGTCACCCCTGACCCTAGACTAACAAGCACTGAATAACAAGTAACAGTGGTCTATTGCTTGAAGAGGGGCAAGAACATGAAGAAAGGTCATTTTTGAGACACAGCACAGAGGGAAGACTTAAAAGTGAAGGTGGAGCAGACAATGAATAAAAGCCCACATGCAAAATAGAAAGTAATCCTAGATGATCTGAAGCCCATCTTATACTGAGAATGATTGCAACAACAACTTCAAAATCCAGTTAAACTCATAGCAATAAATACTTAACCACTCCCACTACACAAAGACACACTCATACCACACTAAACCTAGCAGAAAGGGAGATGTGTCTATTTCCAGCCCCAAACATTCTTTATCTCAGACTCTACTGTTCTACACAAGATGGCCAGCTCCATACCGCAATAAAAAATTATGAGGCATACAAAACAAATAAAAACAACCAACTGTCAAGAGGCAAAGCAACCAACAGAACAAGATTCAGATATGTTATAGAAGTTGGAGATAACTAATATAGAATTTAAAATGAATCTCATCAATATAGTGAAACCTCTAGAGGAAAGGTGAACAACATGTCAGATCAGGCCAGTAATTCAGCAGAGAATACAAAAACTAGAACTGCTAAATATAAAAAGCAAAAGTCACAAAGAATAGCTTCAATTGGTTCATCAGTAGATTCAATATAGCTAAGGAAAGGAACAGTGAACTTGAAGATGAGTCAGTATAAATTACTCAAACTGAAACAAAATGAAAAAAGAGAACAGAACATAGGAAATGTTTAAAGAAATACTCAGAATTTTCTGGCTGAAAAGTTTCTGAAATTAATGACCTACGAAAAATGACAGATCCGAAAAGTCCAGGTGAGAAAGCACAAGCAGGATAAACGCAACAATAAACTAAAAAGTAAGGAAGCAGGCAAACAAACAAAACCACCTACGCATATTCAAGCTGTTAGTAACCAAAGACAGAGAAAATCTTCAAAATGACCAGAGATAAAAGATATATACTGAAGGGAAAAAATGCACAAGAATTACAGGATTACAATGAGAAACTACTCAAAATAGAAGGAAATGGAGTGGCTTTTTTTTTTTTTAAGGGATAAAATGAAAAAAAAAAAAACCCTGTCAGATTAGAATTCTACATCTGAATTACCATGTGAAAACATCTTTCATAAGCAAAGATGTTTATAGAAGTAATGGAAAGAAAATCAACACTAAAAGACATGTAAAAGAAGTTCTCCAGGTGGAACTTGAATAAAACTGAGCTCTGTGCAAAGAAATAAAGCACCCTGGAAACACAATAAATGTAGTTAAATATAAAAATTATTTTGTCTTTTTTTTTCTTTTTAGGGCCATACCTGCAGCATATGGAAGTTCCCAGGCTAGGGGTCAAATCAAAGCTGCAGCTGCCAGCCTATGCCACAGCCACAGCAACAGAGGATGCAAGCCATGGCTGGGACCTACACTACAGCTCACAGCAATACCAGATCCCTGACCCAGTGAGCAATACCAGGGATCAAACCTACATCCTCATGGATACTAGTCACATTGCTTTCCACTGTACCACATTGGGAACTCCTCTTTAGTCTTATTTTTTAATTGGCCATAACAGAGAAATGACTGAAAGAAAAATATAATAGTATGTTGTGTGTTCATAATATGTGTAAAAATAAAATACATGACAATAACAGCACAGAAAATTAAAGGAAAGAATTGAGAATATGCTATTGTAAGGGCCTTTAAATATTGTGGAATGGTGATAAATTCTTTGATTTATATTATAAATTCTATGGCAACCACCGAAATATTAAAAAGGGGTATAAACAAAAATATAATAGTGGTGATAAAATAGGAAAATTTTATGGAGTTCCCATTGTGGCTCATTGGGTTAAGGACATGATGTTGTCTCTGTGAGGATGCAGGTAAAATCACTGGTCTGGCTCAGTGGGTTAAGGATCTGGCATGCCTGCAAGTTGCAGCATCATCACAGATGTAGCTTAGACCCCATGCTGCCATGGCTATGGCATAGGCACAGCTGCAGTTCCTATTCAACTTACGGCCTGGGAACTTCCATATACTGCAGGTATGGCAATAAAAAAAAAAATAGGAACACTTTAAAAATTAAAAATAAGGCAGGAAAAGAAGGAAAAAGAACAAAGAATAACTGCTAATGAATTAAAAAAGCTAGGTGGAGAGTAGTCTTTAACCCAAATATATCAATTATTATATTAAATTGTCTAAAAACACCAATGTTAGATTTTACAGTGGATTAAAAAAAGCAATAACAATTACATACTATCCGTGGTAAATCAACCTCAGTTATAAATAATACGTTAAAAAACAAAAACAGAAAAAAGATATACCATGTAAATAAAAACCTAAAGAAAACTGAAGTAGCTGTATTAATAGCAGCAGAGAAAACAATGGTACCCAGAGAATAGAGATATATTAAATGATGACAAAGGAGCCAATACTTGGAGGGAAACTGAATATTCATATACCTAATAACACAGCTACAAAATATATGAGGCAAAATCTGATGAAACTGAAAGGAGAAAGAGACACATCCAGAACTACAGTTGAATACTTCAATATTTCTCTTTCAGCAATTGCTAAAGCAGGTAGATATAAAACCAGTAAGGATATAGTAAATCTGAAGAATGCTAACAATCAACTTTACCTGACATTTCTAGAACATTCCACCTAATTAAAGCAGAATACATATTCTTTCAAATGTGCATTGAACATAAAATTGACCATGTTCTGCACTGTAAAACGAACCTCAGGAGTTCCTTTCATGGCTCAGCAGTAACGAACCCAACTAGAATCCATGAGGATGTGGGTTCAATCCCTGGCCTTGCTCAGTGGGTTAAGGATCTGGTGTTGCCATGAGCTCTGGTGTAGGTTGCAGATGTGGCTCCAGTCCCGTGTTGTTGTACCTGTGGAGTAGGCTGGCAGGTGTAGTAGCTCTGATTCAATTCCTAGCTTGTGAATTTCCATATGCTGTGGGTGTGGCCCTTAAAAATAAAATAAAACAGATCTCATCAAATTTAAAGAATTGAAATTATTCAAAGTGTGCTTAGGCCCAAACAGAATTAACTAGAAATCAGTAAGAGAAAACCATCCAGAAAAATCACAAGAGGTGTGGAAACTCAACAACTCACCTCTAAATATTAGGTATTCCACTGTTACTAAAAGAGAGAAAATGCAGTATTGGGGCAACAGTCTTTTCTAGATACAGATATAGAAATAATTATGCTGTCAGAGTATCTCCATGTTAGGTCATGGAAAAAAAGAGTATTTAAAGCAGTTGTTATGGACTGAATCTTGTGTCCCCCAAAATTCACATGTTGAAGTCGATTTGGAGATAGGATCTCTGGGAGTTAATAAGGTTTAAAAGAGGCCATGAGTGTGGGGCCAACAGGGTGGGATTAGGGTCCTCATAGAAAGAGGAAGAAAGACCAGAGCTCTCCGTCTCTTACCATTATGTGAGGACTCAGCTAGAAAGCAGTTGGATGCAAGTCACGAAACAAGTTCTAATTGGGAAGTGAGTCAGCTGGTACTTTGACCTTGGACTTCCCAGCCTTCAGAACTGTGAGGAATAAATGTCTCTTGTTTCAGCTACTAGCCTATGGTATTTTGTTAAAGCAGCCTGATTTAACTAAGGATGGCACGTCATATTACTGAGAGAGAGGGAACTGCCACCTCAGTTCTACTCAGTCCAAAATCATGTATGTATATCATTTTAAAAAGGTGCTGGAGTTATTAACCTTTTTCTGCTCTTTCTGCTCAATGGCTCTTTTACCAAGGTTTTGGCTCTCTAATATATATATATCCATTCCTCTCCTGCCCCTTAGAGTGCTGACTCAGCCCTTTTTGGTGAGGCAAAGGATCAAAAGAGCAACTGAAAAATTAGGCTGCCCCAACTCATTCAATACACCACCTGGAGAATGACTTCTGCCACCTCTCAATGTTAGGAATCCCTCAATCAGAAGAGTCTACAAGGCTGACCAGTAGAGCAGACAAGGCAGTATGAGGTCTTTAACATTTACCTAGTTAAGTTAATGCCATACAAGGCACATGGAGGCCATACAGTGCCATCACTGTATATATCCAGTGATTCTTATACTTTTGTGATTATAAGTTCAGTACCATTGGCACACTTTTGACTTAATATCTAAATATCTTGATGATCAAGCCATCAATTTCATTTAATCCTACTGAATCAATAGATTCTTTTATGAAAATATGTACAATATTCCTACATATACTTGAGTACATAGTTTTAACTTCTCTTTCCAAAACCTCTAACCAAATTCACTTCATTATTGATATTTAACCTAAGATTTGCTCATTCTCCAGCACACTATATTTCCTTTCCAATTGATGCTGCCTATCATTTCTTTGCTATTAATTCTTTCTTTTTAATTAGATGGTAAGCTCTATAATGCCATCGATAGTCACTTTTTTTTCCTGCTCATTTATTCCTAGCACCTGGCACATTGGCTCAGTAAATATCTGCTGCAGGATACATCCCACAGATTTTTTTTATTTTCTCTCCCTCTCTCTGTGTCTCTCTGTCTCTCTCTCTCTGTCTCTCTCTCTCTCACACACACACACACACACACACACACACACACACACACACACTCTCACATGGGAGCTTCTGGCTTCTTTGCTAATATACATGTACCAGGTTTTCTCTTGTAGCATTTGACACAGTTATCTCATCATATTCATCAGATATGCCAATGCTTATTAGCCTCAGGGCAATGCAGCAAAAAAAAAAAAAAAAAAAAAGGCCATCCCTGCCGTGATAGTTTATTGCAAAACAGAGGAAATAGGGAAATGAAGCATCTAATGCTATATATACACAAGCTAATAAACAAGCGAAAGGTCTAAAGCACTGTGACATCATTGTGACAGCAGTGTCTTGAAGACATTCTACTAGTTCTAACTCCTGTCAGAGGCAATGAATGCCTGTGGTGTGTGTGCTGTAACAGAGCTGGGGACAACTGTGGCCAGTTCTTTGAAACTGTTAACATGCAAATGACAGCTGAATCTTCCCAAAGGTGAGCATTGTCAGTACTCAAATTCTCTGCTTTAGTCAAGGACACAGGCCTTTGTGCTATCACATTATTATCACCAAAGAACATTATTACTTAAAACTATGATCAAAACCATGTATTTTAAGAGGAAATCAGAGTCCTGCAGCTTGCAGAGCAGATAGAAGTTTGTTCATGTTATACATAACCAGGTTCTGATACCCACATGGAAACTTTGGCTTTCCTGTGTCGTGGGGTGAGGTACTCACAAGGGAGTATCTCACTGCTCCCCAGGCCACTTACGATGGCTATCACCCATCATTTGGTCCTGTCTTCAACATTTTCCTTAAAGGCCGAAAGAAGACAATGCTTGCGTGTTAAGAGAATGCAAGAGAGATTAAGAACATTTGACATGTTGGATTCAGCTCAGAATCTCTGTGCAAGAGATTTTGGGCTGGACTGCAACACCTAGCCAAGGCTGATCCAACCCCAGAGAGCAAGTAGTAAAGGGTCACGCTGCAAAGTGTACAACATAGCAGACCATGACGTCCTCCGAACCTTCTCCATTGAAGAGATTAGAGAAAACCCTTTTAGCCAAATAACTGATCATTTTATCTATTGGGCAGTACTCTCCTACAGAGGATGGTATCTATTCTTCTCTTTTGAAGTTTAACAGAGACAGTCACGAAATGTGGGAGAGGGAAGTAGCAAGGAAAATAAAGAAGAGACAAAGTGGTTTACGACATAAAAAGCTCAACTAGCTGTGGGGACAGTCAGGGAAGAACAGTCATCTTTTATTTCTTAATGTTCCCCCAAGAACAGGAGATAAGATTCTGTACAAGTCAGTCCTTCTCCCTCACGGGATGAATCCTTCCCTGGCAGTACAAATGTGCCAGCATTGCCAGTGTTTTTGGGGGTGGGATCATGTTAGCAGACACTTACTCTGCACCTCCTACAGACAGGTCTGACTTGCTCTTTACTTTTGACTTTGCTCTTAGTTTTTTTTATGAATGTCACTGGGGCAATAGAGAGGATGAACCTGAGTTTCCGGCACTGGCAGCCAATGGCCCATTTATTTCTAGTATCACTGTTTTCCTGAGCTCCAGCAGAAACATGGCAATCTTGATTCCTATCTGATATTAGCATTTTGAAAAGAGCCTGATTCTTGCTCAACTTATAGTAATCCAGTCCTTTGAAAAGCTTATATTAATGCAAGGTCATGGAGTATGTTTGTGTGCAACTGATGTTGAATTTTTACGGCAGCTGAGTTTCATTTCAGACCCAATGCCACTGTTAAAACAAACCTTACTTTTATCTCAGCACAAACTTTGCACCCAGAGTTATCAAGTGCCTTGGGCTTGTTTCAAAAGAGAATGTTTTGAGACTCATCACCCTATGCTCAGGCATGTTTGAGTTCTTTGTTCAATAACATCTTGGTTTGGTCTTTGTTGGTGTTGGGAAAAACACAAGCCCCATCAAACTGTATCTCAACTGTATCTCAACTTGGATGCCTTAAAAATCTTTTTTTTTTTAATGTTTCTGATGTCAAACACTTCCGCTTTGAGAATTCTTCCATCATCTTCTTTATAGTTCTCTCCTCCATAAGATTAAGCTCACCTACCCTCTGATTCATTCAGTAGGATGAGAGCTGCCCTAAATTACTGCCATTCTTAAAACTTCTTGGCTCCTACTCACCATGTAGGCCATCCCCTGCCTCTGCCTGCCCCATCCATTTTTCCATGCGTGACCTAAACTACTACTGCCTGGAAGTCTTAGCTTCAGTTTATTTTTATTTTCCTTTCACAAACTATTGTTTACATGGTCTCCACCCCCTTTGTATAAGATCCTCCTTCTATGGTAGTAAAAGCCAAGTAGGGAAGTGAAGAAAGCTACCTGGATTTGGAACCTGTGACTGAAAGATATAGTGACTCTTGCCCATATGTTGTGCAGTGCATGAAGCCAGAAGATAATTTTCAAAGCCCATCTCAAGCAAGGCTCCAAAAGTGAAAATGGTGGTGATGGGCCAAAAGTTCATCAGAGCAAAGGAGTGTGATCCATAGATTCCCACGGGATGGTGAATAGTCAGAGTATAAAAGGGACAAGACAAATCTGATCCATGAATGGGAGCCCAAAGAGAATGACCAGAGGAGCTGGGCCACAGTATTCTGCTGGGTTTTCATAAGCATATAGAAGGATATTATCCTAGATTGATTTTTATAGGTTTTTATGGATATTTTCATTGATTAATGGAGACCATCTTTAAAATGAGTAGCAGTGAAATTTAATCTATCCTTTCCACTTCAGTGGAATGTGAGCTAAATGGATCACCTTGGACTGGTGAGTTCAATCAGGATTTGTAAATATTTACTTATTTATTTAGTCTTTTTGCCATTTCTTGAGCCACTCCCACTGCATATGGAGGTTCCCAGGCTAGGGGTCCAATCAGAGCTATAGCCGCTGGCCTACACCAGAGCCACAGCAATGCGGGATTCGAACCGAGTCTGTGACCTACACCACAGCTCACGGCAATGCCAGATCCTTAACCCACTGAGCGAGGCCAGGGATCGAACCCACAACCTCATGGTTCCTAGTTGGATTTGTTAACCACTGAGCCAGGACAGGAACTCCAGGATTTGTAAATATTTAAAGAGGAGGAGGAGGAAGGGGAGGTTGATGAAGAAAAGGAGCTTGGCGTTTTCCCCTCAGCAACCTAGGAGGAAGCCAGTAGGCACAAGGAAACAAGGAATATTATTAAATGAAATTTGCTCCATGCTTTTCATGATTCTTCCCCCCCCCCCCCGCCCCTCTGTCTTTTGAATGTGATTGTGAATTGACTTACTGATATATTCTGTATTCTACTGGCCTGGGGATCTGGGAGAAAAGGAAAAGGTATAAGATAGCTAAGAGGAAAAGGGAAAATGATATAATGAAGCAGAAAGCAAGAGGGAACTACTGAAGAATTTGGGGACAGTGGAAATCTTACAGCCTAACGGTTCTTTGACAGACTCCTTGTGAGCATATTTACTCACCTTTAAAAGGCAGAAGAATGAAGGCTTACTGCTTATGATGGTATCCGTGGGCTACATTCAGGTCCCTGTACAGGTTGAATACCTTCTCTTTTCAGCAGGGAACTTTTTGTGAAATTTTGAGGATATGGCTAATGATTCATCAAATGCTTTGCTGCATTCCAAACCACCCTTGTGTTGGGCCAGGGAGACATATATTTTCCTCTCAGAAGAGCAGAACCAGACTGGTTTGTCTTCAGGCAGCTGTTGAGACCTGTATGGTAACCCACCAGGAGCCTCTGAAAGAGGCTTCCTCCCACCTGCTCTATCCCAGGGAGGTGTTAGGATCACAGAAGGCCTCCAGCCAACTGTGTGCTTGATCTCCAGCCCTGAAGAGGGACTAAGCCAGATGCTTTTGCCTTCTGTACAAGGACCCTATTCAATCAAGAGCCAGCCACCAAATCTAAAGGTTAAAAAATAAAGAAGAATCAGTCATCTTCCTATCCAATATTCAATATCGACTTTAATTAAAATGGATACCTATTTAAATTATTTAAAGAGGGTAGCTCTTTGATCATGAGTGCTTATTTCCAAAGATTGAAGACAGCAGAACTCAGCTTCCCCAGGTCCTAATTAAAGGTGAGAGCCTGAATTAGCATGTAACTACTTGCTATGTTTGTCACATCATTAGTAAAAGTAGTTTCAATGTTCTTTTTTTTTTTCTTACTTAAATATTGCTCCCACACAAGCAAAGAGTCCCAGCTCTCCCGTCCCAGAAAAGGCTGGTGGGTCTTGTTCAGTTTGGAGGATTCCTGACAGATACAAATGCTAATAATTCTTTGGAAACAATAGAGAAAATACTTCAGAATTCCCCAAGCATTTTAAAGCTCTTTCTCATTCTAATATTTGCTGAAGACCGATTATGTGAAATTTGATCTCACTTATTTCTAAAACAAGTAGCTGAATGGCTCTTGGTAACTAGGCAGCATTGAAATTTGTTAACTTCCTTTCTAATGAACCAATATTTGAAAAATTAAAATGAGAGAAAGAGTTAAGATAGGTTCAGATTTTTTATTACCCCCCTTACAATTATATAGGCAAGGAAATCAGCTATCCTGCAGCATAATGTAACCTCAAGGGAACTGGGATTTGATAGGTTATATACAAGGGATGATGGGAATTGCAAGAAGCAGGAGTTTTTCCAGTATCCCATGATGAGCTGAGGTTCCTGGGATGTTACAGAAGCATACAAAGGATTCAGGGGACAAGAAGATTTTTGTTCTCCTTTGCTTATTTTTACGTGGCCCTTGATTTCAGTCTCCTTTAGAAATCATCAGTTCTTTACTTCAACTACCCATCATTACTTCTCTCCATCTGATAACAGCCTTTACCCCTTGGGCACAGGGATATGACCATGAAGCAAGTTAGAGCAACATGTTTCTGGACAGAATGGTTAGCAAACAATATGTTATAATATTAGCCGAATTGGGATGCTCTCTGGGAAAATTTTCAATTGTAGTTGCTAGAGAAGTGCTCATTTCTTCCCAGTGGGGAGCTAAAAAGAAGTGAGCCAAGAGTAGCAGAAAGTCATGTTTTGTCTTAGAGGAGCTAAAGATTTTAAAAGCCACAATGTAGAAACAGAATCATAACTGTATCTGAAGTCCTAGTCCCAGATGTCTCAATGGCCAGATGTCTCCCACTTTTTCTGTAGTTCAATTGTATAAGCCAATGCAGATCTCTTTTGTTTAAGCAAATGTAGTATTTTGCCACTTGCAACCAAAGATTCCTGACTGAAACAATAACCTCAAATATAAAAGTGACTTCCTCTACTGCTCCATTGCATTTGAATTGAGTGCTATTTTCTCTAGTATATCAGCTCAGAAGGGTATATGGCTATAAGTGTAAGAAGGAAGAGAGGAAGGGAGGGAGGAAGGAAGCAGAGAGAAAAAAAGGAAGAAAGTTACATTCTTACCTCATACAGAAATTAATTCAAAACGAATCATAGACACAAGTGGAAGAATGACAACTATAAAAACTTCTAGAAGAAAATATAAATGTAAATTTTTGTGGTTTGGATTAAGCAATGGTTTCATAGATAAAACACCAAAAGAGATATACGAACATCTAATAAGCACATGAAAAGATGCTCAGAATTGTACCTCAGTGTTCAGAACAGTATTATTTACAATTACCAAGATATGGAAGCAACCTAGCTGTCCATCAATAGATGAACAGATAAAGAAGATGTCCCCCCCCCCCACACACACATTGGAATACTACTCAGCCATAAAAAAGAATGAAAATTTTTGCCATTTCCAACAACATGGATTGACTTGGAGGGCATTATGCTAAGCAAAATAATTCAGAGAAAGGCTAATAACTACATGATATCACTTACATATGAAATCTAAAATATAAAACCAGTGATTTTTTCTTTTTTTAAAGAAAGAGACTCATAGAGAAAAAAACTAGTGGTTACTAGTGGGGAGAGGAAAAGCAGATGGGCAAGGTAGGGGTATGGAATTAAGAGGTAAAAACAACTGTGTATAAAATCAATAAATCACAAGAATCTATCATACAATGTAGGGAATATAGCCAATATTTTGTAACTATAAATGGAGCATATCCTTTAAAAATCATGAATCACAAGTGTTACACACTTGAAACTCATATAATATTGTACATAAATTATGCCTCAATTAAAATCCCCAAAATCATTAGTCATTAGGGAAATGCACATTGAAACCACAATGAGATCCTCTTCATAACCATTAGTATCACCAGTATTAATAAGATGAAGAATAAATATGTTGGTGAGGATGTGGAGAAATTGAAATTTATATTAAAACATCCAGAAGTGAGGGGGAGGTACATTAGTAGTTGCCAGGTCTGGGGGTAAAGTGGATGGGGAGAGACTGCTAATGGGTATGGGATTTCTTTGGAGGATGACGACAAAGCTCTGGAATTAGATAGTGGTGATGGTTGCAACAACTCTGTGAATATACTAAAAACCCTGGACTTGTACATTTTTAAGGGGTAGATTCCATTGTATGTGAATTATATATCATAAAATTGTTATTAAAAAACAACAAAATAAATAGTTTGGACTATATAAATTCCCAAAGCAAAATTTAAGACGGGAGTGTTTTTTTTTGTTTGTTTTTTAAATTAATTTCCTACATTTTTTTTAAATGGTGGGTTCATAGGGGAAAAAAAAAACTGTTTAGAGCTCTGAGAATGTGGAACAAAATTGCCTATATAAATGATTAGCTGCTGATCAGATTTTTTTTTTAACCACAGAAGCTACAAGGACAAATAAAATTTCCTGGAAAAATTGCAAGGCAATTTCAAAGGATCTCAGCCCTGCAGTCCTCATGTACAACTAGAACTAATCTACACAAACCTGGCTTCAAATCCTATCACTGCCATTCAGTCTTTATAGACATAATAAAGCTGGTGTTCAACAACCTGATTTCTCTTAAGGAGTACACCATGGGCTGTGATATAGTTGTGACATCCTTTCCATGATAACAACTTGGACGGCCTGCAGACAGGTGGTCCCTTCCCTTACTCTCCACTCTATGCACATTCCTTGCAGAATGTAGACTCCATCAAAGGGAAAAAAAACTTTTTAGGAGAGAAACATGTAGGAAGTGCTCTGGTTCTCTCTACCAGAAATCTATTAATGGATGTACCTTGTGCCATATTGAGCAAAATGTGTGCTTTCTCTTTTTCAGCTAAAGTTGACCAGCATGACTAATACTAAAGGGCTTGGTCCTTAAATCCACTAAAGTTTAGCATTTGGGTCATGTGGGAGGCTGAAACACAACAGAAGCTCTCATACAGAAACGCCCTAGACACTACAGGAAAAGCTCCTTGGAAAAGGGTGCAGGGAATCCAAATAAGGAGTCAATCTACTTCTACATCTTTGTATGCTCCTTGCTGCTACTCATGAAGGTAGGCTGTTCTCACCTGGAGGACCAATTATCCTCTATGAATCTCATGATGACATGCTATCAACTGAAGAAGGAAGCACAGTCCACTACTGTACTTACTACAATGGCTCAGACATTAGGGGAGGGGATAGTGACACATGTTCATAAATACAAAATGAAAAGCTCCCTTTTATTTTCTTATGTCCAACATATTAGAAGAAATTTTGCCTTTCCAGCTGCTAGCCATCCATCCCTCTCCAAAGACTGATTCATTCATTTTTTGCTTTTGCTGAGGTTGTGAGACCTATTATTCTGGGTCTGACATCTCTTTTCATTTAACTTTCCAAGATCTACAGGACAGTAAAAAAGAATCTACGTATTATGGTGTGTTTAAGGAAACTGGGGATTAAGAATGGGGGAGGAGGCAAAGAGGAAAAGGGTGTATTCCTTTGATCCACAACTGCACAAAGAAAGGCATGGTACAAGGCTTGGAAAATCCTAGTTTCTTTAAAAAATGAATCTGAAATAACTCTTCTATGCTGTATATTGAAGCTAGAACTGAGTTTAGCCAACCGTGGATACTTTATGGGATTGGATCTTAATCATATTGATTTATCACTACCCCCAAAAATATATCTGACCAAAGTTTCTGAGAAATACACTATTCTTACAATGATTGGATTTGTACAGTAACTATGTTTCATATCATATTAGTGTTAATTTTATAAGCTGAATTCTAATATGACTGGAAGAGATAATTGTGGTAGTCATATTTCATTAAGTTTTTAGCTATATATATGAAAATTACTGGTAAGGGGGAATTTTAAAAAACTTATTTTGTAGTTGGAAGTATTTGGTAAAAGGGTGGTTTTCAAGTCATAGCTTAGGTAAATGAAGGTTGAAACATGTTCTTAAGTGTTTTCCAAGCTAGTTCCAGTCTCCCTCTCTATAGTAGCAATCATAAGCTACAGTGGGAGTTCCTGTCATGGCTCAGTGGTTTACGAATCTGACTAGGAACCATGAGGTTGCGGGTTCGATCCCTGGCCTTGCTCAGTGGGTTAAGGATCCGGCATTGCCATGAGCTGTGGTGTAGGTTACAGACAAGGCTCAGACCCCACACTGCTGTGGCTCTGGTGTAGGCTGGCAGCTACAGGTCCGATTAGACCCCTAGCCTGGGAGCCTCCATGTGCTGTGGGAGTGGCACAAGAAATGGCAAGAAGACAAAAAAAAAAAAAAGCCACAAGTACAAACTGTAACCACTAAAGATTAAGGGGTCCTGTTCTTCTTTAACTGAGTGTGTTCCATGGCATGGCCTGTGAACACAGAAACGTTAAGTCAGCTCTGGGCTTTATTCAAGTTATTAGAAGCATCTCAGCTGATCTTCCACCATATCCTCAAAGTGACCTTTCTGTGCCTCACATTTGAAACAACTTATGAAAACTGTTCCATATGTCAAACTTCATTTCATTCAATTTTCTCCTGGTTGAAAATTGACACTAAAGATGTTTTGTCTTTCAGAACATTTTCCTTTGGGAGCCAAAGGCCCGATGATGTATAATCCTTCCTGAAGGTTTTATGGCAGGGCTTCACAAAGCAAACATTTTTTTCCTCTTATTTTATATCACCCTGACAAACAGAAATGCTGAGCCATTTAATTACAGAGCCTGCCTGACACATCCAGAGAGTCAAATATTCCAGCAGCATCTAGCTGAAGGGGAAAAATGCACTGAATTCCCCGAGTTGCTTGTCAAGACAATGACACCAAGGAAACTAGTAAATAATCTGGCAGGTCGGAGGGTGGATACTACGGTGTGCCAGAGTGGTCCCCATGGCTCTGTGTCAGCACCATTAGCCCTGTAGCATCTCATCCCATGATGGTAATACATGATCTGAGCTTTAGGCTGAGCAGCCAGGAAATGATGGGAACACAGGTCAGAACGAAGGTCAAGCCACAGGCCCATAGATCATCACTTGATCTGGGTTTTACAGAAATGTCCAGATTGAGAGCTTGCACTCTTAATTCTCAAAATAACTCACAAAAAGAATCTGCACAGATATAATTGAATATTCCTCCCTCTATTTCCAAGATGTGACAGAGTCCCCAGGACCAGGCACGAGTGCACTGAGATATTATATCCTATAATGTTTCAAAGCTCCAACACATAATCAAAATATCTTAGGTTACATCTATTTAATGCCCTTTCTATCCCTTTAGAATAGTTAATCCCTGTGATAATTTCCAGTCCATTTTATGGCAATAACTAAAGTATGAAAGTCACTCTCTTGAATGCTTCTTCTTTGCATGATTTATATTTTTCTTTCTTTCTTTTATCAATCATACAGTAAAAAGAAAGAATAAAAGTAGACCTCCTATGAATCAGGCACTAATCTAAGCACTGGATTGAGCAGTGGTGGCAAGGTCACTACATTTAAGGAAATTACATCCGAGTTGAGAGTCGGGAGGCAAAATAAACATGTAATAAGATTATTTTGGGGTTGTATATGTTCTGAATAAAATAGTCTACAGAGTGATACAGAATAGAGTGGTGGGATGCTTTCTCAGGATGGCCAGGGAAGTTCACTTTGAAGTGATGATTGTTAACTTGAGATATGAAGGATGAAAATGATAAAAGGAGGCAGCCAAGAACTATTTGGGTGAAGAATGTTGCAGGAAAAAGAAATAACATGTGTAAATGCCCTAAGACAGAAATGAGAGGGGATGAGCTTTATGGAAAGAAAGGTCTGTGAGGTCAGAAAGTATTGAATGAAGAGTAGAGTGGACGGAAATGACACAGGGGAGGTTTTAAGAGGACAGATCATGTAATGCATTGGAGGCATATATTTTGAAAATGAAGAAGTAAAACTGCCTTTAATCACAAACAGTATGATCCCAGTTGCATAATACTCCATAAAGATTACACCCCAAACCTAGTAGAGCCAATAACAAAATTTAAGAATAGCATAAGGTCAGTGCATACTGCATTTCTACATACTAGAAAAGAAAAATTAAAAAGTTCGGTCAAGATAATTACATTCAAAAAAATTGAAAGAATTTAGAGGCTTACTAATGCTTTTAACAAACAAGCACAAAAATCATACAATGAAAACTATAAAATATTGCTAAGAGAAAATTTTAAAGATTTATAAAAATTAAGAGACATTCCATATTAGAGATCAGGAAGACCAAATATTTTTAAGATAATAATTCTCCCCAAATTCATCTATAATCCAATGCTGTCTCTATTAAAATCCTAGCAGGCTTTCTCGTAGAAATTAACAATCTGGTCTTAAAATTTATATGGGAATGCAAAAAACCTATACTAAATGAAATAATTTTGAATAATTCAGTTTTTAAGGATATGCCATCTGACTTCAGGTAGTGGTGGCATTAGAACAGACATTTACATCAATGAAACAGCATCTAGACTTCAGAAGTATATCCTTATATTGTGAATAATTTATTTTTGACAAAGGTGCCAAATTCAATGAAAAAGAACTGTATTTTCATAAAACTGCTGAAACAACTGAATATCCATATTTTTTTTAAAAAAAACTTGCCGTTATTTCACACAACACACAAAGGTAAGCTCAAAATGGATCATAGATGTAAGAGAAAAAGCTGAAACTATGTATGTCTTTTAGAACAAAATATTGGAGAAAATCTTTTGAATTTAGGTTAGGCAAATATGACACTAACTGTAAGTTATAAAAGAAAATACTGATAAATTGAACATTTAAAAAAACATAGATACTGCAGAAGACACCACTAAGAAAATAAAAAGGCTAGCCACAGAACAGGAGAAAATATTTTTAAATCACATATCTGATAAATGTTGTACCTGTTGTATAAATGTACAAAGATCTCTTACAGCTCAATAACACCAAAAAAGTCAGTTTTAAAGGGGGAAACATTTACATACAAATGGACAATAATCACATGAAAAGTTTCTCAACAAGTTTAGATATCTGGGGAATAAAAATTAAAGCCACAATGAGACATTACTATACACTCACAGAATGGTCATAAAGAAAAAGACAATCATAAGCACTCAGGGCATATGTGCAGAAAACAGAATATTTCATCCACTGCTGGTGGAAATGCAAATTGGTACAGCCACGATGCAAACAGGTAGGCAGTTTTTTAATGTATACTTACCATGTGATCCAGCAATTTCGCTTCTAAGTGTTTACTCAAGAGAAATGAAAACCTATGTTCACATCAAGATTTGTTCACTAATGTTCATAGCAACACTTTTCATAATAACTCAAAAATGAAAACAATCCAAATGCCTATGAATTGGTGAATAGATAAATAAAATGTAGTGTATCCAAACAATGGATTTCTATTCAGCAAAAGATCAACTTACTAATTCATGCAACAACATGAATATGCCTCAAAAGACTATGCTAAACGAAAGAAGCCATATACAAAAGACTGCATATAGTATGATTCCACCTATATGAACTTTCTAAAAAAGGCCAATCTATAGATATAGAAAGCTTATTAGCGATTGTTTAGGGCTGGGGATAGGAGGGGAAAATGACTAAAAACATGCATGAGGGAATTTTTAGGGTGAGAGAAATGTTCTAAAATAGGATTGTGGTGATAATTATAGAGTAGTGTAAATTTACCAAAATTTGTCTAATTGTACATTCATAATGGGCAAATTTTGTGACATGTCAATTATACCTCTATAAAGCTGTTTAAAAATCACAATGGTATTACTGCCTGAAGTTATAATTATAACCGAAATGTTAAGTATTAATTAAATTATTTTCATCAATTTTAGTTTCATTTTCCAAGATTAAATCCCAATTAAACATTTTGTCCCTATTCACTATGATCTTGATGTCCTTGCTATATATGGTTTCACCTCAAGCGGCCTTTTTCAGCACCAATTATCCTCGAATAATGAAGTTTTATATGCATATATTACTTCATAGTGTGTTATATCCATTAGGAAGTTAATACACAAGAAATATAAAACCCAATTTTTAGCACTCTAAGATTAGGTGAATTTTTTATTGGTTTATTTAATGCAACAGGAAGTCTGGAAGTAGGTGGCTACTAGGAAGTTCAGTGGCTCAGCATGAAACCAGACCAGATGCTTGCCTCAGCTTTGGGTATTACCATGAGATTGTTTCAGCAACAATAAGAGGGGAGAGAGAAACACAGAAGGAAATAAAAACTTCCCCAGGTAATTCCACTAAACTTTTGGTAACATTTCTCTAATCAGAGTTGGATAACTTAACCATCTTTTGGCTATGGAGGAGGCTGAACAAGAGGATATGGTTTCCCAGACTATAATAAAGATGGAAACGGAGAAGATTCAAAATGTGTCAGCCTAGGCAATAAACAGTGACTATCACATGTATCAGTAATGTCATTTGGAGAATATCAGAATAGGAGCTAATTGGCTGAGGATCAGCTCCCAAAATATAGGATGCTATTGGTAATTCATGTAAGAAATGAAATGAGAACAAAAATGTAAAAGAACCTCCCTTTGCATCATCTCTGCCTTCAGAAATATAACATGAGGAAACTAATACCACAAGGCTAGCATAGCATCATAATTGTATATATAAGGAATTTGCAGTACAGCGAGCGACCTGATTTGCTCAAAGCCACCCACAAAAAACCAGCACAGTATGAAGACCCATCCAGATGTCTTAAACCGCGCTCTTACCATCACACTACTATAGCTCTGTTCCTTATTTTATTTTTATTTAACTTAGGACCGCACCAAAGGCATATGGAAATTCCCAGGCTAGGGGTCAAATTGGAGCTGCAGCTGCCAGCCTATGCCAGAACCACAGCAATGACAAATCCAAGCTCCTTTTGTGACTTACGCCACAGCTCACCGCTATGCCGGATCCTTTAACACACTAAGCGGGGCCACGGATCGAACAGCATCACATGGATACTAGACAACTTCTTACCACTGGGCCACAACAGGAACTCCCTAGCTCTGTTCCTTGTTAATCTATGTTTTTATCTTGTCTTTAACTCCTAGACTATAGGAGAACAGCTTTAAAAAACAACAAAAAAACAAAAACAAAAAAAACACCTCTTTTCGACTACCCTAGTTGTATCCAGTTTTCAGCACAAATATCTTCAGCAAATATTTAGCTGAGTCATCATATCGCAAAGATAGCAAGAACCTCTCAATTATTTAATGAAATATATGAAAGAAAGGGATCAGAGCTATGTTCAACTTTTATATGAAAATTGTCTAATATCTACTGGATGGTGTCTGCTGAGAAAATTCAAGTCCCAAGGTACCTACTTTAATTACTCACTTATATTCCTGGGATGCATTTATTTAGAAGTACCATTTTTTTTTCTGTGAGCTCTCACAGGAATTGTTGAGATTTTCAGAAGCCTCCTGGTAACTGCAGTTGTAGAGATTTCCTTCAGGAAACCCATTTGCTGAGCATTCTGTTTCTGACCTAACTTACTTTTCTTAATAAGGGCAATTCAAGCAAAGAAGTCACTCTGTTTTTGTGCAAAGAATATGACTGAATCAGTCAAGGAAGTTAGCTTAGATAAAATAAAATAAAATGTCTTCATCTTTTTAGTCCCTTGGTCTTGATATAGCCATGCCACCTAGCACCTAGAACTGAAGAGTGTTTTAGTCAAATTTTAGAACACTGGCATTGGAATTTTGGAATGAAAGAATTACCAATGAAAACCAAGGCCCATGAGCCCGGTTTTAAGGGGTGTTTATACTTGGGAGAATGTAGGAGAAGTACTTAAATCTGTAGACAAAACTTTAACCAGTTCACAAGTCTCTTGTAACAACTTAGTGGGATAGAAATCTGGTGGATAAGTTAGAGCTAAAGAATAAACATTTCAGGGCCAAGCCAACACATCTGAAACATTGCAAGTTAAATGATCCTCCTACCTTTGTTTCAGAATTCAAATATCCCCATTACCTCTCAAGGAAATACTTCCTCATGATAGCAATAATTTCATGTTTCATGAATAATACTTAAATCTCATAAATGATGGAAACAATGTAACTGGTTTAAGTTCAGCAGCAATTGAAAGGCATCAATATCCCATACCAATCATGCAATTTCTTTATTGCTATAAGGCATCACCAGACTGTAATGATAGAGTATCGTTTATACCAACATTAAAAATATAATCTCCAGAACAACCTAAATGTCCAAGGACAGATGAATGGATTAAGAAGATGTGGTACATATGCACAATGGAATACTATTCAGCCATAAAAAGAATGAAATAATGCCATTTGCAGCAACATGGATGTTGCTCATACTAAGTGAAGTCAGTCAGGAAAAGAATGATAAATAGCATATGACATCACTTATATCTGGAATCTAATATATGGCACAGATAAACCTATCTACAGAAAAGAAACAAACTCAGGGACGTGGAGAACAGACTCATGGTTGACAAGAAGGAGGGCGAAGGAGGGGAGTGGACTGGGAGTTTGAGGTTAATAGATGCAAACTATGGCAATGGCATTTGCAGTGGATAATAAATGAGATCTTGCTGCATATCTAGTCACTTGTGATGGAACATGATGGAGGATAATATGAGGAAAAGAATGTGTGTGTATATATTTATGGGTGTGTGTGATATATACATATTGGGTCACTTTGCTGTACAGCAGAAATTGACAGAACATTGTAAATCAACTATAATAATAAATAAAAATAAAATAAAATCACAACACCCTCACTCCAACATAACCAAAAAAAAAAAAGTCATCTCCACAGTGAAGATAAAAATACAAAGAAAGATCAGACTTCCAGGAGCACAAGACAAACTGTACCTCAAAATGACAATCCACATTTCTATCTGAATACCACCCGAATCACTGGAACCATCAATTGTGCTGAGGGACCTAAATATTCAATATATCCCCATGAGTTAAGTACATTCTTGAAGGAGCATCAGACTTAAAAAAAAATGGAATACACAGAAATGACATATAGAACCTTTCTGAAGGTCAGGATTAGGGCTGCTTTAGTTTGGGGGTAATAAAATACTTCCTGAACTTATTATTTTCCATGTTATATAAATGCTCCACTGATAGACTCTTATAATCACAACGAAGAGTCATCAGTTAAGTGATCAATTATGAACTCCCAGCAGGCATTTTCAAGCCATTAGGATAATACTAAAAAGCCACTGTATTGGTTTTTCCCTTGGCTCAGAGAATTATTCCTGGGATCATTTATTACCTCCTACTGAGCACTTCTGGGTTGGCACACAAGGTTCTTATTGGTTGCAACCAATAATACACACTTCAGGTCTTTTATCTTGACAACTACCACTCCCCATCTTACCTTAATCTTGTGGACATAGAAAGCCAGGTTTATACTATCCACTTTGCATATTACTCATAAACTTTATTGAATACTGATTTTGGTATTTCCCTCAAACTCCTTAACCTCAAGGTAATACTAAAACATCTGGTGTTTTGTTCACCCAGATTCCTTATCCTTTTCCCACTGGTAATAACCCTTCCAAGATTTGGAGCACTTTTCCATCCCCATTTTCTGCAGCCATGATGGAAATTTCTATTATAGTATTTCTCCTCTCTTGGTCAAGAATATTATAGGACCCTGACTGACACTGGTAGAATTATTTCCCAATATTTCATATATGGTTTTGGAAAGGATATTTTTGTTCTCTCTTTTCCACTGGATCATGAACTGTAAATATGTATTACCAGAGCTGGGACAGCCTGATTATACCAAATTTTGGTCATATTGAGCATTTGGGATGACATGGGGCAACTGGAACTTTTATACACTGCTGATGGTAAATGGTACAACTATTTTGGAAAATATTTTTCAGTCTCTTAAGAAGTTAAACATACCTGTACAATATGACACAGACATTCCATTCCTGGATATTTACTCAAGATAAATAAAAGCATATGTGCACATAAAAACTTGTACACAAATATTCATAGAATCTTTATTTGTAATAGCCCAAAACAAGAAATAACCCAAAGGCCCATAAAATGGTGAATAAATGACTTGTGAAACACAGGAACACACACAGAAACGTGCACACACCCACACACACTGAACCACTACTCAGCAATAAAAAGATCTACTAATACACAAATGGATAAATCTGAAATAACTATGCTGAGTAAAAGAACTCAGTTATAGAGTAGTAAATATTGTATGACTACACAATTCTAGAAAATTCAAATTATATATTCTATATTTTACAAATGAACAAGCAAACTTTGCCCACAATGAAAGTCAAACGAGGTTGGGGAAACATGTCTATAGGTAGTTGTGAAGGTGACCAGGTAAGAAAGGTCAATAACAGGTGCATCATCCCTTTGAATGGGAGGCAAGGGGGCTTGAGCTCTCCCCTCCTGGAGAAAGGCAGGAATACCTGAGAGTGTACCTTAAGAGCAAACTAGCAGGGACAAAAACACTGTTAGCAGTATTAGGATTAAAGTCTCTTTTGAGGAAGTTAGTCATTGCAAATTGATTAATGTAATCTCTAATGCTCTAAAGGAAGGTGGGAAGCGGGAAGCCCACATACTTGGGGTCAGCCAAGGGGGGAGAATGCTGCAATTTGTGAGGCCTCTTTGGTTTAAGAATCTGGGTTCATCCATTTTCCTTTGCTAACAAGTGAGCATTTTAATGGGCATTTAATCACTTGCTGTGAACTTTAAGTAATTTCTTGTAGAGGAATAATAAAAATCACAGTGATGTCTCCAAGAGACCAAGTAATGACATTTATTTTGGTGGTGCCTATTGATTCTGTTTCTCAGTGTGTGAGTAGCATGGGAGAAACTTTGTTCCAAGACAAACACTTAAAAAGTTTTATCAGCACATTCAGACTTCCAGAACACAAAGAAGAATACTTACAGACTATGGAAAATACTTGCAGAAATAGTGGGTGTGGGGCCTCAAGGAAGTTTCCAGGTATGGGACAAATGTCATTTTTAACATGACATTTATGTTATGTATGTTAAACACGTTCAGAAGCCAGTCTTTTCACCTCCACCTCTGATACATACCCCAAATGTATCTATTCTCTTTAAGCTTCTAAGCCCCTTCAGATCTTCGCCAGATTAGGGGCAACTGGTTAGGCTGATTTCACTTTTGTCCACTAGCATCCACATGCCACAAAGAAATGAGAGAGCACTTCCTTGTTTCCAACATTAAAATGGCTTATCAGGAGTTCCCGTCATGGTGCAGTGGTTAACGAATCTGACTAGGAACCATGAGGTTGCGGGTTCGATCCCTGGCCTTGCTCAGTGGGTTAGCGATCCGGCGTTGCCATGAGCTGTGGTGTAGGTTGTAGACGCGGCTCGGATCCCACGTTGCTGTGGTTCTGGCATAGGCTGGAGGCTACAGCTCCGATTTGACCTCTAGCCTGGGAACCTTCATAAGCCACAAGAGCGGCCCAAGAAACAGCAAAAAAAAAAAAAGACAAAATAAATAAGTAAATAAATAAAATAAAATGGCTTATCAAAATATTTGGAATAAAATCTAACTTTCTTACCAGGACTTTTGATGCCCTAAACCATCAGACCCCACTTTACTCCCCCATCTCGGCCCTTATCATTCTTCTCTGTGCTAACTCTACTCTAATCACACTGGGCCTCTTTCTGTTTCTTGATTATACCAAGCTCACACACGAGGGCCTTTGCATAAGCTGTTCCTAGGAACTGGAACAATTTTCCTCATATCGTCTAGTGGCTGATTCCTACTCAGAAACCAGCATTCAGCTCAAACATTTGTTCTTTCAGATGTCTTTCCTGAGCATCCAGTCTATAGCATCCTCTATTGCATGACTGGTATTATCATCAGAGCACCAATCACAATCTGACACTGGTTTTTTCTTTTTTTTTTTCACAGTTTCTTTGCCTGTTGCCCCTATCAGAATTAAGCTGTTTGAGAACAGGGATCTTTTCTGTTTTAACTATCATTGTATCTCCAGTGTCTACAACAGTGTCTGGCAAATGGTAGCTATTGACTAATTATATATTTAATGAATTAATGAATGAAAAGTAGAAAGAAGAATGAACCCCATCTGCATGTAGTATTACTCAGCAGTCCACTTGACCTAGAAATAGAATTAATCTACTTTCGGCCTCCTTGAAGAATGATTGCTCCCGACCCCTAGTGTCAAACCACTAATGACAGGTAACAGACTACCCCAAATCAAGTATTTCAATGCATACCATTAGGTTGATGGAATACTTTTCATCAAGTGTAAGTATTGACTTATAAAAATTATCAGAGATGAAAGAGATCTTACTGTATATATAACTGAAATGTAATATTAACAGCAGCAAAATAGCAACAGGTACCACTTACTAAGCATATACACTTACTGAGGATATACCATATTCCAGTCACTATTCTATGTGCTTTGTACTATATTTAATTCTCACTATAATTTTATGAAGTAGGCACTAATTTTATCCTCATTTATAGGTGAGAAAACCAGTTCAGTAACTTGTCCATGGCCACACAGCTAATAAGAGTCAGAATATAGGTGGTATACACACAGCACTCAGTGTGCAAACTCATCCTTCCACCTAGACAAGACAAGAGACATTATACACACAGCACTCAGTGTGCAAACTCATCCTTCCACCTAGACAAGAGACATCATATTCAACTCAGACATTCATTTTGTGAGCCAAAGTGTGGCCTCCCAACTTTTGTAAGGACAGGGCTCCAGGGAGGACCTGTCGACAGAGTGGTGTTGGTACCCAGAGAAAACCTCAGCTGTTCTAGTCTCAAAGATGATCTATTTCAACCTTCCTGTTATATGAATAAAGAAATAAATGTCCAACCAAGTTAAGTTATTTTTCTGAGGTCACATAGTGTCAGGACTTGAACCTGATGAGTCACTCTACTCTTTACAAAGCCTTACAAGTAGTCATCAGGGAATGGTAAACATTAGAGAAAGGGTAATGACTTGGGGGTTAGAAAGAGTCACACCTAATGTGAAAAGACGGCTCTGACCTGTTATGGTACTCCATTCTACTAAAGATGCCTAGAATCCTCCTAGCCACTTGTTTATAAATAGACCCTACTATAGATATCTCAGACTCAAGTGACTTTGTCTTGTTTTGATTAGTACACAGGAAAATAGCACCACTGAGTAAAGTATACAAATATTTACTGAACACTACATGCCCAGTGCCCTACTAGGTGGTGGTATGAGCTAGGATGAAAGCAGGTGAGATGAAAATTGGTCCCCGATCTCCTGCAAGGCAAAGCAGAATGGTTTTCTCTCACCAAGCAGAGAAGATAAATGCAGTGACTAGGAAGTGGGGATATTATCCTTCCAGGAACTGGTAATGGCCTTCAGACACACAGGCAGCTGTGCATAAGCTTTCCAGATGAATTGTTTAAAAACTACTTAGGGTGTACCTTCTTTTCTTCATTTATTCCTTTATTTGCAATTCTCCTGTTACCTTTTGGAAATCATTAAGAGAAAGGAGCAAATCAAAATGGGCAGGCTTTATTTGAGGTCAGTTACTGAGTCAGCAAATGAGCATAAATGCGCTTGGGGTGGAGCTGTGTGGTACAGAGGGCGAAGTTTGCTTTTTTTTTTTCTTCTCATATCTATTGCCGCCCACTCCTAACTGCTAAGGCCCTGAGATGTGACTCCTGATAGATTCTAGGAGTCTGCTTTGCTATATCTGCTGACTTCATGTTGGCAAAGCAGAATTAAATACCAGCTAAAGCTCTAGAGACCAGGAAGCTTTTCCTGCTTACCTGGTGCTTTATCTCCAAAAGTAACTATAGAGGAAAATCTTGGCCTAATTTTCTGGAATCAGAACAAATATTTATTCAATAAATATGTAGGTTATATGTGCCTTCTTAAGAGTCACTATTAAACCAAAAATCCAGTGCAGTGTGTCTGACTTTTACAAAGGCTGTGTTTGTGTGTGTGTGTG
Source organism: Phacochoerus africanus (assembly GCF_016906955.1). NCBI lineage: Eukaryota > Metazoa > Chordata > Mammalia > Artiodactyla > Suidae > Phacochoerus > Phacochoerus africanus. The sequence goes on along the minus strand of NC_062547.1, from coordinate 115,215,156 downwards.
TGTGTGTGTGTGTGTACAATTTCCTGCATAGCAAATGGCCATGGAAACGTAGAGCACCAGCTTAATATAAGTCCTCGTCAAAGCTGATTTCCCTCTTCTCTTAAAACAGAAGGGAGTAAAATGAAGCCTGAAAATAATGTTGCAACTATCTGACTCCAATGAAGAGTAAAGAAGAGAAAGCCCAGATTGCTTCATTTTTTTTTTAAACTGAGTAGACCTGTTTTTCAAATTTATAGCAAGTTGCCAAGTTTGACAGAATGGCTTTTTGCCTTATCCCTGCCAAGGTTTCTAACCCACAGCAGCATGAGTTATGAGGGAGGCAGGAGGAAGACAAAACTGATTATCATTCCTTTGTAACTTGGAATACTGAAACTCAAAGCCGGACTACTTGTGATTTTTAAACTGGGAGCCTTGTGTTGGTTGCCAGGATTATCTAGCATCTTCTTGAGCCTGAGCCCTTTACTTTCTTCATTCACTCAACAAGGATTTTCTGAACAGGTACTGGGTGCAAGGCATTATATTAGACCCTCAAGGATGCAGAAATGAATAAATCACGGCATTTACCCTTGAGGAGCTCAAAATCTGGTAAACAAAGGACCTAAAAACAACTAATTATAATATATTATGATGAAAGCATGGAAGAAATATTCTCTTCTAATACAGGATGCTTTGGGAACACAGATTAAAAAGCTGCTAATTCTGCAGTCTGAGCATATTTGTTTTTTGAATATGGTAGAGGGATTTGGAATCTTTCACAAGAAAAACACTTCTGTATCAAATTGTTAGTATGTTAGGAGTGATTAATTAAGAGTAATAAGGAACCCTTGGTAGTTATTATTTTATTATTATTGACTTGTACTGGTGATCAAACACTCTGCTAATAGCTAACTTCTCACATTTTGCCCATGAGGAAATTGAGGCTAAGAATTTAATAAGGCCTTAATATATAAACTGTCTTCACATTAAATTTCTTCAAGGAAACTCAAGCTATTCAAACTTTGAAAATATAACAGGAATTAGTTTCTGCCATTGTCATGAAAAAGGAGAGCTAAGACTAACTGGAGAGGAGCACAGTACAGGAGTTTGCTGCTGCCCACTCATGGGGCATAAAGAGAGTATGAGGACAGGTCAAGAACTGCCATCAGCCCTAACTCTCCACAGGTACTGGACAACTTATGGCACTTACCCCTATCCCATCTGCTTCTCCCAGAACCAGTCTGCATGGAAGAAGAGAAGGCAGAAATGGAAAAAGAAGTGGTAAGAGTGGCCGGATTCCATCAACTGCTACAATCTGGCTTCTCAAAGATTCATGAGAGGGCATCCTGGTTCCTCCTTTCAACTAAACCACCCACATTATAGGTTGGCCACTTACAGCACAAGTTCCATGGTATTGGGGCCATCAATGTAGGAGTGAGCTGTGTGCTTATTAAATAAGCAAAGACACCTTGGTTGGTCATGGCAAGGTTCAGTGTGTCAGTCAAGTAAGTGAGGTGCATTTAAGGAACTGAAGAGAAAGCAGAACTGAAATTTCCTGTCTTGTTCATTTTCTCGCCAGAATCTTTCGGATTCTTTTGGAGGCATCTTCCACTGTGTCATGAGAATTTGGCCATTTTGATATCGCAATATTCTTTTCTATGATTTAGATAAGCATTACAGAGTCTAAATTTTCAGTCACATGTTAAGGAAATCATTTTAAAAAAATCACAAAGAGATAATAGCACTGCCACCAATTATTCTCAGGAGCCGTATTGAAGCATTGGATTCAGAATGGCCTGGTAGTCAGAAGCCTGTTCTGCCAATATCCAACTCTGTGACCTTGATAGTTGTTTTAACTCCTCTGTCCCTTAAGAGCCCTAACTATGAGATGTGGGGTTTGGACTAGATTAATGCTCCCCAAATATAAGCTCATGGGACATTTACACATAATTTAAGATCTTTCCAACCTATACTGGATATGGGGGGGGTGGTGAGTTCCAAGATTCTACATATTTTAATGTCTCACAAAAGGTGGGCTGTGCAGCTAGTTTGGAAAACCATGGGGTTTCTTTCATCTTTGTCAAATAATGGTTTGATGAGGTGGACAAGCATGAAAAAGAATCTAGGAAGAAATAGGTAAGGTTAGGTCTGCATTCAAATATAAAGAGCAGCAAACAACGCACAAACATATCATGATCTTATTACCAAGCAAAACTCTCTTCACTTAATCACAAATGGACACTTCTCTAACAAATTGTAGGCATCACAGATTTTAGATTATTTTTTTCATTTTAAATGAGGTATTAATAGCTAAAACATTACCTTTTTTTTCCCCTCACAGCCAAAACAAAACGCAAACTCAGCAACTGAGAGCAAGACAATTAAATGGGGGCTTATGATGAAGATAGAGTTTTTTAAAGCCAAGGGTACTTCCAACCAATGAAGCAGGTGCCTTGATCAGCAAGCATAGTTAAGAAAGAAAATTGAATTCTTTGAAAACAATTTGGAACGGAACATGGAAACCATATCCAAACAATGTTCTGGGGCTGACATTTCAAAAATGTATTTGCTCTTTATTCTAATCATTTTGGTACTTTCATCAGAGTGAAGGCATGACATATGGAACAGAAGATATTCAGTGAGATGAAGGAATCAGATGCAAACGGTTGGAAAAGACTCAGAGATTACAATCTGGCTCACCTTACACATCCAATCTCAGCTCCTTAAAAACTTGTAAGAGCTGTCATTTATGGAAAGCCTATGGTAGAACAGGCACTGCATAGCTTTCCACAATCCTCGAAGAAACTCTAAGGAGACTGATGCACAGAAAGATTATCTACTTTCACAAGGTCTCCGACTTGCTAAGAGAGGGAGTTGGGATCTGAACTCAGTTTGAACTTCCTGCTGCTTCTGAATTCAACACCCTTCTGACTATTATTCTAATACTATTTCTGCCCTTTGAAGCCCAAGCACACAGGCAAATATTAGTGTGTTCAGTGTCTTCTCAGTATGTTTTAGGGATTTACAAGTGGAATTTCTCTGAAACAGCTGAACACCAATAAAGGGCTATTACTGAAGGGTTGCTCTTTCCTCATTTTTATTATTGTTGTTATACCTGTTTTCTATGATATCTAATACAGTGCCTATTGTTTCTGGTTGTCTATTCCTTACAAGACACTCAGCCACATTGGAAAATAAAAGAAGAAGATAAAATCGTTTCTTAAAACCTTATCTTTTCTGCATGTTTTCACTATGTGTTTAGAATCTATTGTGAAGTTTGCCTGTGGCACAACAGATCCAGCATTTTCACTGCAGTGGCTCAGGTTGTTGCTGTGGCGCAGGTTCCTGACTGGGAACTTCCTCATACTGTGGATACAAAATAAATAAATAAATAATAACATTTATTGTATTTCCATACATAGTCAACCAATGAAAAGTATCAACAATAAGCAACTCAAGCATGAAATGGTCTTTGTATACCAAAATCACAAATAACTAGGAGTTCCCATTGTGGCTCAGTGGTTAACGAATCCGACTAGGAACCATGAGGTTGCAGGTTCGATTCATGGCCTTGCTCAGTGGGTTAAGGATCCGGCGTTGCCATGAGCTGTGATGTAGGTCCCAGATGCCCACATTGCTGTGGCTGTGGTGTAGGCTGGTGGCTACAGCTCCGATTGGACCCCTAGCCTCGGAACCTCCATGTGCCATGGGAGTGGCCCAAGAAATGGCAAAAAAACAAAAACAAAAACAAAACAAAACAAACAAAAAAACCCAAAATGAGTTATTTTACATTTAGAGCAAACTCATCATGTGTTGATGAATAGCATAGGCTGGAACATACAATGGCTCAAAGGAGAAAGTTGGTGGGAAGAGAGAGACTGGACAGATTACTTTGTCTTTATGCCAACAGCTTCTTTTCCAGGAGGGGAAACAAACCCACTCAAATGGATCATTGATCTGACACAACACAGATCAAAATGAGGAAAAAAATGCAATGAAAAACACATAATATCAATCAATCAGGAACTGATAAGGGGAGTCCCCTAGTGGTCTAGTGGTTAAGAATCCAGCCTTGTTACTGTTGTGGCTCAGGTTACCTCTGCGGCTTGAGTTCGATCCCTGGCCAAGGAACTTTTGCATGCTGCAGGTGCAGGTGAAACAAACAAACAAACAACAAATATGGAATCCATCACTGAAGCTTGGGTCTCACTTGAGCCTATTGTACCTTTTACGTCTCCAGGAGATGAATCCTGCTTCTAATGGGACCCTGTGTCTGCACCCATCCTTCATCCTCAACTGAGAGTAGCCCAGGGGTTAAAATTAGCACTGGGCAGTCCTACAGAAGAGGATCTAGGGCTGATTGAGGAATGTAATTTTCTCAGGAACCCACAGTGTCCTGCAAGACCCTTCTTTGGGTAACTCTGCTCAGGAGACAGCCAGAGTGGAGGAGCCTTGGGGCTGGGCTTTGCCTGCCTCTGAAACCCAAACTCAAGCCTTTTCCCAAAGGTGTGGCTCTTCAGTGCTGTGCCACCAGTTGCAGCAGGAGCACGCTGCCTCCCCCGGCCAGGCTGTGGAACCCGCGCACCGGGGAACTCTGCACCCCGCCGAACATTGATGTCAGTTCCTTTTATTTCCGTGAAGCTACTTAATGAGATTCTTCATGCATAAAATTAATTCTTGCCCTCTTCTATCAGCTTTAACCACTAAAGGATTTACTTACAATTTTGTCAGATTTTATTTACACGTAAAATAAAGGGACCCGAATCATAATGAAGGCTTTTATGGGTGATGATGGGAGATACAAAGGGAAGCTGAGAGTGGGCAGCCCTCCAGCCCCCCTGTGGATGCCAGGATGCATAATGCATGAGGTACCCCCTGCAGAAACGCACTTGAGACCCTTCCTTCCCAGAGCAACACCCCCAGTCAGATCCCAATTTGTTGTTGAGGGAGAGAAGGAGGAGCAGGGCTATTAATAAACAGTGCAAATAATTAGGCTTTAAGGGAATTTGGTATTTTTCCACACACATTAGATTTGCTCTCAATCCCTTCACAAATGTGTCCTGAGCTACTGCTTAGCAGCCAGCAGGTTGTGGCACTGACTGCCCCCTGGGAAGCTGTCTGGAGCTGGGATGGGGGTAGAGCTGGGCAACATGCTCCTTGATAATAGCAGACCTGTTCACTGAGTCCCTAAGCCCAGGCTCCTTGCCAGGCACTGTGCTAACATGATGTCACCTAATCTTCCAAACAGCTGGTAGGGTGGCTATTGTCATTCTCGCTTTAAAGATAAGGAAACTAAGCTCCGGAGAGGTTCCATAGCTGCCTAAGCCACCTACTAGTGTTTGTGGGATCCTCCCCACTTGACTTGGCTAAGAGGTTACTCTTTTATCCTCACTCTACTTTCAATCATGACCCCTCCTCCAGGCTATAAAGTTCAGTCCAGTGGGTTCAGAACAAGCACTAGACAGTGGGCAAGAAATCTGGCTTCTAGCTCTACTCCCATTTTTATTACTAAATGCTGTGTGACCTTGAGCAAATCATTGCATTTCCATGACTGTTACATTGTTTTGAAAAACAAGATTATAATCTCAGGGACCCTGTTCAGTTCCGGCATTCTTATTCTGGGACATAGTCTCCCCAGGGCTTGATAAAAGAGGGTGTGCAAAGTGCATGTGTTAACTCACAGAGACTGAGCTGTTTTCAGACTAAAACACTTGGAGCTATGCCGCTGCACAGGCAGCGCTGGGATGGTCTCTGGATTTCCAAAGCTGGGAGTGACTACTAAGCTGCCCTGGAACATCAAAGATTTTTTTCTTACTCACCCTTCTCTTGCCAGCACTAGAGATGAAGAATCACAAAGACGACCAAAATGACAGTTGCATCCCATGGCTAAGGGCTAGCAAATGGAGATGAAGAGCACATTTGTACATTTCAGCCCCTTCCAGGATGGAAACCTTGCTATAGAGTCCCAGAGGCTAGATGGGGACTCTTTTTCTGGAAAACCTGACTCTATGGGCACCTTGTGTTCCCAACCAGGAAAAGATATCACCAGCCATTTGAATCATAGGGAGGAATTTCTGCAACACAATGTGGCCTTTCCCCTACCCTGGGTTCTCTGTCTGTAATACTGCAACAGAAGAACCAGAGCCACAACGTTTTATCCATTCAACAAATACTGAGAGGCTACTGTGCTTGAAGTACATGTGAGGTGTCGAGGATAAAAAGAAAAGGAAGATACAAGGCTTTCCCCAAATGTGCTCCCAAAAGAGTGAGGACCATACCATGGCAAAGAGAGCAGTGTGGGTGTTGAGAGGTTGGTTATCTGGCCAAAGAGGAGTGGGCCATGGGGCAAGATATTCATTGGCATTAAGGCAGGAAAAATATTTAATTCCAAAGAAGATAGGTGTTTGAGCTGAATCATGAAGGAGAGGTAGAAATGAGCCAAGAAGGTGCGTGAGGGGAAGGAGTTCCAGCAGAGAGAAGAGTAGATGACTCTTCATTGATCATTCCAGGCCTGGTAGGAGGAAGCATTGCTTAAACAGAATCAGGAGAGTCTTCCCTTGGTGAGAATTGCAAGGTGAGATGTCTGGGTTTCTAATACACATAGCTTTTCCCATTCTATGCAGCTGTTCTCCCTTGCCTTCCTAGGAAACTGGCTGTGAAATCTCTTTCGAGCAATCTCACTGCAAATACTTTTCAAAGAGCGAGGATGTGGCAACATTCTATTTCTAAAAGGTAAAGAGGAAGAAAGGATGGGAGAAACAAAAGAAACTGAGATCCAGCGAAGCCTCAACCACACCCAGATGCTCCATGGAGTGAGGTACCAGGTCCAGGAAAGCCAAGGATCAATTCCCAAAGACTAAAGGGTAGAGAAAGTGGAGAAGTAGCTCACTGTGGCAGCAATACTCTCTAAGTAACTCTCAGCCTGGACACTGAGTCAGCAATGGAAACAGAAAATGTAAGATGGATGGAAAAGGCATCTTTGCTATCTTTTGAATTGTTAAGAAATAAACCTAAGAGCCAGAAAATTGGTTGCCATGATCTAAACGCAAACCTGATAAAACCAGGTCTGTCTTGCTCTGGGAGCTTGAGAAGGGGTTCCCATCTATTGGGTGAGGGAGAAACTGAGTATCACAGACTAGAGATGGCTCCAAAGGTGGGGAAGGTGGGAGAAGATGCTTGGCTTTCCTCATTTAGCTCCATGCTTGGCCACCAAATGTTAACTGAGCATATGGGGGAGGGTAAAGAGGTGCAAAAGAGTGGAAAGAGGAATAATCAATGCCATAAAGTTGGAAGAAGTATTTCATACCTCTTCAGTGACAAACAGCATCTTCATTTTCCCTTCCACAAAATGTCTTATTACAAGAGTAAAGGCAGGGTGACAAATGAGGTGAAGCCATGTAAAAGAGACTTAACGGAAAATAAGAATAACAAAGCATTGAGCAATTTCTTATGACTCACATGCAGAGAGAAAATATTTTCATGGAAGAAAGCCAGAGGAGGGCCTGAAAGGAAGTATTGTGAGCTTTTCTTTTGCAATCCCATTATTACTTTAACAGTTTTTTCTGATGACTAAAGTGATGGAAGTTCTTTGTATAATATTTAGAAAGTCCACAAAAGCACACGAAAAAAGAAAATAAAAATCATTCACTATATTAAAGAAAAGCAATTATTAACATTTAACTTTTACAGGTCAGATGATTTTTTAAGAGAAAAACAAAAAAGAAAGAGGTGGAAAAAGCTGTATAACTTTGAACTCTAAATGGATAGCAAATAACTTAATGATATAAAGCATTATCTCTATTAATGAATATGTACCAAAACATGTAAATTCTTATTAGAAACAAGGGTATTTCGATATGGTAGTCATTTTTATCAAAATACTAACATAGCTTTGTAAGCAACTGTTGTCTACAGCAGAGGTCCCTGCCACATCCCACCCTGAGTTTCATTCTCCTTTATTCCATCCATTACTCTTTCCCTTTTGGATAGTCTGATGGTGACATACATGACACTGACTTGGCAAGGCTTGGGTAGAATGGATATCAAGGAAGGAATGAGAGTGAGTGCCAAGAATGATTTTTAGGGCTAAATCAAAACTGTATATAAATGTTACTCTCTGTACCCCCACCTCCTTATAAATATAGAAATGAGCAGAACTAGAAAGCCTCTCTTTTGAGTCTTAACAGGACAAATTCTTTATTGGTGGCTTCCATTCTCCCCTTTTATGGTCAAGGTGAAGATGTTGCTGCTATTAATAAGACAGGCTACCTTCTCCCCTGCCATAACGGCCCACACCCGGTAACATAGGTGTTTCAGCCAGCCATAGTCCAGGCAACACCTCACCTGCCCATTTAAAGGCTGACAGATGGATTAAGTGAAGCTTAGGTTTGGCCTTGGGTCATCTATGGAGAGTCCAGAGGGACATATTGTCAATGCTTCCCTTCGTTGACTGCCACAAGTTCTAACAGCCCTACTCTCCTCAGATTCCAGGTTCTCAGAGGATTTCCTGGTAGCAGTGTTACTATAATCCACTCAAGGACTAGGAAACCACAGTGACTCCAGAGTTCCTGGAGTGTGGTAAGGACAACTGTCCACCACGCCATCATCCAAAAATTCACTGGTAGGAAGCTTATAAGGGAGACTCAAAAATGTACTATAAGAAGGTTAAGAAGAAGTTCAAGAGATTCTCCTTCACAACGGAGCCATTTTTACATATTTCTAACTTAGAGCACAGGCAAATCAGAGCACTATCTTTACCATTTCCAATCAATGTTGGGCCAAAAAATATTTTAATTATACAGGATTGACACGGTGCTGAAGTACGCATCTCACTACATTGGTTCATGTGCTAATCCATTTATACATATATACCCACCTATTCATGCATTTAATAGCTACTTATTGATTATATGACATGGTCAATATCCTGCTGGTTATTAAGATATGGGAAACTGATTTCTTCAAAAAGCTCAAACTTTAATGGAGAAAATGAATATGTACCAATGATAACAATAATAATAATAACAAACACTCATTGCACACTTACGCTGTGGAAGGCATTATTCAAGTATTTTGTGTGACTTAACTCGCACAGTCTTCATAACAAGCCCATGAGGTAAGTAATGTGATTATCACCATTTTAGAGCTCAGCAAACAGAGGCACATAGAGGTTAACTTGCCCCAGATGACCCAGAAAAAAATAGGGAGGCCTCTAGAGCCCATGTCCTTTTTAGTATGCAGTATGAAGTGAGTCCTCTGGGCAGATAAGGAGGAATCATCAGTTGCTAAATTCATGTCCATACTTTGTCTCCAGGACTGAGATGAGAACTCCACACAGCAGCAGTCCTCTCCTTCAATCACCACAGACTGAACTCCCACAGGCCACGCGGAGGGTGCATTCAGGCCTTGTGTGTGGGAGGCAGGAAGGCAGGATTCCAGGCTCAGTCTTGGGAACAGATGTGTCCCCAGACGGCTCTGACTCAGAGGTCTGCTTGCCAAGGGAAGGAGTCTCAACTGTGTGTCCAGTCAACAAATAATGTGCTTGAGAAGAAAGCAAGTTTATTCAAGAAGCAGCTTTTGTCCAAGTCATTGCTAGGGACTTGAAATCTTTGGCAGAGTGATTCCAAAGAAAGAGTTATCCAAATAGCCACATTTTTTTTTTTTTGGAGTACCCAACCCAAATAGGACAATATCTTGCTCATTCCAGCAAGCCTTAATGAATTAAAAAAAAAATTTTTTTTTAATGATGGCACATTTTCTAATCCAGAAGTCCAGCTCAGAAATTTTAAAAAACATCCAGATAATTCATGGTTGGGCACTGGGGATATCATATCAAATTGATATTTTCCACAGGAAAGATAATGTAATAGGGATGTCTTCTTTTTTCTTTCTCTTTCATAGAAAACTTCCGACTGTAGCTTAAGTCTTGATTTTTTTTCTTTGAGGACCCTATAAGACCATCAGTCTACCTGTTTTACTTTCTGCAAAATGCAAATAGTATATATATTTAGAATAACTTAGTAAATAATTTATAGCCTGAATAGTAAATTATTTATTTATTCCAGGCATACATATTTAGAATATGAACATAAATATTTTATGGTCTGTGCCACTGCTAACAAAAAATTAAATCAGCCTGCTTGCTGCTCTGGTTTGTATTGTATATACTCTCTATCTCATCAATGAACTGTGAGCAATCTCACACCGTCAAGCTCTTTACAAGTTACTGTACTTGCAGGGTTTTCCAAAACATTCAGGCTTTGAAGTCTATTTCAGTCTCTCCTCCTCCATTCACTGCTCTCACTTTCTGCTGTCTCAACCTTTCTCTAATCTGCTAAGTGTCTGGTTATTTCTTTATAAACAAACACACATTTATTGAGCACTGACCATATTTCATGCTTGCAAAGGATTGTGGGTGAAGTCTAACCTGTGGGCCTTCCTAGGAGTTTGCATTACGGCTAACTTACATATATATAGTGCAAACAAATAAGAAAAGAAACAAACAAAATGACACACTTTTAAATAATTGCTATGAATATTTCTGAAAAGTGACAGCCTTTGGACAAACTCCATGGATGCGATTTGGCGACTGTGGGAATTTGTAAAAACTGAGAATCTATGTGGGGAAGAATGTGTGACCTCTGAATAAAATGACTCCTTCTGAACCTGAGAACTACTCTAAAAACTTTAGTACACTTAAAAATCATCAGCAACTGGCATTATCACGCTCAAAAAACAGAATATGACTGCAGAAAGTTGAGAAAGGGAAAATTACAATGACTGAAGCACCAGAGTAGAATTTTTCAGAATTAAATATTTGATATTAAATATTGGATTGCAGAGTACAGTAAAGAAGCAGAAAAATACTTAAAATTACATAAAGCCATAAAAATTAGGGAAAACTGAATATAAGCGTATTTTATAAATCTTTGAAATATTAAGACAGCTTTATGAAGGCTCTCTTCTTTGAAACTCAGGCAAAGTCAATATTAGGACAACACACAGACAACATTTCCTGAACAGTTTGTACCTTCCAGGTGCTTGACATACTTTGCTTAATGCAATTCTCACAATGGCCTTACAAGATAACTCTATTAGTATCATTTTAAAGTTGAGGAAATTGAGAGTCAGAGGTTAAAAAAAAATACCCCAAAGAGCATAAAGTCAGTAAATGACAGACCCCAGTAAGTGACTAATTTTTACATTTTTCTCCGTGAGGCCTCTGCTTTTCTTGGGTGGAAATATCCTTATATGCTTATTATTTCAAGCTTATTTGTTAGGCTGTTGAAAATTTCTGGAGTTCCTGTCGTGGCTCACTGGAAATGAATCTGGCTAGCATCCATGAGGACCAGGTTTAATCCCTGGCCTTGCTCAGTGGGTTAAGGATCTGGTGGTGTTGTCAGTTGTGGTGTAGGTCACAGAAGAGGCTTGGATTCTGCATTGCTATGGTGTAGGCTGACAGCTGTAACTCCAATTCGACCCTTAGCCTGGGAACCTCCATATGCTGTGGGTGTGGGCCTAAAAAGACAAAAAAAAAAAGAAAAGAAAAAGAAAAAAGAAAATATTTTCTAAATTCTTACATATTTATTTTTTTCTGCTTGATTTTTCAGTTTCTATGAGAGGTGTGTTAACAATATCCTCAGATAAATGTGGACTTGAATATTTCTCTTGAATAATTTCTCTTAAAATTCTGTCACTTTGGGGTTTAAAAATATGAAACAGCTTTACTAAGTTTATAAAAAATTTAAAGTGTTACATGTTCTCGGTAAATTAACTCTTTTATCATTATGAAGTGACATGCTTTATCTCTATTAATGACTTTTTTTATTATAGGCTATTTTTTCTGAAATTAGTATGACTATCTAAACTGTCTTTATTAGTGTTTTTATATTACACTCAGCTCTTTTAGATTTTTTAGTGGGAAACTTATTCCTATTATTTAGACCACCATGTTGTAAATTCAGAATGCTGTGATTTTATTACTTACTTTTATTATAGTGTGGTCTCTTGGATTACTTGTCATTAGTGTTTTTTTGATATTTTCCTTCCACTCTTCCTACTTTAATGCTATCCCAGTAAAGACGGTGTAGAATATTTTCTACTTTTGCGGTGATTATCACCTATAACCTATGACTCTGAGGACAGCATGGCAAGAAATGTATTTAGTGACTATAAATATACGTCAGGAGAATCTGCTTTCTCTTTCCTATGGCTGAAGAATATTTTTTGCCCATATTTTTTTATGGACATTTTGAGTATTTTCTACTAAACTTAGCGAAAAATCTTAGACTACATTGTTAAATTTAGAATAATCTTCTGAAGATCCCTAAGAAACAAGTCATTGATGCCAAAATAAAAAACAAAATGTTGAGCCAAGCAAACAGATCCAGCCAAAAAAAGAATCAAAGAAGTGAGTGGATATGCCCAAGAAGAACCTGTCCACTTTCTCCTTTCACTCTTTGCTTTCCTGTGATGGCTGGCACCATAAAGACAGGTCCTTGCCAAGTAGGCCTCCAATGCGCCCAGAATTAGAACTCAACCTGGCACTGCCAAGACTTTCCAGCATAGAGATCTTCAGCCATCGTTTCCCACCTCCTTTTTCTTTAACATAATTGCACCCCTCAGGCATTCCATATTTAGTTTGTTTCCTATATGAGATGGAAAACAACAGCAGCCTCACCAGGATGTTGAAAGAACTGTGAAAAAAAAAATTACACAGTTTCTGGAAATAGAAGAGAACAAATTACTAGCTTACAAAGCTACTTGCAATCAAATTTGAGCTCTCCTGGTCCCCCTTCTAAGGGTTAAATTAGTGAGATTCCAAATCCCCAGGACTGATTTTTAAAACAACTACCATGTTCTCTAGTTCATGTTTCAACTTAGAGTAATGCTTACTAGGTTTGCAAGCATGTACAGATACCCAGACATACACATTCCTTCAAGTGCACACATAACATACATGCGCCCATGCACATTTCACCAACTATAGCAAACAATGTGATGGGGATATAATTGCGTTATTGAATCATTAAGAATAAAAAGAAAAATGATATTGAGTTCTGGATAGAAATATCTTAGGCTTTCAATAGGATTTGTTTTCCTTGCAATTAATCTTCTACTTTTTACCAGGCAATAAGAGTTTTTATGTAGCTGTATTAATTAAATTAATGCAAATACAATTGCCTATTTTTATCTAGAGAGAATTAAAGTGATTTGGAAGAAAGTAATAGCCTGTTGTCCCCATGGATCCAGACAAAAGAAAATAGATTTTAGGCTGACCAACTAAAAGGGAACAATTCTCTACTGCATCAAGTTTTAAACTGGCTTATTTCCAAACCAAGGAATTCAGCACATAATCTCTTAACAAATGGGCTCTACAAATTCCAATTGCAGATAATTATTCCACTGGGTAGGGCTAAAAATTCTGTTATTCAAAGAGAGAAAGGGGCAAGAATATTGCCATCCTGGAGACTTTTGATTATAAAAATTATCCAGAGTAAGGCAAAGTGGACAAAAATTCTTTGGGCTTCTACAATGATACAGACAAAGCTTTCTGAACAGACTATTTACACTGGACCATGGCACTCCTCTTAGTACAAATGTTCACCAAACCTAAAACAAGTTATGTACTCAGAATAAAGCAGTATAATTTAGAATTATGTGGAGCCTAAAATTTATTTTCTCATTAAAATAAAGTGGCATAATAAGAGTTAATATTCCTGAATATTTGCTACCCAGCTTTATGGAAACTACCACTAGTGTTCCATTTTACCAGGTCTATATAGTATACCTAAAGAAGATGAAGTTTTCTAATGTGCATATCAATAAAATCACAGGAACACTCAGTAGCCAATTTTCTCAAATTTAATTTACAGGAATATAGTGTACATTGTAAAGTTCTTTTCTTCATTCCTCGTAGTTTTTAATTTTTACTGCCTCCAGTCAGAGACCATCAGAGTCCTTATTCAGGATCAATGAAGGAATCTATTGTGAGGGATTTTCACAGTCAACTTGGAGATGTATGGCTGCACTGATTTGTTTTAGATGTTCCAGGACAGCCTGTTCTGTTTTTGTCTTGGCTTATTTTTCTCATTGCACACACACACAAAGCAAATATAAGCACTAGGGATAAAGTTATTGGTCATTCTGTTGCTTTGGAAACAAAAATTTTATGCTTTCTTCAGTTGATGTTTTATTATTAACAGTGATGATTTATATTTTAATGTAAGAGAAGAGAAATCTTTCTTTAAGCATATGACTCATTATTTTACCTTAATTGTTATTTGAAGAAAAGCTATAATCATGCATGATTCCACTCATGCAGACAAATCACGTCTGTCTGCTTTTTACAATTCTCCTCTGGGTCTTACAATAAGTGCTGCAGAATTCACTCAGGCTCTACTGCATTTTTTTTAGTCATTTAACAGGATATGTTACTATGAAGAAACAACATGTTTCATAAAAATATGTGAAGTTTTATTGCCAAATTATACAGTGCCATTATCATTCTCTAGAAGAGATAGCATCATGTATCAACAAAAACGTTGTCCTAAATTTTGAGAAGCTTTAATTTGACCTCCATGATTGCCTCATGTAAGATTCTGGCCATGAACCTTAGTATTTCTTACCCCTGGTTTCCTCATTCTTGATGTGAAGAATAGAACTGGATGATGTCTAAGGCCCTCTCTAGTTCTATTATGTTGTGATTTTAGTCTCATTTATTCAAATACTGTTTCCACTATTAAAATACTTGTATAGTTCTCTCTCTATGGGGCTGCATTTAGAGAATCAGTTTCTCTTTTGCAAAATACCATGTGGTTTCCCTTGACATGCTTAGTGCTCCTATGCTGCTGAAGTTATGAGCGTTACTCTTAGGCAAGGACCATGTGTGCATTTGTTAAATTCCTACACTGCAGCTGCTGCCCATGACTGATGGTAGCGTTCACAGGGATTTGCAACAAGAGTCCCACAGAACAATTATCTATTTCCCAGTGAGACTCACACAGAGACTGATCTCCTCTTTGGGAATTGTTGACAGAGAGGATGCAATAAACATTGGCTAAGTAATCACCTTGTTTAAGATCATCTGCCATACCCAAGTATGCTGCTTGTACTTAAACTGTGTAAGGATTTTTCACTTAGGGATCTGTGAGGAAGAAGGACCAAGCTTCTGAAATAGGTTAAGAAGTTGTGCTGATAGACTGTTCTCTCCTTTGGAGAATGTTGCTGATTAGCATCTATCAAAAGAGGCAGAATTCAGGACAAGAGCCAAAAAAGTAAGGGTATGTCTAAGAGCTGGTGTTTGTCAGTATTCTGATCTGCTGATCAGACATCAAAGAATGTAAATTTCAAACTGGAGTTTTGAGCTTAGACTTGACAATCTCATTCCTCTGTACTTATTTTTATCTCATGTCTCAAGGGGTACAACCGTAAAGCAGAAGATAAAGCAGCATGGACAGCTGGCTAAGCACTTGCTGCTGGAATAGGAAAAGTGTTATTTTCCTAGATAAAGAGTGCAAAAGTGAGGCTAGGCAGAGCATGCTCTTGGAAGCTTAAGAGTGTACTGTTGGCTTCCCACGGCTGTTTTAATAAATTACCACAAACTTGGTGGCTTAAACCAACACAGATTTACTATCTTACAGTTCTCAAAGTTGGGATTCAACATGGATCTCACTGGGATAAAATCAAGGTGTTGGCAGGGCTGGTTCCTTCTAGAGACTCTAAAGGAGAATCCATTTTCTTTTCTTTTCTTTTTTTCTTTTTTTTACAGCTTTGAGAGCCTGCTTGCATTTCTTGGCTCCTGGTCCCCTTCTATCTTCAAAGCCAGTAATGGCCACTTGAGTCTTTCTTATATCCCATTGCTTTGGCTCTGGCAAAGGACTCTTCTGCATCTCTCTTCCACATTTAAGGGCCTTTGTGATTATATCAGGCTCACCTAAATATCTAGGATGATCTCTTTCATTTTGAAGTCAGCTAATTATCAATGTTAATTCCATCCATAACCTTAACTCCCCCTTGCCATGCAATATAATGTAGTCACAGATTTTTGGGGATTAGGACATGGATATCTTAGGGGTGTCATTCTGCCTACTACATTTGTGTCATGCTGGTGGGCACAAAACTGGGGAGAGTTAGTGCACAGTGCCTTTTAAAATATGCAATAGTTCCTGAGAAGTCACAAGTTTAAAATGATTCCTCAGCGTGGATACTAAATGGCAAAAGACAGAGGGGTACAAACATCCAGCTAGAACAGTACTATAAGTTAGTTACTCCTTGGAGAACAGGAAATACTTCGCTTCTAATAGTTCACATCCTTCAAAAAACAATGATTTCACTTTAGAAATCCAGTCTAAGTATGACAGTGGTAAAGATTTGTGATGAGGATGTTCAGCAGAGTGCTATTGGAAAAAAACAAGATGCCCAACAATAGAAGATTATTTAAACATATCATGACACCATCTATATGACTGCATATTATACCTCTACGAGGTGGCATTTTAAGAAAGAAATTTTTTCCTCTGTTCTGAGTGAATCAATTTTAACTCTCTCCATGTTTCTCTCTAGTTTCTTTTGCCTTGATCTAATATTCATTAACTTTACTAAATGCTAGTCTCTGTGTTAGGTGATAGAAAACAGTACTAAAACTTCCATATAAAGTTTTTATGGAGCTTATAGTTAAACACTAAAAATAGACACTACACAGGTAACCATGAGTATGATGAATATTTAAAAGAGATGGTGGGAGATTCTTGAGGAGAAAACAGAATGGGAACCTGTCTACCTGGGAGTTTCCCAAAACACAGAAATGTTATCTACTGGCTAAGCCCTACTACTCTATCTTTATTAGGGCTTAAATCATCACCACCTGCAGATGATACATTAGCAGAATTGGTGCTTAAGAATCTATAACTATCCTAAGGCATCAGTTTTCCCTACTTTGTTCTTCATTATAATTTGTGACCTCTGAAACTTTCCTTTTTAATTTTTCACCTACTTCCAATAAATGTTATCTCATTGTATTTTACACAGCCTATAGTCTACTTTAAAATCTTTCTGAACAAGATGGCATAAACCAATTAATACATGAAAATAATAAGGGTCATACCTACCACATTAATGTGTTTTTAGCCAATGAGCTGAAAACCATCAGTATATGATGCCGAGCAATTTGTTCTTTGTTCATCATCATTTGCTTCTCATTCTATCTGTTTCCAAAGCAGACAGGCACCGAGTTTTCTGGGTGGAATGTGGACGTTTGCCCTAGTAATCTTCCCCTAGTTCCTTGACTTCCCCATGACTTTTTCTGTTCAGAGGAATGCCTGAATGAGGACTCCTCTTTCTCTTTTGCAGGATGACTGAAACCAGGGCTTCCTGACTTTTCCTATGTACTTCAGATAGTCTGTAAACGTCACAATGCTTGGCATGGGACCAGCTCTAAATGAACATCAGCTTATTTTCCTTCACTTTATTGAGGCATGCAGAGGAGACAATTTCATGGAACAGTAGGTGAAATGCTTACATGAACCCCAGCAACTGCAGAATCCTGGGGTTTGTTTTGACAAGATCTATAGATCTCATTATTTACTCTCTCATATGGGGGATCCTTTGGACCATACCACCTACAAAGTCTATCCTACTCTCCTCTCCTAAATCTGAAGATATTTCTAATGACATAGAAAAAAATACCATATAATATTTAGTTTAAAAGAAGAAATACAAACCATATGAAACTCAATTTTCATCAGGAGTATTTATGGCAAAAATATCCTCAAAATTAATTCATAGGAATCTTTTCTTGCATTTCTCCTCACACTATTGAGGGGATTGAGAACAAAATTTTGAGCCTTCTTTAAATTTTCCCCAAAGCATTCATCTACACAAGAAAACATGGAAAAGTAGGAAGAAGGCACATGATGCAAATCACTTTTGGTCAAAATGAGGATATTTTGGTCAGCTCCTAAGATCAATGGAAAATCATTGAAATATTTCACTCGTGATTATATTTAATATGTATTTTATAAATATCACTCTAGATGCATGTGAAGACATGCTTTTGAGAGCCAGAATGAGATAATACATGAGGCTAATACTACAGTCCAGGCAGACTATGATGGTGGCTTAGATAAGGGTAGTAGTAATAGTTAAGGAAAGAAATGGACAGATTTAATGTTTTAAACCAATAACACTGGCAGAGGTTGATAGTGGATGGGAAATGAGGAATGAGAGTGAAAAGAGATGTCTAGGATGACTGCCAAGTTTCTAGCTTGGTAACTATATAGATCGTGTGCAAGTGCCTTCACAAATCCTTTAAGAGGCTCAAGAAAACAGAAGCTTTATAATTAATTGGATTTATCATTCCTGCAGCAGAGAAAAGATTCTAATTAGGTTTTTTTATTTATACACACACACACATATACATACATATAAATCCCAATTATTCTGTATGTGCATATATGTTCATATTCATACACATATAAAACATGCACATATACATACATATAAAAATGTATAAAATTTTAAATAAAAGTACAAAATTTGTACATATACAAATGGACTTGTATATGTACATATATATATACTCACATACTTGGAAAGAGTTTAAATAGGATTATAACAAAATGATGATAGTAGTGACAAAGAATGTTGAAGTTTTAAGTCATTATATTTTCTTTAATTTATATTTTATTTTCAAGAATTTCTATATTGAGTAGAAATTATTCTAGAATCAGAAATACAACAAAACATAAATTTTAAAAAAATTTTAAGTAAATGGTTTCTCCATGGCCACCTGCACAAGAATGTATTTTACCTCAATGAAAATAGAATATTTGTACATATGAGAGATTTTCAGTTATAGTAAAACTAATTAAAGATTAATCCTTTTGTATTCATTTTTTTATTGCTATTCTAACAATCTGCCACAAATCCAGTAGCTTAAACAGTACACATTTATAACCTTACAGTTCTAGAAGTTAGCAATCCAACAAGGTCTCACCAGTGTCTGAAAAACTGGGTTCCTTTCTGGAAACTCTAGGGGAGAAACCATTTTCTTGCCTTTGTCAGGTTTTAGAGGTTACTTGCGTTCCCTGGTCCTAGCCTTATTCTTTGCTCTTTAAAACTAGCAAAATAACATCTCTCTGACCCTTCCTCTATTGTCACAGCTCTTTCTGATCCAGGCAGAAAGGTTTCCATGTTAAGGACTCATGTGTTTAAATTGGATCCATGCAGATAATCCAGGATAATCTCCCCATCTCAAAGTCCTCAACTTCAACTATACCTGCAATGTTCCTTTCATCATGGAAAGTAATATATTCACAGATGGAGATGGGGATGAGGACATCTTTGGGCAACTACTATTCTCTCTACCACAACTTCCAAAGAATAAACCACTTCTGCTGATATATCTCTTGACCTAACTGCTTCTCAGTTGCTCTTTAATTATTTAATATAGGATTTTTAAAATGTATATAAAGTAAATAGCACTGCACATAATGAGGAAAAATTTCTCCTAATCCTAATTGCCCAACTCCCAGTGTTTAGCTACCATCTATATTTCCTCCTCAAAATGTATTAATTGACTGAGGTCTTTATCCTCTGAGAATGGCACTTTTTGACTAACCATCTCAGATAATTTAAGGGTCTGAGTTTGACAGCTTTGGAGAGGTTCTTTCCATTTAAAATTTTTCTAAATTAGAAAGTATCACCATCTGATGCAAGAAACCACTAAATGTAGGAGAACTCAAAGTGTCAGAGAAATTTGAGACTCAGTTCTCTAGTACACCAGAAAAGAAAACTTAAACAAAAAACCAAATAAATGAAATCAGTATATCTTGAAGAGAATTTGAAAGTTGCTTCAACATTTATCTGAGGAAAGGCTGAGGGAAGCTGGAAGGGCTTCCAGGCTCTTTCCCATGTAATCCTTTATAAATGGGCTGAAATGAATCTTTCAGAGGTGGAGAGCTGGACCATTAAAAACTGCCTCTGCCTGTAGGATCTTAACGTTCAATCTGATTGTAATCATTTTATCAGCATGCCAATGAACACAGGTGCTGCCAGAGTCAATCTATTTGCTATATTTTTCTGTGACACCAGGCAAATTTCCCTGTTACTGGTCCCACAACTGGCCAGTAACCCTCTTTTACAGTTTTGGCATTTTTCAATAAGAATTTAGAAAAATCAAAACTTCCTCTCACTCCCTCATTTTCCCATTTATAAAGTGGTGTAACTATTTCCTGCTCTCTGACATAATCTGCTCTGTCTAAAAGCCAGGCTTTTAATGAGGCAGCTGGCTCAGTCTCCCCCATAATCAGAGTGTGAGGAAAGCTTGCTGACAAACTAGCATTTCAATCTGATGGTTAATTCTTTCAGGGAAGCTGTAGCAGTGCAGTAAGAGGAACCATCTACTCCATTAATGAGTCAAGCAGAGATCAGATTTTCTAGCCCTGAATGATATTAGAGCCATTTTTAGTTGAGTGTGCTCTTCAGGGATGTGTCTTATCTAATTTCCTTGAAAATCCATGATTTATAATGGCAAGGGTGGTACCTTCTCCATCTCCTTCTCAAAATGATTCCCCATGCAGATGTTAAATCCTGAAAGGCAGCTGCTTCCAGCAGCCCAAGAAACAGAGCCATATGGAATATTGAGAAATAAGAAGAAATGGAAGAGTGCCAAGCATCCTGACTTGTTCCTTTGCCTCATGTTTTACCACTCCAGACGGTGGTTTGATTCTGAGTCAGTCTCTGGTAAGTAAGCTCCAATTGGAGACAGATGATTATTTTCCTAATTAGCCTATTCCTGGTTAGCCTAATGTCAGGCTAACCAGTCAGACCAAAAATAAGCTGCTGAAAATGTAGCAGGGTTACAAATGCAAAGTCTTACCTTCAAATCAAAAAATAAATTTCACCGGAGTTCCTGTCGTGACTCATTGGTTAACGAACCTGACTAATATTCATGAGGACATGGGTTCGATCACTGGCACCGCTCAGTGGGTTAAGGATCCAGCATTGCCATGAGCTGTGGTGTAGGTCCCAGATGCGGCTTGGATCCCGAGTTGCTATGGCTGTGGTGTGGGCCAGCAGTTACAACTCCAATTCAACCCCTGGCCTGGGAACCTCCATATATTGTGGGTGTGGCCCCCAAAAGACAAAAGACTAAATAAATAAATAAAATTTCACCTATACAAGTTTCCATGTTTCTCCAGTTTCCCCTTCCACATGCTGGTTACTCTTGCAGTTTTCAATGTGGGTGATAAATAGTTACAACTTAATCTCATTGTTTGAGCCAAAAATCTAGTAGTCATCATTATTTATCTCTTTTTCTCATTTCCCACATATAACTCATAAGTCCCTTTGGTTATACCTTAAAAATATATCCCAAATGCAGCCTGTTTATAAAATCAATAAGGAATGGAAATCATTGATGAAGGCATTTGTATCTTTCTCCTGGGGTTCAGAGCTGATGATATGAAAAGTGGTTACTCCTTGATAGCAATAAGCATAAAGTATGATTGCAAAATAATAGAATTCAGGTGATGATGCTTATCCATTATTAGCAAGGTAGACACAATTATTTAAAAGTGGGGCATGCTCGGAGGGCATCCAGGGTAACCTGACACCTAGGTGTATGGAATGTGGAGGTGCTAGGAGCAAAACAGGTGGTAGCCAATAAGCTTATTTAATCTATATATTCAAAAGAAAAGAGAACGGGAAGATGAGGAAGTTGAAGGCCATCACCTCAATGAAAATTCATGATCCTTGGCCCAAATTCTGGATGTCAGGCCAGTTTTAGACCCAGAACCCACTGGGTGAATAAGAAGATCAGTTCCCAAGAAGAAAAAGACTATGCAATACCACAGTAATGACTATGATTTACCAAATTCTTCCCCAAATGATTCAGGGGCCGTGTACTTTGCTAACCATACTTGCTATGGACTGAATGTTAGTGTTCGCCCCAAATTAAATTTCTGATACCTAATCCCCCGATGGGATGGTATTAGGAGATGGGAAGGTAATTAGAATGAGATGATATCGTAAAGGTAGAGTCCTTATGAGTGGTAAGTGCATTATAAGGGTTCCCAGGGCTCTTGCTCCTTCTCTCTGCTCTCTACCAGGTAAAAAGACAATGAAAAGGCAGCCACCTGCATCCTGGATGAGGGGGCTCACCAAAATTGAACCATACTAGCATCCTGATCTCAGGCATCTAGCCTCCAAAACCGTAAAAAACAAACAAACAAACAAACAAAAAAAACCAAAAAATGTCCTTGTGTATAAGCCACCCAGTTTATGGTATTTTTCTAGAGGAGCCTGAACTAAGGTAGTACCTTAGTGAAAGAAAATGTTTGATACAGCCTTAACAGGTATAGGGCTGACACTTATACCTGGGGACTAAGTGTCATTATAGCCCTCCTGTTGCAGTGGGTATTATGGGGTAAGGAAATAAATGAAGTCTTGGGTTGGGTCAGCTCACAGTGGGTAAAGTAAATCTATAAACCCTTTCTGGGGTCATTTCTCAAGCCCCTGAATGTATAATGGCATGCTTGGTAGTTGAGTGTTTGCTGTATTTTTTCCCTAGCCTGTAGGATGAGAGCTAGCATGGAGGAAGGCTAATTGGAAGCCTCCAAAACAACCCCCCACCTCACATCCCCAACCAATATAGTTATGTTGAAAACAACAGTGCATATTAGGTGAGTGGAAAACATTCATATCACTCTTAATGGCTTATAGGATAGCCTGGGTGATAGCCACATCATATATCCACTTACTTTATCAGTTTAACCTACATAAGAAATACCCTGGAGGATAAGAGCAGACCATGCAGAATCCACCCAAGTCGTAACCTCAGTAGCTGTGCTGTACCAATTGTGCTGTCTTTAGTAGAGCAAATCAGCCTGGCTTCAGGTAGCTGGTATATGACCAGTAATATGTCAAATGAGTTATTTTCCACCACAATCAGGAAGGAGAATCTAAAAAAGTTTGCATTCATGTTAGATTTGTAAAGTTACATGCTTACAGTCTTGCCCTTGCCTATTCTTTCCTTCTGCACAGCATCATTCTCAGGGGTATACACTACTTGGACAGACAGGAGCAAATTACATTGGTTCATGTATCTATGACATCACATTAATCAAACTGGATGAGTAAGAAGTGACAAACTTTGAAGGCCTTGGTAAGAACGCATGTACTCCAGATGGTAGGATATAAACCAACAGAGTTTCAGTCCTATCAAATCACTTCACTTTTTAGGGATTCAGTAGGAAGGGACATACCAGTCCTTCACCATCCAAAGTAAAAGACAAATAACTGTATTTAAAGACTCTCTTTACTGGTTGGCCTCTTTAGTTTCTGGAGTCAGTGCCTTTCACTCTTACATTCTCTGGCCACTTTTGAGAGATACAGATGGCTGCCAATTTTAGGGTCCAGGTCAGGACAGGCTTCTGACGTATGTCTTGGCTGTGTGGCAAGTAGCCCTGCTACCTTGCTTATGCAACTTTGTAGATCCAGTGGAATTTGAGGCATCTATGATAGAAAATGCCCTTTGACATCATGACAAGCCCCAGCAACGGAATCACAACACAAAACCTTGGGGTCTGGAGAAAGGCTATGCCAGGGTCTCACCATGTGACAAATAGTTTTTGGCACATTAGCTCGTCTTGGGAGAAGTGAGCAACATCATGAGACACAAGTGACCATGCAGTCAGACTGACCATCATGAGCTGATTTCTTCCAAGTCATACATTTGGGTGAGCCACAGTGATCCATCATAAGATGGAAGAAGCACATTTGAAAACTGGAATGAACAAGGCCAGAAGGCAGAAGTTAGCTGCATATGCAGATATTACAAACCCCTATGACATCTACCACTAGTGTACTTTCTCTATTCCTCTCCGCACAGGGCTGCATAGGAGTCCTTGTGACCAGCATAGAGAGGAGGCGATAATTTATTTAAGATTGATTCATGAATAGGTTAGCTGCATATGTTGGTACAAGCCAAAAATGAATTGCTTTTGTACTACTGCCATACTGTGGTATGTTGCTAAAGATAGTAGTGAGAAGAAATCATCTAAATGGGGGCAAGGCTTCAAATAGTGAGCTTGGTGAGCCACTTTATATAGAAAGAAAAATAGCCTAATATAATAATATATATTAACTCACTGACAGTGGCAAGTGGCTTGGTTTACCAATTTTGGGACTGGACGGAGAAAGACTGAAAGACTGGAACAAGGAAATCTGAAAAGAAGCTGTGAATATACCAATGGAAACAGGCACAAAGGTAAAAACCTTCATATTGCATGTTAGTAACCACGAGGGTTTATCTACTATGGAAGAGGCTGACCAAGGAGCTAGACTGAATTACACAGCTAGTTGATTTTTACCTGCCTTCATTAACCAGTTACTCCAGTGCCTACACCATAGGTATGTGAATATAGCCACAGTGGTGGCAGGAATGTAGGCTATGCACAGAACTCCCACTCACAAAGGCCAGTCTAGTTTCCACCGTCAGAGGTACAATCTGCCAAAAACAAAGACTTATGCTGTCCCTGATATCACACTACTCCTCAAGAAGCCTGTCACCGGTGGCAAGTTCATTGCATTGTACCTCTTTCAATTCTGATGGAATCTCTTGAAGATCCAGCACTTCGTCTTGACTAATTCACACATATTTGGGGTGCAGAGTTGCCTTTTCCATCCACAGAGTCTTAGCTACTAGGTAATCTGAGGATTTAGAGAGTTTTGATTCACTGAAGGAGGCTTCAGAAGCTGCCCACAGAATCAGAACAGAATGTATGCTGTAAATCAGCTGCTGTAATAAAGTACTGTGTTCTTGGAGTTCCCATCGTGGCACAGTGGAAACAAATCTGACCAGGAACCATGAGGTTGTGGGTTTGATCCCTGGCCTTGCTTAACACCGGTTAAGGATCTGGTGTTGCCATGAACTATGGTGTAGTTTGCACACACAGTTTGGATCTGGCATTGCTGTGGCTCTGGTGTAGGCTGGTGGCAACAGCTTTGATTAGACCCCCTAGCCTGGAAACCTCCATATGCCACGGGTGCGGCCCTAGAAAGACAAAAGACAAAATAAATAAATAAATAAGTACTGTGTCCTCAATATGCGAAATTCATAGGTTCAGGAACCGAGAGATAAAAGTAATAGTCCTACTTAGCGTTATTCTCTGTGACTTATTTGGAAGGTTTTTGCATTTTCCCCAACAATTCTAGACTCTGTGCCTCAGATCCTAGGTCCCAAGAGGAAATACTTTTACCATGAGACATAGAAAGAGTCAAGTTCAGGAAGTTACCATTATGGCTCAGCAGTAATGAACCTGACTAGTATCCATGAATATGTGGGTTCGATCCCTGACTTTGCTCAGTGGGTTAAGGATCTGGTGTTGCTGTGAGCTGTGGTATAGGTCGTAGGTCACAGAGGCGGTCAAATCCTGAATTGCTGTGGCTGTGGTACAGGGCGGCAGCTGAAGCACCGATTCAACCTCTAGCCTGGGAACTTCCATATGCCGCAGGTGCAGCCCTAAAAAGCAAACAAACAAACAAACAAAAGAACGAAAGAGTCAAGTTCAACTGTAAGCTATGTCTGCCACCTGATTATTTCAGGTACCTCTTGTCAAGAGACAAATAGGTAAGGAAGAGTTAACATCCTGTCAGGGTGAACTGACCCTAATCATAAGGGTGAACTACATTAGCTGTTTCACAGTTGGGGAAGGGAAGAACACCCAGACATCCAAAGGATTCACTGGAGCATCTCTTTACTCCCTGCCCTATTTGATCAGTAAATAGACAACTGCAACAAACATGTCCTTAAAAAGGCATGGCTGATTAATAAGGGCTCCTAACTTTCAAAAATGAAGGTTCGAGTCATTTTATCAAATTTTCAACACAGGCCAGCAGAGATGCTAGCTGAGGGTGCGGAAAATCTAAATTGAGCCATATAGGACAAAAAAAAAATGAGTATAAATTGTATCCTGAGATGAACATCAGCGGCAGGAGGCTGTAGTTTATGCCATTCAACTTCCTCTCTTTAGTTCTCCAGGAAGTGAAGCAAACAGAACCTTGGAAGGGCAGTTATCTGATGGGATGAAATATTTATACAAAGCAAATGGATCTCAGTAGCACAATAAGTGGATGGTAAAGATTCTTGCTGGATGCCACCCACACACCCTGAGACACTCCTTCCTTAGTCACTGGGATTGTTGGCAGCCAAGAGGCCCTGGATTACTCCCTCCCTGGAAACTAGCCTTAGTTGAAGGTAGCGGCATGTACCTCCTCCCTGGGTGTCAGCTCCAGCCAATGACTGGTTGTTGTCAAGGTATAAAGGCCCAGTCCTCTTGGCCTCAATTTAGGCCCATTCTGCAAAGTCATCAGAGTCCCCGAGCTCACTGAGGGTCAGTCTGAGGCCTCTGCTGCACCTGCATCTCACTTCCACATTTCCTCTGCTTCCCTCAGTGCCTTGCTCCTGTTGTCTCTGGGAGCACTTCTCCATACTCCCTCTGCCAAATATTCTACAAGTGAAACTCTAGGTCATGGTCTGTGTCCTAGAGCACCTAACTTAAATGCTGATCACATCCTTAATTAGCTGCACTATACCCAAATTAGAGAGCTAATGAAAGCATGGGATCTGTACTTAGAAGACCACAGCTTGGGCAATGTTCCAGTTCTCATGTTTTAAGTGTCTGAGAAATTTAAGTTCATGAGTTGATGAAACAGCTAGAAAAATATCTGATAAGGGTAATCCAGGAGTTTGGATTTTTAAACAGAATATGTTAAATTCAGTTATACCAAGAGAGCAATCTTCAAATAATTGAAAGACTAATATATGATTGAAGAATTGGGGATTTTTAAAATGACACTCCAGATATATAGATTCAAGATCAATGAATGAATATTACAGAGTAGGTTTTAACTCAATATGAAAATGACCATAATGCCTCATAATTAAGAGTGTTCCAACAGTTGAATGAGCTGCTTAGAAAGAGAATGAGTTCCTTGACCTGAAGGTAAGGAGAAGCTGTACAATAACCTCCTTGGAAGTTATCAGTTTGGTTTTTACATCATAAGCTAAATGAACTTTGAGGTGCTTATTGGTTTTCCATTGATCTGTAGTAAGTTACCAAAAAACAAGCAGCTTAAAACAATATAAATGTATCATCTCACAGTTTTCACCAGTCAGGAGTCCAGATATGAGTTAGTCAGGTCTTACCAGGTTACAAAAAAAAAAGGAATCAACTAGTCCTGGGGTCTCATGTGATGCATGGGGCCTCGTCCCAAGTCATTCAGGCTGTTGGCAGAATTCAGTCCCTTGAAACTCTGGGACTAAGTCCTCATTTTCTTGCTGATCATTAGATGGGAATTACTCTAAGTTATTAGAGGCTGCTCTTGAGTCCTTGCCCACTTTAGGCGCTCTCATACTCCAATGCTGAAATTCCTTCTCAGAAAGGGCCTAGGACCTTTTAGGGCTAACTTGATTAAGTCAGTCCCATCCAGATAATTCCTTTTTGATTATCTCAAAGCCAATGATTCATAATCTCATCATGGAATGATATCCCAGTGTTATCACAGTTTCTACGCATACTTGGGGGAGAGAATTACCCAAGGCATGTACACCAGGGAGTCTGGAATCTTGGGGCCCATCTCAGAATTCTGCCTACTCCAATGGGCTTTGCCACTACAAAGTCTAGAATTTAAGTCACATAACCATCCACAGATTCTCACTAAATTAAATGTCTCCTTGGTTCACAAAATGTGCCTCCTGGGGCTGCTTTTATAGCTGGCATTAGCTTCAGTAATGACTGAGACAAAAAGACCATCTTCAGATCAGTGATGCTTCAAAGGGTCCTGGTGAGGGTGGGGTCTGAATGTGTAAAGCAACACCCTCAGCTTTCCAAACTCCCAGAGATGCTTCAGACACATCACTGTTATGGAGACATCTTAGAATCCCCAGGATTTCTCAACAGCAAAATGAAATATCTGGCACTAGTAGATATACTTTTCTGGGAATAGACCACGTATTTTCAGGGGTGAGACATATAAAGGTCCAATTCTCCTCATTCTTTTCTTTCCCTCAGTTCTCAGCTCTTCATTTATACACTAAGAGCGTTAGGATTTGTGGAAAATGATGTTGGAAGCTCAACTGAGATCCCCCTGAAGAAAGGAAAGACAGAGTTAATGGGTAGGAGTTTAGAGATGGAAAGCCACACACTTTAAGAATCTGGCTGAAAACCCCTCCAGACCCTGCAGGGACAATTATCTGTCACCCACAATGAGCCAGCCCAATCTGCACTCATTGTGTGTGGCTGCCACCTCTTGGGGCTATGCCCCTCCAAATCAAACTGAAAAAACAAAACAAAACAAAAACCTGATTTGGCTTCACCAAGATGAGGAACTGGGAGAAATGTTGGCTCTCTTGCCATTTTGGCTTCCAGTTGCTGTATCATTGGCCTTGAGAGAACTGACCCAAGCAAATAGATCTTTATCTTTGCTCAGTGAGCTGCTCTTTTCATCTTGAGCAGGAACCAAATAACCTTTGTAAGGAATGGTATACTCTTGGGCAGACCCTAAGCAATGAGCTTTGCTTTGTGTAGAAATTCTAAGGATATAGACCCTCTGCATAGAATTATGACCAGATGAACACTGATCTACACTAATATGCGAACAGAATCACAGTGTGTTATTTTATTGGATAAGCAATGAACATATTTGAACTATGCTTTTTGATCTTGCCTTGAAACTTCCACCTACAAAATTTGAAATATACTCCACCTTTATTTTTTTATTCCTTGGGCATATATGTTTGGGTGTAAAAGCCTGCACACACATAATTGTTCTGATTAAAAAATCATTATTAAAAACACAGAAAAGCTTCAAGAAAAATAATAAAAGTCACCCATGCTTTCTCCATTTCAAAAAAACCATTCTTAATGTTTTGTTATATTCATCACATCATTGATTCATTTCTTATGTATTGTGCATGCTGTTTGGTAGACTGAACTATTTTATGTAAAAATATATCATGCAAGAGATTGAGAGACAGCAGGGACCATAAACTCCCAAAACCTCAAAGCAGCTATTCTTGTAATTACAATGAGGCTTTAACTTTAAACTTCCTTTGTAGAACCCAATTTCCATGAAATGTGACCATATCTGAGAGGCAACAAGGGACTATGTCAGTCTTCCAGTTTAAGATTACGCTAACTTGCTTCTTGTTCCTTTTCTCCTTGCCCCCACACTCACCATGAACTTTTAAGAGAGAGAATCTAGGGAGACAAGAGGGCTAAGTGCAAGCGAAGGTTCAAGGAAACCTTCTATGCAGATACGAGAATTACTATCTTTTTTCTTTGGCCATACCCTAAACTTCACCCCCCAGTAAGGGGACCTGTAGTGCCCTTGTCCCATGTGAAACTCTTTTCCACAAGGGTAGAGAATAATTATGCACATACCCTTCTTCACCTGAGGGGTCAACATATACCATTTCTCAGTTAATGAATTTTTGTCTTTTTAAGGCTGCTCCCATGGCATTTGGAGGTTTCAAGGCCAGGGGTTGAATTGAAGCTGTAGCTGCTGCCCTACACCACAGCCACAGCAATGCCAGATCTGAGCCATATCTGTGACCTATACCACAGCTCACAGCAATGACAGATATTTAATCCACTGACCGAGGCCAGGGATCGAAACTGAATCTTCATGGATCCTAGTCAGATTTGTTTCCGCTGAGCCACAGTGGGAACTCAGTTAATGAATCTTTGAAGACCTGCCTTTTCATGGTATAGTGACCCTGTAACATAACTTAATCTACTGTTTAAGATGTTTGGATGAAACCATAACTTAATCTATTGTGTTGGAGTATTCATTGCTCCCATTTTTTTCTTTACATATAAAGCTATGATAAATATGTATATTAATCTTTAAAAATGTCTTCCCCATCATTTCGGAAGACAAACAATTTTGTTGCATTCTGACAACTAATAACAATTTTTTTCTTATGAAAACTGTTAAAAAATAGAGCATATTATTCTAAATGACCCAAAAAGAACTAGTCTTAAGAGCAGAGAAAATGAAAAATGGAAGTAGCACGTAGAGAACCAATGTTCGGGAACCTCTTGGTACCAATCATACAGACGTCTTTTACCGAGAGTATAAACTACTGACTCTTCAAAGTTACTAGAAAAAGTTTTTATGATTTGGGTTTATATATACAAACACAGGTCTTAATATCCATATATATGTGGATATGGAGGCATATATATATATATATATATATAAAATGTATATATTCAAATCAATAAATTATCAGTCAAAATGAGCATAATAGATACCAAGTGAGAATAAGAGCAGCAACATTAGTATATCAGTAAGATACTTTATTATCCATTCAAAATTTTTGTCATCATAAAACAATTTTAAGGACCTAAGTGCTTTGACTCCCTATAAATTTCCAGTGATTAAAATAGAGAAACCTGTATCCTTCCTCTTTTTTTATGATCTTCCTTTGCTCCTCTTCAGAGTTCAGCATTGTTCTTTTGGTGTCGTAAGGAAAGAGTTCAGAAACTCAAAGTCTTCATCCCTTGCCAAGTAGAAATAGATATTGATTGCATTTAGGGGGAGGAGGGAGGAGGATATGTACCAAAGATATGACATGAATAAGAAAAGGAATGTATAGCCTCAGAAGAATGTTTCAACCAGTCAAAGGCTGGATTTATATACTTAGTGATGCAGTAGGAATCCTAAGTTTTCTGTTTATCTATGTTTCATCTGTTTATCTATACACTTATCCATTCATCTACCCATCAATGCATATGTCCCTTCCCTGTATCCAAAAGAATTTGAAGTGGTTCGCTTGCCGCATTTCGGGAACGGCCTTGGTAAAAATTCACGAATACCACTCTTTCTGCTAGAGCACTGACCCTGACCAATACTTTTGAATCAAGTTCCAGAATAACAATGATAGTTTCATTTAATCTTCCTATTTTTAAAATATGTTATTTTATGGAGTTCCCATTGTGGCTCAGTGGTTAACAAGCCTGACTAGTGTCCATGAGGATGTAGGTTCGATTCCTGGCCTCACTTAGTGGATTGAGGCTCCAGTGTTGCTGTGAGCTGTGGTGTAAGTGGCAGATGCAGCTCAGATCCTGAGTTACTGTGGCTGTGGTGCAGGCTGGCAGCTGTAGCTCCAATTCGACCCCTAGCCTGGGAACCTCCATATGTTGCATGTGAGGCCCTCAAAAGACAAAAAAAAAAGTTATTTTAAAAAATACCATTTGAAGAGAAGAGAGTGAGAGATAGTAAAGAATACCTACTCCTTCCTTTCACATTATAAATATTTACTTGACTCCCACATCTCAGATTTCTCTTTTTCAGCAGGTAAGATGCTGAATATTTAACTCCTCTCTAGTTCATCGAAAGGATCATGCATTAAGAAGTATTGGAAGGGTAAGGTCAAGTGGAAAGCACCAAAATATCAGCATTATTGCTTAAGGCATTTGAGTCTTCAAACACAGCCTTAATTTTTTGTGCCTCTATTTCCCTATCTCTAGTGAGATGATTACATCTTACCTTTCTTTAGAACTTACCCATTCTGAGGTACTCGCTAGGGTCAGTAAATCACCTCTAAAGAAAGGGGTGTCAAGAAGACTATCCTAATGTTTAAAGGACAAATGCAAAATGGATTGGCTAAACTGAAAGAAGAGATTTTTTTTGGCACCAGGGAAAGCAAAAAGGCAGCACACGGACAGAGCAGTTTGGGAGAGATGTATAAAGTAGAAACCCTTGGAAGAGAAAGTTCTGGCTCTGAGACTTCTCCAGGGAAGCCTTTTCTCTCCATTACTGCAAGCCAGGCTTCTGCTAGCCCATCCTTTGATCTTGTTCCTCAGGCCTGGTTTCACCAGGAAAGCAGTCAAAATATATTCAAGCTACAGTGTGAATGTCACCCTAGGGAATAACTTTGGAACCAGATTTGCCTGGTTCTTAAATACATAGGTAAATTATACGTCCAAGAGCATGGTGTCGATGTCAAATACTCTCTCAGGACTATGGGGAATGGGACTGCAGAGGAAGAGATAGTTTCATGTGTAGATATAGCTAGAGCCAAACACTGGGAGTAGAAATATACAGCCAAGTGTTTATTAGTACAGTTAAACCTCATCACAACAGACTCCAAAGACATGAAATTTCCTTAAATAAGCATTCCTTGCTAGCACTTCCCTTCCTGCAGCTTTTCAGTATTACACCCACGGTGCTATAGGGTCCTGTCTAAAAATACTGCAGCATGTGTTTATGCAAAACTATTGCACCATGAAGATAAGAAGGGAGGGCTCTGTTGAAAAGAACCATGGGAAGCTGAAAAGAGAGCTGGGCTCAAAACAGAGATTTTGGCTTCTACTTTTGATTCTGTCTGCGGTGAAGGCTGAAGATGTGCTCAGTCAAATGATCTTTCTAAGTCTTGATTTTTTAATTTGTAAATAAGAAGTTTGAACAACATGCTATATAAAGACCTTCTAGCTCTACTGTCACATAGAGTCTATGATAGGCGATAGTGAAGGTTCTTTCCAGTACTACAATACATGAAGTCTGGCTTATATCTTCTGTTTTATACATTCACTTCTTAACATTCTTAAATTAGAAAGTCATTTATTGGGGACATCTGAAAATAGCACTGGGATAAAATGCATAAAAAATAATCAAACACATCCATCTATATTTCTTGAAATACCAATTCAAATTTTAAATCGAAGAAGGCTTTTTTTCTTTTTTCATTTAAATGGAAGACAAATCTAGGTCATGAAGATACCTCCAATTATGAAAGGGATGACAGAAGAACACTACTGAGATAAGGCAAGTTGCCTCAGGGAAATGTATTTTTTCTAATTATAAATTTATTAAACCCAGTGGTTCTTAAAAGGAGGCAATTTTACCCCAGGGAACATTTGGCGATGTCGAGGCATTTTAGGTTTCACGACTGGTGAGAAACTATTGGCATCTAGTGGAGAGAGGCCAGACATGCTGCTAATCATCCTACAATGCACTGAACAAACTCCTATAGCAAAAATAATCCAGCCTAAAATGTCAATACTGCCAAGGTTGAAAAACTCTGATATGACGCTCTCAAGACTACTAACCATATTACATTGAGCTTGAAATACCCAAGTTGACACTGAGAGCAGTAGCCTCACCACAAAATGGTTATTTTAGTCTTGCCTAGAGAGAAACCATCCTCTCAGATGCAATTCTCTAAAGGAATTAGGCAAAAACATTACTTTTGCGGATACAGGCATTTATTCTTGTATCCTGAGTTAAAATCGAGCAAACTCAGCTATTTTGTGTTTCCTGTGTCATTATTTTATATCGTGATTTCTAAATAGTCTTTTTCAATCTCTAGCCCAAAAAAAGCACCCAATATTAGTTAAAGTCCTATTGAAAAATATAACAATCCAGAAAGCTAGTCAGATTTTAAGGTATTGCTTAGCACTATCAAATCAGAAAGTATAATCAAGAGCTATGCTGTGGTTTCAAGTACCCCTTCTGTGTCTGATAGACTTTTGTGATGGACATCAGTCTTCTCTGTATTTCAAATAAACGTTTGAACATTTA
The DNA here is from genome assembly GCF_016906955.1 of Phacochoerus africanus. NCBI lineage: Eukaryota > Metazoa > Chordata > Mammalia > Artiodactyla > Suidae > Phacochoerus > Phacochoerus africanus. The sequence goes on along the minus strand of NC_062547.1, from coordinate 115,181,589 downwards.
CAAAGGAAAAACCGATTAGGTCAACATTTGAAAAGGAGTTTCTAAAATCTCCTGAAATGAGGGAGTTCCCATCGTGGCGCAGTGGTTAATGAATCCAACTAGGAACCATGAGGTTGTGGGTTCGATCCCTGGCCTTGCTCAGTGGGTTAACAATCTGGCGTTGCCGTGAGCTGTGGTGTAGGCTGCAGACACGGCTCGGATCCTGCCTTGCTGTGGCTCTGGAGTAGGCTGGCAGCTACAGCTCCAATTCGACCCCTAGCCTGGGAACCTCCATATGCCGCGGGAGCGGCCCAAGAAATGGCAAAAAGACAAAATAAAATAAAATCTCCTGAAATGAATACAGTGGACTATGCTGACTAGAAATAAAACGTCTAATGTCACTCATTCCTACTTTCGAATCTGTTGTCCTCTTAATTACAATGTGGGGGCTTGTATGCAAAGATGGCTAGTATCAATTTATTCCTTTCCTACACATGCAAGCCACTCTCTGATCAAATGCAGTCTATGTCCTCACCCACTTGAGCTTTAGCTGGCTTGGGACTGCTTTGACAGTTAAAATATAAGCAGAAATGATGTTGCGCCTGAGTTGAGGCTGCGTCTTTAGGAAGACTAGTGCGTCTAAGACTGCTTTCTCCTTCTTAGAACTCAGTCTCCATGCTCTGAGAAAGCCCAAGCAGCACTGCAGACAGGTTCATGTGAGCAAGAATCTAGGCTTCTAGGCAACAGCCCTGGCTGAGCTACCATGTGACAGCAATAAAAGATTTGTTTATCATGTGAATAAGCCACTTAGAACAGCATCTATCAGCCTCATTTGGGCCAACTCATACCATAGAGGACAGAGGCAAATATACCAGACATAATGTTGTACAATTAAAGATTCATGAGGAAATAACTTTATTTGTTTGTTTTTTTCTTTTTTGTTTGTTTTAGTTCTTTCTGGGTCATTGTGATTCCATATAAATTTTAGGGGTTATTTGTTTTAGTTCTGTGAAAGATAGAATGGGTATTTTGATAATGAATGCTGTGCCTGTGGCATGTGGAAGTTCCCAGGCCAGGGTTCAAATCGGAGCTGCAGCTGTGGCCTATGCCACAGCCATGACAACACCATATCCAAGGCTCATCTATGACTTACACTGCAGCTTGTGGCAACACCAGATCCTTAATCCACTGATCAAGGCCAGGGATCAAACTTGCATGCTCACAGAGACAATGTCAGGTCCTTAACCACGGAGCCACAATGGGAACTACTATTTTTACTTTTCTGAGTTCTATTGAAGTATAATTGAGAAAATTGTATATATTGAAGGATGTTTTAACATGTGTATACATAGTGAAATAATTATCACAATCAAGATAACTAACATATACATCATCTCACATGGTTCTCTGCTTTCCCCAGCTCCTTTGATGAGAAAAATTAAGGTCTATTCTCTTAAGGTTGTGAAGAAAAGGGAATACTTTTACACTGTTGGTGGGAATGTAAACTGGTGCAGCCATCATGGAGAGCAGCACGGAGATTCCTCAGAAAACTAAGGATAAAGTTACCATATGATCCAGCAATCCCACTCCTGGGGATATAGCCAGACAAACCTTTCATCCAAAAAGATACACGCACCCTTGTGTTCATTGCAGCTCTATTCACAATAGCCAAGACAACCTAAACATACATTGGTAAATGAATGGATAAAAACGATGTGGTAGTTATACACAATGGAATACCACTAAGCCAAAAAGAAAGAAATAATGCCATTTTCAGCAACATAGGTGGACCTAGATATTATCATCCTAAGTGAATTAAGTCATAAAGAGAAAGACAAATACCATATAATATTACTTACATGTGGAATCTAAAAAAAAAAAAAATGACGCAAAAGACCCTTTCTAAAAAACAAAGGCAGACTCACAGACATAGAGAATAATCTTGTGGTTGCCAAGGGGGAGGGAACCAGGATAGGGATTTGGGGCTAGCAGTTGTAAGCTAATATACATGAAAGGGATAATCAACACAGAGAACTATATTTAATATCCTATAATAAATGATAATTGAAAGGAATATTTTTAAAAAGAGTATTTCATATATATATACACACACACGTATGTATAACTGAATCATCTTGCTGTACAGCAGAAATTAACATAACATTGTAAATCAACTATACTTCAATAAAATAAAACAATGTTCAAAAAAATCCTAGGAATAAATAAACTTAACCAAGAATTCTTAAGATCTATAAGCTGAAAACTATAAAACACTGCTAAAGAGGATTCAAAGAAATGGAAAGCTATCCTACACTCTTGGATAGGAAGAATTAATTTTGTTAAAAAGGTCATACTATCTAAAACAATCCACAGAGTTAATGCATTCATTATCAAAATACCCATTCTATCTTTCACAGAACTAAAACAAATAACCCCTAAAATTTATATGGAATCACAATGACCCAGAAAGAACTAAAACAAATAACCTCTAAAATTTATATGGAATCACAAAGACCCAACGTGATTCTGAGAAAAAAGAACAAAGCTTGATGCCTAAGACTCACAACAGACCTAAGACTGTACAACATAGATACAGTAATCAAAACAATGTGGTATTGGTACAAAATTAGACATAGAAATCAGTGGAATAGAACAGAGATCCCAGAAATAAACCCAAACACCTATATCAACTAATCTATGACACAGGAGGCAAGAATATATGATAGAGAAAAGACAGTCTCTTCAACAAGTGCTAGTGGGAAAGCTGGACAGCTACACATAAATCAATGAAATTAGAATACTCCTTCACATCCTATCCAAAAGTAAACTCCAGTTGGTTTAAAGTCCTAAATACAAGGCCTGATATCACAAACTCCTAGAAGAGAAGAAAATCAAAACATTCCTGGACATAAATTGTAGAAATATTTTCTTAGATCAGTTACTCTAGGCAAAAGAAATAAAAGGAGAAATAAACAAATGGGACCTAGTCAAATGGAAAAGCTTTAGCACAGTACAGGAAACCATAAACAAAATGAACAAACAACCTATGGAATGGGAGAAATTATTTGCAAATGATGCAGCTGACAAGGGATTAATATCCAAAATATGAAAATAGCTCATACAGTTCAATATCAAAAAATCCAACAACCCAATCAAAAAATTGGCAGAAGACCTAAATAGATATTTATCCAAAGAAGACATACAGATGGCCAATAAGCAAATGAAAAGATGTTCAACATCAGTAATTAGAGAAATGTAAATCAAAACCACAATGAGGTATCACCTCACATAAGTAAGAATGGCTATTATTAAAAAACCTACAAACAGTAAATGCTGGAGAGGGCGTGGAGAAAAAGCAACCCTCCTACACTATTGGTGGGAATATAAATGGGTGCAATCACAATGGGAAATAGTATGGAGGCTCCTTAAAACACTAAAACTTGAATTACCATATGATCCAGCAATCCCAGTCCCAGGCATATATCTGGAAAAGATGAAAACTCTAATTCAAATGGATACATGCACCCCAGTGTTCGTAGCAGCACTATTTTCAACTAAGACATGGAAACAATCTAAATGCTCATCAATAGATGACTAGCTTAAGAAGAAATTATATATATATATATATGATATATATAATATAGTCTGTGTGTGTGTGTGTATGTGTGTGTGTGTGTGTATATATATATATGGAATATTACTCCACCATAAAAATGACTGAAATAATACAATTTGCAGCAACATGGATGGACCTAGAGAATATTATACTTAGTAAAATAAGTCAGATAAAGACAAATATTTTATATCACTTATATGTGGAATCTAAAAAATAACATGAGGAGTTCCCATTGTGGCTCAGCTGTAATGAACCTGATGAGTAACTGTGAGAATGTGGATTCAGTTCCTGGCCTCACACAAGGATTAAGGCACTGGCATTGCTATGAGCTGTGCTGTAGGTCACAGACATGGCTCAGATCCCCCATTGCTGCTGTGGCTGTGGCCTACACTGGTAAATATAGGAGTGATTTGACCCCTAGCCTGGGAACTTTCATATGCTGCAGGTGTGACCCTAAAAAGCAATAAAATTGAATAACACAAATGACTCTATATACAAAAGAGAAACAGACTCACAGATGTAGAAAACAAATTAATGGTTACCAGAGGGGAGAGGGGGATTAGGAGTATAGAACTAACAGATATAAACTACTATATATAAAATAGACAAGCAAAAAGGATTTACTGTATAGCATAAGGAATTATATTCAATATCCTGTCATGACCTATAATGGAAAATAATCTGAAAAAATATTAAACTCTTTATATATATATGTAATAAAAATTACTTTGTTATATACCTAAAATACAGCAATGTAAATCAATAACACCTCAATTTTTTTAAAAAAAAGATCTACTCTCTTAGAAAAGTTGAATTATTTAATGCAGTATTATTTATAGTCACTATGTTATACATTGGATCTCCAGAACTTATTCGTACTGCATATTTGAAACTCTGTACCCTTTGACCAACCTCTTCCCATTTCTTCCACCCTGAAACCCCTGTAACCACCATTCTACTCTCTGCTGCTACAAACTCAATTTTTTTTTTTTAGATTCTACATATAAGTGACATCACACAATGTCTTTCTGTGTCTGGCTTATTTCACTTAATATAATGTCCTCTAGGTTCATCCATGTTGTGTCAAGTGATAGCATCTCACTGTTTTCTATTGCTGAATAATAGTTCACAGGTATTACAGTTTTTGTTTTCTTGCTATCTAGTTACACGAGTACCTTACATATTTTGGATATTAACCCCTCATCAGATACAAGGTTTACAAATACTTTCTCCTATTCCATTTGTTTTTGCTTTAAATAACTGTGTTGGAATAGTTTTTATCCAGCAATCACGTACCAAAACATATATCAAAGTCTGAATTTTAAAAAATTCCCTATTAAGAGCCCTTGCTAACATTATATTAAGTATAATTTTATTTTTGTGAATGGCAGATATCATATGATTTATTGTCTTTCTTATAAACATGACTCTTTGGGATCTTTGAGATGATAAGCAACACCAATATTATAACCTATTGATGAGATAAGTACATAACTTTTGTTATGAAGTATGTACAAGTCATTTTTGCTAGGCTTCTAGGACCAAAATATTCCACACTCGGTTTTAGGTCTTTTCTACGGTAGCATAGGTAAAACTAGGACATAGACATGGTATCATATGGATTTGGAAGGAATCTTTTACCTTTTTAGAGGCAACTGACCGCCATCATCCTTACTTATTTTACTTAACGAAGGAATAAAGCTGAATCCATATCTGTGGAAATGCACAACTAGGAAAAGGTTGGTGCAGGGCTGTAGGGTAAGGCCACTTAAATTTCCTTTAGTAGTAGGTAGTCATCATTGTTACTTTCTGCTGACTTTTAATTTCATGCTCAGCACTCCTAAGCCAGTAAGCATTCAATCAGATGTCTTCAAGTACCACTCAAGGCTTTATATTGAAGTACAACTTTAATACTATGTCAGAAAAATTTGGAACATGTTTCTTTTTCTTACTTTGTAAGAACATTCAGAACATTAATAGTTTTGAAAAATTCAGGTTGGTTGTCCTGATGTCCTTTAAAGTAGGATTTAAATGGATAAAGGCTTACTTTATCAGGAACTACAATCAAATCTGACTGCTACAGAGCCAACTGCTCTAATTTTTATTAAAAGCAATAGCAAGTTGAGAGACCAGAGGTCATGGACTAGAATCCTATCTATCTGTATCTGAAATCCATACACTTTAGAAAAGACAAAATAGTCACTGAAAATATCTGGAGTAGACTTTTAACAAACAGGGAAATTTCATTTGGTTTTTGAATCACAGCTTCTTGAGTATGAAAGGCATAGGGAAATTTAAAAAGTAGGTAGCTTATGTCAGGAAAATACATTCTATTGACTTTCTAAAGGCAGTGGCTGAAGCCAGCAAAGTGTTGAGCAGCAAGCATTTCTGTTGATTCCTTTGTGGCCTCTGTGTGACCTGGTGGTTATCTGAACTGATAAAACAGAAAAGTTTCAATTCCACCCAGAAGAAGGAAGGCATTCACAAGGAATGTAACCAGACTTTTATTTCCAGGACAAGAACTTGATGTTACATAAAGCTTTGTGAAGTGCGGTTACTACAGGAGTTGGAGTAGTTTGAATGGAAACGTAACTACTTCTAAAGGCAACAGAGAGAGAAGTCAGCAGAATAGATCACTGGAATAGTTTGGACAAATGAAAATTTCTGCTAAACCAATCAGCTTGGAAGGGGAACTGAAATGAAATGCGCTCCACTTTGCATGAACTAATCTCATTTTACATGCCTTCCATAGATTAGTTATGTGTACACTACTGGAATGTATTTAATCCATGAATAAGGCGGTCACACAAGGTCATTCTCGAAATAAAAATAATATATAGTATAAACAATTGGAATAAATGTTGTGTCTATTTGGTACTTGACAGAGAAGTTGGACTATGATAATATGCACATGTGCATTTGAATATCTCTTTACATTGGCAAGAAAGTCAATTCATCTTGTTTTTTGGTTTTTATTGGAGCAAGGACGTTTAACATGAGATCTACTCTTTTACCATTTTTTCCAGTGTATAATACAGCGTTGTTAACTACAGGTTGATTGCTCTTTAAATTAGTTTTCTTACATCATCTTAACCAGCAGAAAAGTTCCATAAAATCAGTTAAATTAGGAATATGATCATTTGGGATGAACAAAACTGCTACTAACCAGACTTAGGAAGATTGAGATGTTGGTGGAGACCAAGTTCAGTGCCCCACCTGGTGAGTGAATGAACACTGTCGGAGGCAATGGGGTGTGAAATCCTGGTGTATGGACTCTGACCTGAGTTTAAGACCCTCCTCTGCCACCTTAGTAGCTGATGGCCCTTGTGCAGCTTCACTTCTTTGAGCCATTGTCTCCCTGTCTATCAAGCAGCTATAAAAGTAGTACCTACCTGCAGGGTTGTTTTGATGATTAAATGGGAAGATGCATGTGAGAAGAATATTAACACATAAATATTTAGAGCTTCTCCACCTTCTTTACCCATCAAACATAGTGTGTGAATCAAGACAGATTAGGTTTTCCATGATAAAAAAAATAAAACAACCCTGCAATTTTCATGCAGCCTCTTTATGCTAAATTCTCTGCAGACAAATTTCTGAGCAATTGTCCCCTAGGTGTTAGCTCAGCATTTCAGCTTCTTTGATCTCATGGTACCTTGATACCAACACATGCTTCCACAATACCCAACAGGAGAACAGAAGGCTAGAGCATCAAGCACTAGTGGTGATATGGGGATGGAGGTGGAGATTAGAGAGATGCATGTGCAACCTAAGGAAGGTTAAAGATTGCTCAGAGCTCCCAGAAGTGGAAGGAAGGATACCTCTTAAAGCCTTTAGTGGAAACATGGCTCTGCTGACACATTAATTTCAGACTCGTGCCCTTTAGAATTGTGAGAGAATAAATTGCTGTTGTAGCAAGCCACCCAGTTTGTAGTAAATTTATTGCTGCAGCTTTAAGAAACGAATACAGATTTGAAGCCCAGTATCTCTGGCAGCCTCTCAGTCTTTCCCGCTTTCTGTCAAGATGGCTATCACATCACCAGGCATCATGCCCATATCCAAGAAAAAATAATAGAGAAAGAATGTCACAAACACCTTTTGTCCCTTTAATGAGAACAGCGAAATTCTTCACTAAGTGAACTCCTCCAGCAGGCTTACCTTATTTCTTCCTTAGCTGGGTCAGCAATAATAAGATATTCCTAGTTCAAACAAACCCTGAGAAAGTGAAGGAAATAACCCCCATGACTAGTTTAGATCTATCAGGATTTCATCGCTTGTTAACAGCATATTGCTCTTTCAAACAATATCTCTGTTCTACAAAGCAGGAGAGAAAAGGTTAATGAATATTGGGTAGGAATAAAGTGTCATTTGAATCAATGTTAGTTCAATTAGTATCACCTAAAATGGGTAGGCTTAAGTAAGATATCAGAAGAATTTTGGGTTCAAATACTGGTATTTTTTAATTTACATATTGAATTTTACCCATTTCTCAGTACAGAGCTCTTATAGTGTATTTATAATATTTTTACTTAATTCTAATTAAATATTTATTTACATGTTTGCTGTAATTTGTAAATAAAATTCTTATTTTTTCTCACTTTTTTTCGAAGTGCCACACTCCTGGCGTATGGAAGTTCCCCAGTTAGGGGTCAAATTGGAGCTGCAGCTGCTGGCCTATGCTGCAGCCACAGCAACACAGGATCCAAGCCATGTCTGTGACCTACACCACAGCTCACGGCAATGCCGGATCCTTAACCCACTGAGCGAGGCCAGGGATTGATCCTGCATCTTCATGTATACTACGTGTACAATAGGTGGGTTTGTTACCACTAAGCCATGACAGGAATTCCATAAAATTCTTAATAAAGGTTACTATTTTAAATGTACTTTTTTCTTAATGTAGTTATATATATTCTTCCTAATGAAATATCTCATTATCATTATTTTACAACTTCTTGAATGTAAAATTTCCAAGTAATTGTGAAATTATACTTTACTTTTATTGTAAAAGCTTCATAATTCTTCACACCCCTTAGACTGTATAAGAAACATATTTAATAATTATATATAATAATTTACTCTTTTCGTATATGACACTTACATATCTGAAAGTACTTGCTCTCCTGAAAGAACATGCCATAATGACTTCTGTATGCATCAAACCATTCGTGGGCTAAATCCCAGACACTTCTGGAAACATAATTTCATTCACAACTGTCTTATCTTTAATGTGAACAGCAGTATAACAATTTCATCACCCAGATCTCTAATATATAGCAGACTATAAATAGAAAATTGTAGGGAAAGAGAATCTGGGGTTCTTCTTTGGGAAAAAGGCAGATTGGCAAATGCACCCTGCTCTGTCCCCCTAGGTTCTTTAAATTGTTCATGTCCATTAACACAAACTTATTCTTTGCACATAAATGATCAGCCAAAGTCATGAAGAGTCACACATTTAGCCAGACTGTCTTTAGCTCACTGTTTTTAATCTCCTGGTTCTTGTATCTTTACTGGTTCTGTCCATCCTGATACCCATCTCTTGTTGCTCTGGTGCCTCTAACAGTCTTAGTAGTTGACCATTAAATATTAAATTTCTTTCTCTGTTTTTTCACACACATACACACACACACTTCTGGTACTCCCTGTCCTTATACAGGGTCTAACACTACAGGTAAGAGGAAGCCCCATTTCTGGTTTGAGTTTCTCAGGACCCATAGCAGTCGGCATACTCTTTTCTTCCCTTTCCTCTAGAGGACAACAGACTACAATAGAGAGAAAGGCTTGATGAGCAAATAAGGTGAAAGGAGACCATGAACACTTAAACAACAACAACAGAAAAAAGTGAAGGAAATGTGTGTGATATACACATATATATTTTTATATCCACCATGTGTATGTATATATACATACATAGATCCATATATATTACCCAAATAAATAGGAGTTGGGTTTTATTTCAAAGTTTTTTTGCGTCTGTTCTCACTATTGACCTTGTTCTTATACATCACAGCCATCTGGAACCACTCAGTGTAGGGACAAGCAAATCTATACAATATTCATATTACCAGTATTAACGGCATGCATGTATCTGTTACAGCAAGCTCAGTGGCTTTTTTTAAAAACCAGAGCAAGTGTTACAGGTAAACTTACCCTTACTGACCTATTTGTTAGCATTATCCTTACTGACTTATTTGTCAAAGACAGCATGTACTAGGTGGTTTGGTCCATATGAGACCTGCTCTGAAAACATGAAGTGCTGTTGTCAAACTTACCACCATGCTCTGCATGGGCAGAGACTAATTTATACCTGGCATCCAGCGTAACATACAAATACTAGGAAATGTACCAGGAGAAAGATCATCTGACATGAGCTCAGCCCAGTTATTGGTTTGCGAACCTGTACCCAAATTGCTGGCTGTCATTCCACAGAACTGAGATGATACCAAACATCAGCTTGAGTAAATGAGAATTTTATGCCTTCACAGCACAATTTAAGGATGTGACAGAATTGTTGCAAGATCCATGTCTAACGACATGAACTCTTAAATTCAATGGGAAAAAAAGGGAGCAGTTTCAGGAAGAGATAAGAAGAAACATTTGACATGCTATCAAGGGATGAAGTAACATTTCCCTACTAAAGTTTAAATCAGTAAAAAGAATGAAAGACAGTAATGAAATAGGTAATCTCCTTTAGAAAGGTTTCTAACATAAGCAGTTAAACATGAAGAAATTTTGATATTCAGAAATACAGAAATCTTAAGCTGAATAAACTAAACATCATTGTGACTTGTCATGGTTTTTAAAGTGGGCAAAGGACAATATAAGCACAATATAGAACCCTCATTATAGGATGACTTATTTTGCTAAAAATAAGTTCAGGCACCTTCACACATTTACTCATTTTCCTCCCTACATTACCACCTATCTTCCCTCCCCCCACCCCAACACACACACACACAGCTCTCTCTTTTGTTTTCCTAACTTTGTCCCATTTATTCCCTTCTTTCACCTTCCTCCAAGGCTAGTACTATGTGAACGCACTTCTCTTCTGAATTTCACCTCTTTTTTTTTTTTAACCAATAATATAATTTCCTTAACATTTACTAGTTCTTCAGAGTTTTGCCTTCAATAACTCATCTGATGTTTACAACACCATGAGGCGGATACTTTATTATGTCCACTTCACAGATGAGAAAATTAAGGATTAGAAGGATGAAATGCTTCCTTTAAAAAATACAGCTACTAAGTGGAAGAACGGAGATTTGAATTGACCTCAGTCAAATATCAAAGCTCCTGGTCTTTACCATTCTGCTTTAAAGGTAAACCTCTTGATATACAGTGTCAGCAATTAAAACCAAATCAAGGGGTGTGGAGAAAAGGGTACCCTCCTACAGTGTTGGTGGGAATGTAAATTGGTGCAACCACTATGGAAAACAGTATAGAGGTACCTCAGAAAACTAAATATAGAACTACCATATGACCCAGAAATCCCACTCTTGGGCACATACAGGGACAAAACTTTACTTGAAAAAGATACATGCACCCACATGTTCATTGCGGCACTATTCACAATAGCCAAGACATGGAAACAACCTAAATATCCATCAACACATGAATGGATTAAGGGGAGGTGGTACATATACACAATGGAATACTTCCCAGCCATAAAAAAGAATAAAATAATGCCATTTGAAGCAACATGGATGGAACTAGAGACTTTCATACTAAGTGAAGTAAGTCAGAAAGAGAAAGACAAACACCATATGATATCACTTATATCTGGAATCTAATATATGGCACAAATGAGCCTTTCCACAGAAAAATAACTCATGGACTTGGAGAAGAGACTTGTGGTTGCCAAGAGGGAGGGGGAGGGAGTGGGATGGAATGGCAGTCTGGGCTTAATAGATGCAAACTATTGGCTGGGAGTCTGGATTGCATTTGGAGTAGATAAGCAATGAGATCCTGCTGTATAGCACTGGGAACTATATCTGGTCACTTGTGATGGAACATGATGGAGGACAATGTGAGAAAAAGAATATACATATGTGTGTGTGTGTGTCTGGGTTACTTTGTTGTACAGTAGAAATTGACAGAACACTGTAAACCAACTATAATGGACAAAATAAAAATCATAAAAAAATAAACCTGCTGAGTAGCATTGAGAACTTTGTCCAGATACTCATGTTGCAACAGAACAAAGGGTGGGGGAAAAAATGTAATTGTAATGTATACATGTAAGGACAACTTGATCCCCTTGCTGTACAGTGGGAAAATAAAAAATAATTTTTTTGAATTAAAAAATAAATAAATAAATAAATAAACCAAACCATGGCACACTTTTAAAATAAACCAAATTCAAGACACCTTTCTAGACAAGAAGGGGCCAGAGTGGTGAATGTAAGAAAAATTCCCTTTGTACCTGCCAGGGTCCTGTCAGGAGACAGAAACCATACGGTTACTTTACCAGAGAGAGTATTGTACACAGAATGTATAGAATAGTTAACCAGCTTTTGAAGAAGTGAAAAAGCTTAATAAAATACATGCTTGAGTATCATAAACATAGTAGCATACATATTCTGCCCCTAGAAATGAAGGATCAGAGGGAAAAGTTTAGAATTTTTAAAACTTAGAATTTTGAAGATGGGGATCCACAGATTGCCATTCAGACCTCTAAGGAGAGTCAGCTAACAGGGGCTAGTGGGTCAGCTCAGAGGAAGGGTGCGTGAGGTTGATCACCTTACTCTGCAGAGGCAAGTCTGGCTCACTGGAGCTGAGTCTCTGAAGACACAATGTCACTGGTTCCAGGAGTCAGAAAACTGCAAATGTGAATCAGGGGCTCCTACGAGAATGACCGCCACAGCTGAGAGGCAGAACTGTTCTTATGGTAACATGGATAAGAACATAAGCAGGAAGCAAGCAGGATGGTAAGAATGCCTTCTTCCTTTTCCAGTCTTCCATCTCCCTCCAGTTTCCCTAGTGGCAGAGCCTGAAAGCGAGACGGTAAGTCAAAGCAGATATCTAACTGCAGAGGGTCAGCAAAGTAAAAGATAAAAGGGTACAAGTGAGGCTGAGACAGAGGGTTACTATTAGCACAGCCTTGCAGCTTACAATCTAGCAGAAGGACTTAGGCCAGCTCTCATGCAGAGTATCACATAACTGCTAGGACATGTGAAAAATGAGAGGCTTGAATCATCCTACAAACTATCATGTAGGAAATATTACATACATTCTTAGAAAATATATTTAAATCCAATTCTGAGTTCTCCTGCAGTCTTTATTATAGCCCTCCATTCCCTAGGGCTTTGCAAACATCATTTGCCCTGTTGTGGCACCCAGGAGGTCTACACCAGTTTCTCCTGAGAGGCTCAATTTTCTCCTTCTTCCCTTTGAGACACAGCCATCCTTCCTTTGAAGAACTTATGCCCCAATATAAAAGGGACCATGACAACCTCTGATGTGAGGTGACTTCTTCTGTGGGCTCTACGAAAACAGCCTGAAGTGGGAAAATACTAAAGATGCTGTCTACTCACTTGGAAAAAACTTTGGAAAATCAAACAAAAATTATTATTTTTAACACACTGTCCTGTCATACAAATACAATGCCTATGGATATAGGACAATGTAATCATATTCAAGGAAATGGAAGCAGGAAATGGCAAATGTGCATAAATTTTTTGTTGTTGTTGTTGTTGCTTTTTAGGCATATGGAAGTTCCCAGGCTGGGGGTCGAACTGGAGCTACAGTTGCCAGCCTTGGCCACAACCACAGCAAGGGCAGATCCAAGCTGCATCTGTGACCTACACAGAGCACATGGCAATGCTGAGCAGGGCCAGGGAGAGAACCTGCATCCTTATGGATGTTAGTCAGATTTGTTTCCACTGAGCCACGATGGGAATTCCAAGATCCTCTCTTTAGGAAGGGCCTTGTGATCTGTGAGGCAGTGCCAGGGACACCTTATTAATGGCAGGTGGAGGGACTTGCAGCAGTGCTGTGAACACTGAGAAATCACTTTCCAAGGAACTCCCCATGGCTCTGAATGTCTGACACTGCCGTCTCAAGTGTTGAGTGAGATGTTACAGTGTTTGTGCTTTGGGTCTGGTCTTTGCCAGAGATTACTTATGCTGCACCCTAAAGATAACTGGGCAGAATAATAATAAGGCGGCTGCACCATAGCACTGAGAAATGGGACCATAGGGCATCATCAGAAACAAAACTACAGTCTGGATGCCTCAGGTCTTTTCCAGCACACTGCAAACAAGGGCGAGATTATGGCCCAAGGAGGTGGTTCTTTTCTACCTAGTTTTCACATTTTGAAACTCCCCCCTGCACCCAGAATCATGACAAACCCCAAAATAAAAAGGAGGATACATGATATGTCTCTGCTTATTTTGTCACTCACTAGATTCTCAAACTCATTTCATTTACTTCAAGAGACATTTCAGAAAAATGGGTTCTCATAAAATGATATACCCATGAAAATGATTTTCTTCAGTTTATCCTGACATAACAGAGAATGTAACCATTCAAAACACCAGCCTACAATCTCAGTGAGTCTGTGCAGTACAACAGCAAATGAATGATGCTACAAGACTTTTTCTCAAGCAATTATGTACAAAGATTTTATTTAGTCTTCTTGATAACAAGCAAATACATGGTGATATAGCAAACCTTGAATCCTCTCTTCACATATTTTTTCCAACAGAGGAACAGTGCCCCTTGTAATAAGGTTTCTCCTTCCTACCATCCCTCAGTGGCACCCAGGAAAAATAGTAAATTAAAGTTTGTGCCCATGAATCACTAAGATTTTTCCAACCTCTCTGAGGCAAAGAGATTTATGTGATGAAAGCAATAGCTTTTTGCAACCTGTCTTACACTGTGCATTGTCTGCACAATGAGATATGTCTTTCTTTCATCCTCCACATTAGCTAGCCTCTAAAGGTCACAAAAGCTAAATCTAAATATAATGATATCCAGTAACATTTCTATTGCCAAGAGACTACTTGCTGTCTTTAATGCAATGCATTCGTTAATGCAGAGTAGCATTTCTCTTAGCATTTATGATACTCCTGTGCATAGACTCAGATCCACTGATGTTTGCTCTAAAGAATAAGATGCTCTGAACTGAAAGAAAAATGAAGGTGTTAATGATGATGATTAGCATTATAAGGTTGGGTTGGACTTGGCTGCTCTTTGAGTTTGGGCAAGATATTTCAGAAGAAATTATCTAACAGATGACTTTGTTTTAATCCTAAAAGTCAAACCCTATGTATAGATTAAAAAAAAAATTCCCACAGAAGTGGATATTACCTTACATAAAACTCTAAATTGAATTCTCAATAGAGCTATTAGTCTACGTGCTCATTAACCTGTAGGAGCTCAGAAATCCCTAGAACTGAAAGCCTGTTTCAGTCCCACTACTGGCCCTAGGAATAATGTAAGAACGGTGCTGGAGTCCTCCCCTGAAGCATTAAGAAAAAAGGGGAGGAGTTGTCTTTCTTGATGTTGCTATTTTCCCCCTATTCTGAAACCAGTAATTTCTCTTGTTTTCTGTGCAACCCGACCTCTTTAGAGAGAATGAGCCCTAGTAGCTGTGTTCTCACAAAGGCCAAAATTAACTGTAATCACCTTTGTATAGTATATGGCGCAATGCAAATGGAAAACTTTCCCATCTCCTTTCTTCATAAGACCACATACCAAATAAACATTAAAAACAGTCCATTTCCTCTTCCAATAGGGACACTTTAATAGTAAAATGAAAAGATTCCAGCCTTCCTTTGCTGCAGCAGCTCCCACGCCTACCTAATTTAATGACACAGTAAAACTCTGGTAGTTGCACTCTACAGATAACACATTAAAGTGTAGCTCTGGGTGAGAAATAACTTGACATCAAAGCCTCTCAAGAAAAACACATTCATTAGACATGAAAACAACAAGAGAGGAAAGCTCGTGTTTGCCCTCGAAAGAAACATGAAGTGTCACACTTCTGAGGTCACACTGAATCCTAGAAAGCCAAGAAAAACATTCCATATTTGATAATGCTGCTTTGGTGTGAAGAGGCTGAGGATTTATGGAATTATGTCACATTTAACCTGAATCACAGGGTTTGGTCTCCACTGAACACATGCTTAAGTTCCAAGCCAGCAAGTCTTCTGAGGAGAAATGAAAATGGTGAAATCGGCTAATGACGCAACTTTCAGTCCTGCCAGGAAGGAAATACGTAATGCAATAGACCTTCCTCTGAGGAGAAAAAAAAAATGCCATTTAAATAATTCTGAGCTTCTGAAGGATCTAGGAAATAAGACACAATGAGATTAATGAAAATGCTATTTCTTCAACTTGGTAGAGAGGGGGGAGATAGACTCAGAGCCAAGGATCCTAGTTTTCATTTCCATTCATACTTCTGGCTTGTTAAAATATCAAGAGCTACCAACTAATTTCCCTTGTCTTTGTTTCCCATTTATTAAATTCTAAAATGTATGTTGCTGTGGTAGTTCCCAAGTCATACAGTCCCTCTAAGAGGCCCACATAGCCCTATTCTGTTGATGGTTAAGCCCCTAAATAGTAGGTAGAAAACTCAAATATAAAACTGATATTTTAGTTACACTAGGGCTGTCTCTCAGGTCTCCCAAGAATTTGCATAAGGTACAGAGATGGGGTATAGAAGTAGCTGTTAATCTCCAAAGGACTCTCTAAAACCCATGCCGTCTGCTGCTGCTTTGATGGGTCACCTAATTGCATTAGGTGGCAGCAACTTGGGACTGTAGCCCTTCAGCTCCTTCAAATCTCTTTCATTTTTTTTTTCCAGGTACATGGACAACTCTGCAGCAAGGAGCCTCAGATCTTCCAGCAGATATTCCCCATGATCAAGGTTAGAGGTAGGGAGAGACTAATATGAGTTCCAGCTTGTCCTTATGAATTCCATTTGTCCCTGCTTTACATCTAGCTTTCCTTTCCAACTGCCTGTCCTGGGGCCACCAGCGATTATAGCCTATTCCAGTTGCAGAAGCAAGAACCTTATGTGTTATGGTCTCAATGTTTCTGTCTACTTTCCACCATCTTATTTGTCCTTAAATTGATGTGGTGAAATTGTAGACCCCAAAGTTGTTGGTATTAGGAGGCCAGGTCTTTGGGAGGTGATGAGGTCATGAGGGCTCCCATTAGGTCATTTAGGGCCATTATAAAGAAGCCTAGAGAAATCCCTTGCCATTTGAGGGCAGAGCAAGAAGACCCTGGCTATGAATCAGGAAGAGGGCCCTTGCCAGAACGGAACCATGCTAGTATCATGACCCTGGAATTCCCAGCTTCCAGAACTATGGGAAATAAACATCTGTTTTTGTAAGCACCCATTCTGTGGGATTTTGTTATAGGAGCCTGAATGAACTAAGACTTTTTCCCCTTCAAGTTTCCTAGGTAGTGACTTTTCTGATCCTTTAACCATCCTTTCCAGACTTCCCCAGGTTTTCTCACAGTATTACAATATCTAACTCTGTTAAAAAAAATCAATTATTTTGTGTCTTTTATGCCCTGATTAAACTCATCTAACACTTTCGTGAGTCAGGAACTTAGGCAGAGCCCAGCTCAAGTGTTAACCGGGACACTAGGTATTCAGCTGATAAGTGGATTAATATTCAGGTCTAAGACAGCTTCAATCACATGAATGGCACCTTGGCAGGGGCATCTAGAAAGGTGAACTACACTCACCCACTTTACACTGCCACAGGGTATTAGAATTTCTTACAAGGGTGCTCAGAACTTCAAGGGAACAGCCCTCTTAAAGGCTAACCCGGAGCTGGCAAAGCATCACTTCCATTGTACCACACTGGCCAAAGCAGTCACAAACCAACTATTTGAAGGGGCTAAGAAAGAGACCCAACCTATTGATAGGAGGGATGCCAAAAATTTTTCCATCATCTTAAATCCCCCACACAACCAAACTAGCCTTGTTTAACCACTAAAGCTAGTTTGGTTAAAATTATGCCTTCCCTCCTATCTCCTCCTCACACCTTTAACACATTTTTCCATGTTTATTTCCTTATCTACCCATTTATAGTTATTTCACATGATACCCTGAGATTGTCAAATCCTTTTATGTGGCCATTTTCTACTTCCCAAAGTAACGTTGGGAACAGGATTGGTTTCTCTCCTAAACCTATCTCTCATTCCCAAGGTTCCCAAAGGCTGTGGCTTCTGGAAAGTTCAGAGATAGGAAGCCTAGCACATGGGAGGCCTGGGGATCAAACATGATAGAGCCCCATTGGCTGAGGGACAGGAAGCAAGTATAGTGTTTGATAAGCAGTGAATTACTGACCAATCGTGATGATGGCTATAGAGGCAGCCAATGGCAGCTTCTCATACATCATTCCACATCTCCTTTGACAGCAGCTAAGAGTGTGGAAAATGACTTCTCTCACTCTCTTTAAAAGCTTTATATATATATAATTTTTAAATTTATATTTACCACGAGTCTGAGTTTAAAAGCAATGAGTAGGGAGTTCCTGTCATGGCTTAGCAGAAATGAATCCGACTAGTATCCAGAAGGATGCGTTGACCCCTGGCCTCTATCAGTAGGTCAGGGATCTGGCATTGCTGTGAGCTGTGGTGTAGGCTAGCAGCGACAGCTCTGAGATTCGACACCTAGCCTGGGAACTTCTGTATGCTGTGTGTGTAGCCCTAAAAGGAAAAAAAAAAAAAAAAGGCAACGAGTAAAGAAACTTTTCAAAAAAAATCTTTTGATTCTGATATCATTTTAAACCTTCACAGAATTTGTAAAAATAGTACAGAGCTCCTATGTACCCTTTAACCAGCTTCCTCAAATAACATTTTATATAACTACAGAAAAATGATCAAAACAAGGAAGTTGTCTTTGGTATAAATCTATTAATTAAACTACAGACCTTATTCATATTTCAGAAGTTTTCACATTTTTTAATGAAATAAAATAAAGGTTAGACTATTTTAGATTTGTGAAATGTCATCACATGTATAGATTTATGTAACTACAACCACAATCTGGATGCAGGACTGTTTCACTTACCCAAAGAAAACCCCAAGAAACCACTTTTCTATGGTCACACTCTCCCTCATCCCTATCAAAGACAACCCGTTCTACAGTGGATCAATGGGAAAAGGATAACAGCCATACACAGTTCCATTCAGAAAAGGGAAGAATGAGAAACACCACAGACATTAATCCATAGCAATGAAGTAACTCGACAGGGTGGGTCTCCTGAGGTCCCTCTTCCTAGCAGTGAAACAAGTTCTTTAATTAGACCCTAATTCTGCTTTGGGGGAATGTTACCAATTGACTTCTTCAGGAAACAGACTCTGAGAGAGATCAGCACAAGGAGGCTTACTAAAGCATGTTCCTGGAAATAACACCTGTGAAGAAAAGTTAAAGAGTAGGACTGAGAAGTTGAAGATGTAGCTTCCCATCCATAGTCTTACTGAAAGCTTCAGCTACCCAGGGAGGAAACCTAAAGATGAGATGTCCCTTCAGTATTGTTCTGAGATGGGTTGATGAATCTGCGCTTTTTACTCCCACGTAGGTCAGTCACTAGGCCTGGGAAGGTGTCTGACTTTGAAGAAGACAACCGAGGGCTATCAGCCATCAGTATTATCAGAATCATGGTTAAGAAGTTTTATAATCTGGAATGGAGGGCAAAATGGATTACCCCAACATTTCCCACAGGAGAGGAATTATCTTTTATTTTTTATTTTTATTTTTTTTGTCTTCTTGCTATTTCCTAGGCTGCTCCCAAGGCACATGGGGGTTCCCAGGCTAGGGGTCGAATCGGAGCTGTAGCTGTTGGCCTACGCCAGAGCCACAGCAATGCAGGATCTGAGCTGCATCTGCAACCTACACCATAGCTCACGGCAATGCCGGATCCCAAACCCACTGAGCAAGGCCAGGGATCAAACACGCAACCTCATGGTTCCTAGTCAGATTCATTAACCACTGAGTCTCAACGGAGGATTGTGGAGTTTCCGTCGTGGCTCAGCAGTTAATAAACCCAACTAGCATTCTTGACATAGGTTCGATCCCTGGCCTTGCTCAGTAGGTTAAGGATCCGGCGTTACCATGAGCTGTGGTGTAGGTTGCAGACATGGCTTGGGTTCCATGTGCTGTGGCATAGCTCAGTGGCTTCAGCTCTGATTGGACTCTGAGCCTCTGAACCTCCATATGCCTCAGGTGCAGCCCTAAAAAGACAAAAAAAAAAAAAGATTCTGGGTTGCTGGACCATGAGGGCTTTGAAAACCTAACAGAGAACACAGTACACAATGCAGAGAATTCTAGACTTTGAGCTGGATGGGGTCACCATTTAAGACTTAATGGAAAAAGCAACTGGTGTGGGAACATGAGTGTAAAGTGTAGTTGGGGACCAGTGGCATAGGCTTTGGCAGAGACAGGTAGCTCTTGGCCAGAATTGTATGTCTTAACTTCAGGAATGTGGAATTATCTCTGGAAACTGGCTTTCCAGACCCAGACTTTGTTTCTCATACCCCCTACTCCAAGCAGTTAGGTGGCCCTATGAATTAGTTCTGCCCGATGGTAAAAAAACAATTCTGGAGTTCCCACTGTGGCACAGAGGAAACGAATCCGACTAGGCACCATGAGGTTGTGGGTTCAACCCCTGGCCTC
This sequence comes from Phacochoerus africanus, assembly GCF_016906955.1. Taxonomy (NCBI): domain Eukaryota; kingdom Metazoa; phylum Chordata; class Mammalia; order Artiodactyla; family Suidae; genus Phacochoerus; species Phacochoerus africanus. The sequence continues at coordinate 115,161,352 of NC_062547.1, read as the reverse complement.
GCTCAGTGGGTTAAGGATCCAGTGTTGCCATGAGCTGTGGTGTAGGTTGCAGATGCAGCTCAGATCTGGTGTTGCTGTGGCTGTGGCATAGACCGGCGGCTACAACTCCGATTAGACCCCAGCCTGGGAACCTCCATATGCCGTGGATGCGACCCTAGAAAAGACAAAAAAAAAAAAAAGCAAATGAGATATTATGTCCAACCCAGACCTGATCAAACCTCTGAGTGGTGGAGTTCTTTCCACTTTCTAGCTGGGTACTATGAATTCAATTTCCCAGGAAACTTCAAAATCATATGTTTTACAGAACTTCAGTCACTGTGAGTCCTAGGTAATGACATAAAGGAGAGCTCTTTCTCCATCTTGTTCACCTGCCAAATACTGTTATGTGAACAGAACTTATACTATTTTGGAGTTTTTGTTATGACGGCTAGCTCTCCATGATCTAATGCAACACATCTACACATGCATGCACAGATACATACACACACACACACACACATACCGGAATAGTAGCCATCAGAAAGAATGAAATAATGCTACTTGCAACAACATGGATGGCCCCAGAGAATATTACAGTTAGTAAAGTAAGCCATACAAAGATAAATATCATATGAGGAATGTAAAAAAAGAAAATACATTTTCTCAGGTCAGTCTCCCAAGGCAAAAGAAATAAAAGCAAAAATAAACCAGTAGGACTGAATCAAACAGACAAGATTTTGCATAGCAAAGGAAACCATTAAAAAAACAAAAAGACGACTTACAGAATGGGAGAAAATAGTTTCAAAGGATGCAACTGACAAGGGTTAATCTCTAAAATATACAATTTATTCAACTCAACAGCAAAAAGGCCAATGATCCAATTGAAAAATGGGCAAAAGACCTGAATAGATATTTCTCCAAAGATATACAGATGGCCAACAAGAACATGAAAAAATGTTCAACATCACTGATTATTAGAGAAACGCAAATCAAAACTGCTGTGAGGTACCACCTCACGCCAGTCAGAATGACCATCATTAATAAGTCCATGAATTACAAATGCTGGAGAGGGTGTGGAGAAAAGGGAACCCTCCTGCACTGTTGGTGGGAATATAAATTGGCACGACCACTATGGAAAACAGTATGGAAGTACATTAGAAAACTATATATAGAACTACCACATGACTTCAGTAATCCTACTCTTGGGCATATATCCAGACAAAATTCTAGTTAAAAAAAAAACACATGCACCCACATGTTCATTGCAACACTATTCACAATAGCCAAGACATGGAAACAACCTAAATGTCCATTGACAGATGATTGGATTAAGAAGATGTGTTATATATACACAATGGAATACTACTCAGCTATAAAAAAAGAACAAAATAATGCCATTTTTAGCCACATGGATGGAACTAGAAACTCTCATACTGAGTGAAGTAAGTCATAAAGAGAAAGACAAATATGATATTGCTTATATCTGGAATCTAATATACAGCACAAATGAACCATTTCTCAGAAAAGAAAATCATGGACATGGAAAACAGACTTGTGGTTGCCAAGAGGGAGAGGGAGGAAGTAGGAGGGACTGGGAATTTGAGGTTAATAGATGCAAACTTTAGCCTTTGGAATGGGTAAACAATGGGATCCTGCTGTATAGCACTGGGAAATATGTCTGGTCACTTGTGACAGAGCATGATAATGTGAGAAAAAAGAATGTATACATGTATGTATGACTGGGTCACCTTGCTGTGCAGCAGAAAATTGACAGAACACTGTAAATCAGCTGTAATGGAAAAAAAAAAAAACATTATTAAAAAATAATAATACAAATGAATTTATACATAAAACAGCAACAGGCTCACAGAGAAAACAAACTTATGGTTACCAGAGAGGAAAGGGACAACAGAGGGATCAAAAGGAATATAAGATTAACAGATACCAAGTATTATACATAAAATAGATAAGCAATAAAAATTTACTGTACAGTATAGAAAACTGTATTCTACACCTTGTAATGACCTACAATGGAAAGTAATCTAAAAATACATATATATAATTGAATCACTTTGCTGTACACCTAAAACTAATACAATATTTTAAACCAACTACAATTTAATAAAAATTTGAATTATTGTATATTTGAGCAACTTAAGTTTCAATTTAACTATGATGTGACAATTAGAATAGCATCCCAATCCACTAATGAATTTATTTCCACTATATTTGATATGTGTTCTACTTTTAAACTATTTCTCATCACTATACAAATTTGATTCACTAAACCAAAACCTCTTTTGGCTTCAGCCCTACCATATTTCAAACTTCACTCTTTCATCAATGATGCCAACAACTTATTTGCTAAATTAGAGAATTCTGTTTAATCCTGGAAGAATATTTCCTCAAGTTGGGGGCTATCCTATCCACTAGGTAAGGGCTTTGTGTATATTATACTTTTAAATTTAATCTGAACTATTAACATTTTCCCAGTCACTTTCTTAAGTCTAGACAATCAACCAAACAATGACTCACCCCCTGATTTGTACATTTACCTACTGCCAGACTGCACATATTCCTGTGCTGGCTGATTTGAAGCTACCAATGTAAAGTCAATGAATGTGAGTTTGGGGAGAGATATACAGTAGCAAACTGTTCTAGAATGATTCTGCCACATGGACACTTTAGACATAAGTAACCTCAAAAATAGAGTTAAGAAAAAAAGGTGTAACTTAATTTTAAAAATGATGAGTTTTCAGTATTTATCTTTAATTTTAAAGTAGTGCTGAACTTTTAAAGAGTGGGTTTCAACATTTTAAAATAGTAGGTTTATATAGTTTTTAATAATGGCCGTATTTAACAATCAGCTTTAAAAATTCCACAACTGGCTCTTCTGATCTAGAACTAGTCCTCCCTGGCCCACCAGTTGAAGGATGGTTTAAGGGACAGTAATCCAGCAGTAGCCAAACACACTGTGGCAGAGCTCACTAGTGGCCCCCTTGGGAGAATAGTGGTACTACACTTTTTTTGCACTTGGATATGGTCATGTGCATTGAGTTCTGGCTAATGTGAGTGGGAGTGACCTGCATCACTTTGAGGACCAGCTGATGGCCCTCCCAACCCACCTCTCCCCCAGATAGGATCTAAGGTCTCTTTTCTCATCTGCCAGCTCAATGGAGATGACTCAGCAGTCCCAGAAGAGAGAGGCACAAGAAGCAAGCAAGGAAGCTAGCATCTAATAGTCCTGTGGAACAGAATCACCTCTGACTTGACCTCTCCACCCACCCACTCACTCACATCCTGACCAGAACAGGCATGACATGAGCAAGAAAAATGTTTTACTTTGTTAAATTACAGAGATCTCAGGACTCACCTGTCATAGCAACTAGTTTTTTTTACCTCAACAAATATAAAATCGATGCAGGGTTTTGTGTGGTTTGTTTGGTTTTGCCCTGCAATGAGAGTCTCAGCTGTGTTTTGTATCTATCTTCATTGTTCCTCTATCACATCTTTAGGCTTAGGCTTCAATTTGGAGACTGTATTGAAGATCAGGGGCCAGAAAAAAAAAAATGGATCATACTAAACAGGCCTCCACAGAGTGAGAATTATATAGAAAAACAAATTATATTGTCAAACCCACCCGCAGTTTCACAGCCTTTTTTAGGAGAAACAGCTTCCAAGCCGGGGGGTGTAAAATTCTTTAGGGCCATCAGAGAGGAAGTGGGAAATTTTAGATACCCCAGGAAGGAAAGCATGTCCTTCAACAATAACATGTCAATTTTTTATACTTGAATAGTGGCACCAAAGGAAGTAGCAGAAAAGGCTAGGATAAAGAAAATAATCTTTAGGAAATCAGCCCCCCCCCCCGACATATACACAAAAACATCAATTGGTCTCGGGGGTGGGGTGGGGGGTTACCCCTGCAGTAGAGGCTGCAGGCACTAGTCCAAATGCAAATGGTTTCTTCTCCTTCCCTTCTCACCACTCCACAAAAGTGGATGTAGCTCAGCCATCTGACCTTTGAGTTACATGTGCAATATTATTCCTCTCTACAGGAGCATCCTTATTTCTTGTTTCTTTTTTCCCTTTTATTGGGAATGCTTCCACGTACCTTTAACAATATTACCTTTCACAGTCTGGGGTCTCCCTTTTTTTATCTTTTAGTAGGATCCTTTTAAATGCTTCCTGGCTTGAGTTCTTTCTCTGTGTTTGATGGCCCTCTGCTATGTGGAAATTCAGGCACATGTCTCCTGAGCCCTACTTTGTTAGCAATCCCCAAACACATACACACAGATGTGTCATTCTTTTATCTTCAACTGCAGTGTCAGGCCCTCCAGTATCAAAATTTTTCCTGTATTCTCCAAGCATAGTTTTTGTTTTGTTTTGTTTTGTTTTGTTTTGTTTTTTTGAGAATAAGAGGTAGGTTCTTTGAAAGATATCTGAAATTGAAATTAATTCAAAGATTATTTTATGATATATTCAGATCCAAATTAACTGAGAGATATGAAATATTTAATGTGTTTCTTCCACTTCTTTAACTATGAAAGGAGATAAGACTCCTTTCGTAGATCCATAAAATGCTAAATAAATGTCCTGCCTATAACCGATTGCTCAGCAAAAATTACTATAATAATGCCACCTAATCAAATCCTGCAGAGTATCTTCTTAAAACTTTCTATCAGGTTTCCAATTTTCAACATTTTTCTACCATCAGTGCTGTGCATCTGTGCTTTTTCATCTGAATTATTTAAGTACAATAAAATCAAAAGCTCATCATTCAATATCAAAGAAGAATGAAATAAAGAAATTCTAACTTTATAGCACAGGGAGCTGTGTATGACTGGGTCACTGTGCTATATAACAGAAACTGAAGAAACACTGTAAGTCAACTATACTTTAAAAATGAAAAAAAAAAAAGACCGAGATACTATTGTTTTTGGACACAACCTTCTAAAGATTTCAAGGAAGATAACTGTGAAGATGATCTATTATGTATGGCATCTATTATCCATTCCTCACTTTTCTGGTAATTGTGCCTCAACTCCCCTCTGGGCCACCACTCCTCCCCCACTTAAGCTCCCATGATCTGGGAAAGGCTTGGCTGCTGACTCTAGAGTTAGGTGTGTGTCCAAGGTCACATTCAATCAGAGCATTTCCCTAAGTGAGTGGCTGGAGCAGAGAACAGCAAGTAACCTAATCAGAGCTGGTTAAAAATGAGGTGGCTATTTGTGGAACCTGAACTGGTGTTATACAGCTATAACTGGCTACTGGTTTATATAGCTATTTCTTTTCCTTTGGTCTCTTGCTCAGGCTCCCTGCGATCATCTTCCGCATGTGCTATGTGCACATTCTTGCCTCAGTCTCTACTTTGGGGAGCATGGGGGAACCAAATTAATACATCCATTATAGTCCATCTTCCTCAGAGCAGCCAAATTTAGCTTGTGAAAGCTAATTCAAATCAGTTCATCCCCGGCTGAAAACATTCCAGTGGCTTTATTTTACCACAAAATAAAAAGCAGAACTCCTTTTGGTGAGTCTGCAAGGATCCACAAAATGTAATCCTACCACTCTGACCTTATCATCTCCCAAACTTCCTGAATTACAGTTCTAGCCCAACCAGCCTTCTTTCTGACCCTAGAATATGTCAAGCCCATATTTGTCTCAGCACACTTTCGTCTGTTTATTCTTCTTTGAACAATCTTTCTCAGGAAGTTTTCATGTCTTGTTTTCTTACTGAGTCCTTACTTTAAAAAAAACCTTCCAAAAGTTATTACTTACCCTATCTAAAGCACTCACCCTATCATTAATTCCCTATCACACTTCTATACTTGATGTTTGTAAATACCTAATTTGTTTTACTGAGCTTCTCTCTTTCCCTCTAGTTGCAATTTGAGAATAAAGTGAAGAACAGTTGGAGCATCTTATGGATATAATGAGAAACACTGGAGGAGAATGGCACCAGAAGGAGGAGAGTAGAGAAATGACACGGAGGATGTGATGCTGGTGATACTGGATGACTCATGGCTTAAATAGCATCTGAAGCCACCCTAGTTCTGTTCTTCTTGGTTACATTATATACTACATCTCTTAGGTTTGAACTGGTTTTCTGTCATTTGAGTATTACAGATAGTATAAGCTCTAAGGAAAAATCAGTGAGGATATCATTTAAAGACCAAAGAAAGCACAGGATACTCCTTAGAGAAATTGTTTTAAGTGTCTTAAAAGAAATCTTCTTAGAGCAAAGAATAGCAAAGCTAACAAGACTTGAAAATATTTGTGAAACAAAAATTTTATTCAGTATTTTGACGTAAATTACAAAGTGTGATGTGCAGTGCCCTTCCCTGGAGGCACTTTAAAAGAGTGACTCATCTGTTTGAGTTGACTGAATTGGCATCAACCTGATGGCAGAGAGGATCTAAACAACCCCAGCCTTCTTCTGACCCTGTGATACAAACAAAACTTGGAAAACGGCTGTTCTAGCAGTGAAAGTTGCCAATAAAAAAGTAGGCACTTTTAGGGTAATACAATGTAATTAGACTAAGCAAGAACACATGTGTGAGGCATGACATTAAAAAAAAAGATAAGACAGAATTGTTATTAATTATGGAGGGCAAACTAATACCCAGGATAGTGACTAGTCCAAGATGCCAGCAGGAATTGTCATGAGGGCCTCAGTATCACATAGACACACGTTTAGAAAGTCCTACTCTGTCATAAATGATCTCAACATTTTTAACATCTGATATCTGGAGCTAAATATCATTTCAATAGCATACCTAATAATTATGACAACAGTAGTAACAACAATGTCTTGGAGCAGTACCCATACGTCAGGTACTGTTCTGAATACAGAACATGTGGTATCTGTTTTAATCCACGAACAACCCAAGAAAGGAGGTACTATTAATTTATCCACTTAATAAATGAAGTCACTTAAACATAGAGGGCATATATTCTTTTGATGGATGGAATGTCAGAGTCCCAAGAAAGGAAAACTGAGATAAGATGCATAAACTACAAAGTATAAAGTTAATGGAGGAATTTAAGAGCCGGCTTAAATTTGGTCTTTAACAAATGTAGATTTGATCATTTTTTGTACCTTAGCTATCGACAGTATGTTCTTGTATATTTTAATACAATGAGAAAACCAGATAAAATCTGAAGCTCTCTAATTTTTCATAGAACTGGAATGTGGCATTTTATATTCAGCATAAGGCAAAGCCTCTCAATGTCAGGGAAGAGGCTAATGAGGCCGGGGTACTTGAGGAGATCAAATGGCAAGGAATACAATAAGGCCACAATGCATATGACAGAGGAAATGGCAATATGCCAGTTTGGAAATAAAAATAGGGGAGTCCAAAGAACTTACTGCCTGTAAAGGTTTTTTCTTTTTTTCCCCCTGTGAAAGAAGTCAATTTGAGAAGCTTCAGGGAAAATCAAAGTTCTGTGTTGAGATGAGGTTTTAGATGAATGAGGAGCTTAAAGTACTTTCAACTCGACATGGCTTGGCTTCAAGGTCTGGCGGTTCATTATGAAGTATAGATGGTATAACTAAAAGCACGACCTTACTGTGAACAAGAGGGACCTAAAATGGTAAGGAAAAAGGTTTGATTGCAAACATGAGTGCCATACTCACTAGCTTTCTCTGTTTTAAAGGGAAAACGCTTTTCCTCTTAAACTTTTTATATTCTCTCATCCATGTGACATCTCTCGTAGCAAATGAATAATACCTCAGAGACAACTCTGGACTTAGGGGCCAAATCATGGTTGGACATATCAGAGAAGCAGATCCCAAGGACAATATGGAAGAGGAACCCCCAAGTGCACACCAAAGAGGCTCTGGCTAGAATGATCACTCAGGGAAGCTCATTCCATCCACTTCTCTTAGCTTTTAGCCCATGTTGTCCCACATATGCCTCAATGCACAATAAGAGATAGTGGGAAATAAAGTTTCTCTAAAAAAATATAATTTTCAAGAAATATTTTCAAAATCAAAGAGTAAATAACTTGTCTTTTTGAGTAGCTGGTTGCAGAACTGCTTTGGGGGGAAAAATGGTGTGAGACCTCTTGAGGTGTTTCTTACTTCTGTCACTGAGATTTGCCACAATGTGAACTTCCAAAATATCTCTCTGCTGAGTCATTTACGCAAAAACCTAAGGCTCTGGGAATACAGGTTTGGTTCTTTCCTTCCTTTAGACAGATAAGGGTACAGAAGTCTACAGAAACTAGGGGACCTTACAAAAGCCATAGCAGGAAGGACAGCCCAAAGCAGAGACTGTGAGAATCTTGAACTTCCCAAGTTCTTAGGTTAGGAGTACTAGGAATGCAAGATCCATCATTTTCACTAGTGCTTTTTTTTTTTTTCCCCCACTGTACAGCAAGGGGGTCAGGTTATCCTTACATGTATACATTACAATTACATTTTTCCCCCAGCCTTTCTTCTGTTGCAACATGAGTATCTAGACAAAGTTCTCAATGCTATTCAGCAGGATCTCCTTGTAAATCTATTCTCAGTTGTGTCTGATAAGTCCAAGCTCCCACTAGTGCTTTTTTATTTCTCTCTTATATTTTTAGTTTATTGTGATGAACAGTAACAACCACCTATGAAATATCAGAGTCCAAGTACACTAAATCCATTGAAATACTGAGATATGATTCCAATCTGTCTCTCTTTCGTGCTTTTCTGCTAACACATCTGGTAAAACTCAGAAGGTGCAGCTGGAGTCCTGCTTTTAGTCTTTTAAAAACATCAATTGCAACCTGAAACTCAAAGCAATGTGACCTCTGTACAACCTGAAACCTAAAAGTTTCCCAAGGCTCTCCCATGAATTTTAGGCCAAGTTTCAAAAACACACACATGGCATTTGAATGACGTTCAGGGAAGTTGGTCAGAGAAATGAATTGAACAAAAGAAGGGCAAACTTGAACTCACTGAAAGAGCAGGCATACCAACAAAAGCAGGCAGACAATGACACTGAGGCCATGCAGTTTCCAGGTCTCCAACAGAGCTGGGGCTCCTGAGAGTTTGGCAAGAGTGTAACTAGTTGGAGAGCCCAGGACACCAAGTGTCAAAGTGCTACTTGGTCTCCCAGACATGACTTGAATAGTTATACAGCTTCACCTTTTCTGGAGACACCCTGAGACTTTCTGGGTCAACTTAAAGCCAATCTCCCTCAGCTATTCAGTGGCACTTCTAGAGATGGCTCCTGTGACTCTTTTCCTGAAATGTGCCCTAGGATGAGAACAGAAATTCTGCCCCACTTATCATTCCTTTCAATTAATAAAAAAGCAGCCTAGACCAACTTCTGTAGGGCTGCCTAACATTCAAACAACCATTTCCCCCCCCGAGGGTCTATTTCGTATCCAAGGCTGTACAAGGCACTGTCACTAAAAATGTAGAAGTAATCACACCATCCCTATAATTTACAATCTTTTTTTGGACACAAGATTTACGAACCTGAAATGATGCAATAACAATACAATATTGTCCTGAAAACTAACTTATCCTTAATTACATTGTGTTAAAGACTCATATCCCTCCCCCCCTCCCCCGAACATGGAACCCTAGAGTGCAAGTTCATGCCATCTGTATCCCCTATGGCATGTAGCACTGAAGCCGAGTACCACGGGTCTGCAATGAATAATGAATGGTTTGTAGGGTTAATCAATTGGGAGCCTAAAATGCCTATGTTTCTTCATGGGTTATATCCCCTGGGAGAACTAGAGGTGGACACAGGTGGGAAATGGCACTAGCTTATGCAAAGAACTTCATTCTGGGTTGCAAAAGGAAGTTTATCTTACTTTTTGCCTTCCTGTTTTGAAATCTGGAGAGTGACTTCCCCTCTTGACTGAGTGGTGTCTGATAAGAAAGTGTTCCAGTAGGGAGTTATGTGGCCATGTTCCTGGCCCACTGTGACCAGTATCTGGCCCATGCCATAAGCATTCTCCCAATGGATTCATTCAACAGGAGGGCAGATATGAAAGCATTATGTAACATAGAGGGTGTGTTAGATGGCACCACACCCTTGCATGCACATGCATACACACAAAATGACACAAAGAAAGTACAAGACATTGTAGAAAACAGAGCAGCTAGGTCGAAAAGAATTTATCATTTTCCTCTGGCAGAATGGGGCAAGGGTGGATGAAAGGCACAATCCCTCTCTTAGAACTGTTGGAAGAAAGTTGGCTGGCCACACTATATAACACATGTACGGTCAGTTGAAAGAATGAATCCCCCCACTTTCTGAAATTTACTGTAAAGGGAAATGTGTACTTAAACTATGCACAAGTTTTGTCAGCTCTAGTTGCATTTTACAGACTGTTTTGCTAGTCCTGCTCAAAGAAAATATCATTCATCCATCTAACCAACATTTAATAACCACCCTCTGTATATCAGGCACTAATTCTAGAAGCTGAGCATAGAGTGTTGAACAAAAGACCCCTGTCCTTAAGGAGACTATAACCAGTGATAACTAGGTATATTATTACATACCATGTGTAATATCACTATAACTAGTTATATATCATTATAGAGACTGATTGTAACTACTGTTTTCAGAGAATAAAAATGCTTTCTCTGAAGGAAATTAAACACAGTGGGATGATATTGTAGGGGGATGTTTAAGATTGACTACCCAATCTTAATGAGGTGAGGAATGCTGGATGAAGAAGTAACATTTGCACTGAGAGCTGAATTATAAGAAGGGGAGAACATTCCTGACAGAGAAAAGAGCAAACACAAATGCTATTACTTTTCTGTATTTACTTGTGAGTATGAGCAGCCTGATCCCTGACCCAGACAGTCTTCCACAGCAATAAAAGCTACCTATTAGCATGGCCTCCATTCAGAGGGGTTATCCTCTCAGCTAGATCCGAGGCATGAGAGCTGAAGACAGGAGACACTTTCTCAGCTTCCGAGGAAAGGAGAGAAAGAATCACAACAGGACAGGACCTACCTCCCACTCCTCCTTGTAGTAATGGTCCCTGCTTTTCTAAGGTAATGAAAATTACCTTCAAGCATCCAGGAGGCAGAGGGTGGTCAGCGGCATAATATTAGGTGCTACATTGATCATAAAGCATAGCCCACCATGGACTCACAGCATGGCCTGGGCCAAGGTCAACTCAAAGAAATGACCTCTCATATTCCAAGTTGAAATTAACTTCTCCAGTTTCATCCCTCTACAACCTCATAACTTCCCAGATCTGTATGACAGAAGGAAGAAGGTAGAGAGGGAGTCTTCCCCTGAAACAATAATTCTCTGACCTGGTAAGATTCTTATCTTTCTATATGCTTGTGAGCTCTTGGCATTTTATAAACTGCAATGTCAAGGTTGAAAACAAAGTTCAGGAATCAGTCCTAGCTACACTGTTTGCAGGCTGCGTGACCTAAAATATCATCTCTTTAAGCTTTGATTTCCACATCTGTAAGACAATGGTTATGTGGCCTCACAGAAGACTAAGAGAAATCATTTATATGAAGCCATAATGCACGTGGTACCAAGCACACAGTACGTACTTGATCAAAGTAGCAGACCAGTTGAAGAAGAGGAAGAAGAACAAATCAGTATCATACTAACATTCATAGGCTCAGCACTCAGCACCTATTGATAAGTATCAAGAATGCTTGGTATGGAAAACAGTAGGGAGGTACCTCAGAAAACTGAATATAGAACCACCATATGACCCAGAAATCCCACTCTTTGGCATATATCTCAACAAAATTTTCCTTAAAAAAGAGACACGCATCCCTATGTTGATTGCAGCACTACTCACAATAGTGAAGACATGGAAACAACCTAAATATCCATCAACACATGAATGGATTAAGGAGACGTGGTAAATATACACAATGGAATACTATTCAGCCGTAAAAAGAACAAAATAATTCCATCTGCAGCAACATGTATGGAACTAGAGACTCTCATACTAAGTGAAGTAAGTCAGAAAGAGAAAGACAAATACCATATGATATCGCTTATATCTGGAATCTAATATACAGTACAAATGAGCCTTTCTACAGAAAAATAACTCATGGACTTGGAGAAGAGACTTGTGATTGCCAAAGGGGAAGGGGTAGGAGTGGGATGGACTGGGAATCTCAGGTTAATAGATGCAAACTATTGCCTTTGGAATGAATAAGCAATGAGATCCTGCTGCTGTGTAGCACTGGGAACTATGTCTGGTCACTTGTGATGGAGCATGATGGAGGATAATGTGAGAAAAAGAATGTATAAATATATATGTGACAGGGTCATTTTGCTGTGCAGTAGAAAACTGACAGAACACTGTAAACCAGTTATAATGGAAAAAATAAAAATAATTAAAAGATAAGAATAAAATAGTCAAACACATAGAGTATAGAATGATTATTACTAAGAACTGGAGGGAGAGGGAATGAGGAAGTATATATCAAAGGATACAAAATTTTAGTAATGCAAAATTAATAAATCCTAAATATTTACTCAAAAAAAAAGAATGCTTGGCTTCAAACATGGAAGCATCCTAAGTGTCCATCTACAGATGAATGGATAAAGAAGATGTGGTATACATTTATATAATACTACTCAGCCATGAAAAAGAATGAAATTTGCCATGTGCAGCAATGTAGAAGGATCCTAGAGATTATCATAATGAGTGAAGTCAGACCAAGACAAGTATCATAAAACATCACTTATACATGGAATCTAATAAAAGGATACAAACGAACTTATTTACAAAACAGAAACAGACTGAAAAAAATACAAAACAAATTTATGGTTATTGAAGGGGAAAGGGTAGGGGGTAGGGATAAATTGGGAGTATGAGATTAATGGATACAAATTACTGTACATGAAAGAGACAAGCAATAATGATTTACTGTTGAGGAAAGGGAACTAAATTCAATATTTTGTAATAGCTTATAATGGAAAGAATCTGAAAAATATACATATATTGCAGATATATATATATATATATATATATATATAACTGAATCACTTTGATGTCTACCTAAAGCTAACATAATATTATAAATCAACAATACTTTAAAAAAATAAAGAATGCCTTGCTTTACTGTACTTGTTGGCCCCTAAAACTAAGCTCAAAAACCCTAGATTAGAGAAAGTTTAAAAAAAGTATAATTCCCCCCCTTCATATTTTCAGTGATGCTTTTAGAAGCCTCTAATAGGGCTCAAGGACTGAAAGTATATTTGCTTTTTGGTTTTTTTTTTCGTTTTTTTTTTTTTTAAAGCAACTGCAAAAATTAGAGAAAAGAAAAGCTGTTTGGCAAAAGTTAGACCATTCATAATCGACGCACTTTGGATTGCACCCAACCAGTGAAGGCAAGAGGGAACACAATTTATAAGTTTTAGGGCTCTCTATGAGGTCACTGCTAATTCTATTTTAATAGCAGACCTCCAGAAGATTATTAATTTTTCAACAATAAGCCTGAAAAGAAAAGAAACACTAATTTCATTCTCCCTGGATGCCTATAAACATTCATTATTTTAAGCCTTTCTGTTCTCCTTTTCTATTATACTACATTTTTTTTTTCAAGGCCAGAGACAGGCCTACTCTTTCTATATGCCAAGAGCAAAGCTGATTTGGGCGGTAGTGACATTCACCCGATGTCATTCTCCTGTACTTCTTTGGAATGGGGTTCAGGTGAATGCCTCACAGCATGAAGTATTATAGATTAACCATTGTTTTCCAGTAGCCTGGCATAGTTCCTGGAACAGTGATTTCCACTAAAGTTTATTTAAGGGAAAATTTAAAATAGAGGAAGATACATAAAGATGTTAGGAGTTGTCACAGAAATTTAACAACAGGAGAATAGAATAACAACAGGAGAAAAGTAAACCCAGCATGTTAGCACATGCTCACATATTGTAGTTAAAATAAGATTTAAAAATATTCCAACTGGAGATGAAATAGCTAATAAGAGTTTATTTGTCATACACACAAGAAAAAAAAAAAAAGTATGAAAGAGTCCAGGACCAGACTAGAGTAATAGCTCCATGTCTACCAGAGACATAGACTCTTTCTGTGATTGCTAGGATGTAGCCTTCATCATCATACTCCAAAAAGGCTGCTGGAGTTCCAGCTATCACAGTCACATTTTAAGCATCAGTATCAGAAAAGTGGAAGGGAAGAAAGAGACTTCCCATGATTTCTATACAACACATTTTCTTACTTTTCACTACCAAGAACTTAATCACGTACTTCAGTCAAATACAAAGAAGGCTATTGCCCAGTCATAGGCTTCATAACAGAGGAGCTATATGTTTAGCAACAGGATACTAAGGTTAATAACTCTAAATATAAAAATGTTTAGGAGCTGACAGAGGATTCCATGTGTGCATGTATTCTGAGAGGGGAGGAAGGAGGACAGAGGAGTGAGCTGGCTCTTAGAAACCGAAAGCTTAAAGTAGCAAGAGGAGCATCCAGCTCATCTGGGGCCTGCTCTGACAAAAACAGATGCACCTATGGACAAAGTAAGGCAGAATAAATTAAAGGTAAACAGACAATTTTCAAATCGTCACTGTTGGTATTGCCCAGTCTGGTTTACCATAGAGAAACATAAAGAGATTCAGGCAGGAAGCTCAAGTCTAAGTGAAGATTCAGCTGACAGCCTGGTGTCCCTGTGTGCTAAATCTCTTTGAACTTGACTATGACAAAGAGGGTAAAAAAGAGAGATACCCTGACTCTGGGGTCAGGGGGAGCCCAGTGCTGCCTCTCTCTCCTGCCGATACCTATTGTTTATCATACATACCCTCATTCTAGATCAGTTCTCTCCCAGGCATTCTGTAGCCCTGAATAGTGTGACATGTATGTTTGTAATGATAATTTTCAGCCAATAGTTGTGACTGAATGAGAAATGGCCACCACCATCTGCACCCCCACACTCCTCTACCACTCTCTCACACACTCCTTATCTCAGAGCAAGCAGGTTTCTGGGAATTAATCCATCAAATATTTTGAAGGAAGACTCTACAGCCTGGTAACAAGGCTTATCTTACCCCAGTGAATATTCATTGCTATGGTAGCCGTAGCTGGGGAAAAAGTATCACCTAGGTCCTCCTATTTCCTGTCAGGGAGAAGAGGGGAGTCGAAGAAAGCCAACAACCAAGGAAGACAGTGCCAGGATGAGATTCCTAGACATCTCTGCCCTCAAGGAAAAAAGCAGTGAGGCAGAGAGCAGCAGTGCTATTGTGAGGAAAATCATTTACTGAACCCCTGCTGACCACAGCTCCAGTCCCAAATTAAGAATAGATGAAAATGGAAATAGCTAAGTTGGTAGGTAAGGCATGTTTGGGTTTGTTTGTTTTTGGTATGATGGAAGGGAGGTGAGATATTAACTATGACTATATATTTCATCTCTAATCTCTCCCTTTCTACAGTAAACACTGGGAATAATCCAAAGCACAAAAGGGTGTGGACTAGTAGCCTTTTAAAAGAATTTTATAAAATGGATCTATTCTCAGTGCCCTTCAGCAGGTTTCTGAGGCCTCTGACTTCTTCAGGTACTTCGGCTCAGAAAATTATTAATCTTGGTGCTTTTAGTTTAGTGCCCACCCCATGGCTTATGATGCATTGCCAGAGTTTTGAATAACTCAAAGTTTTGTGTAAGACCCATTCTCTCCTTTACCCCTGAGTTTTTCTTTTGTTGGACAAAGAAAATCAAGAATTCTCTGAACATATTCTATTCTGTCTATGTATTCCTGGAAGGATTATAATAGTCAGGACTTCCACTTTTTTCTTCATAACTCAATCTCAACTTATCTCCAATGAATCAAAGGGTGGTAGAGTTTTTAAGAGGTGGAATGGGGGGCAAGGATCATAGGATATCTGGGGTGAGGTCAAGGGCCAAGGGGCAGAAAGAAGCCTGCCCAAACTCTAGTCAAGTTGAGGGAAACACTAAGGCCATCTTGGTCAATTCTTACCATAACTCCATGGAGTCATGCATTAATATGCCCATTTTAGGGTAGAAGACCTAAACAGACAATGTCCAAAGAAGACACCAGATGGCCAACACACACATGAAAAGTTGCTCAATATTGCCAATTATCATGTTATAGGCTTCAAGTCCCCTTCAAGGAGATCAAACCCAAAAGCCACTGACCAGGTTTCATTGTAATACCCCTTCCCCCACCTTGAGCAACCTGGGCTGCTCACTCCCTGTTAGGGAAGAAATGTCACCCATTCCTTACCTTGCCTCTATATAACCTGTTCCTCATGCTAATAAGGTATCCAGCCTGAAAACAACCAGAGGATCAAAATGCACCCTCATACAGAGATCAAACAACACTGCCCTTATAGATGGTGCAGCAGGGCTGGGACAGGAAAATGAGTGGGGCTCAGGGCAGGAAAATTCAGGTCCCCAACTACATTCACTGTATGGGGATATAAGGAAAGACCCTGCTGTGACCAGAGTCAGTCTGTATTCCAGGGTGGCCTGCTCTCTCTCTGAGGGCATAGATAAAATTTGCTATACACTACTACCATTTGAGTTCGATTGTGATCTCCACATTTCCCAGCCAGAATAGTCCCCCTGCCAGACTGCCCACACCTCCAAATCCTTGCTGCATGTGGGCAAGAATTGAGAGAAATCACACAGAGGGACCAGACAATTAGAGAAATGCAAACCAAAACCACAATGAGTATGCCTTCACACTGGTCATCATCAAAAAGACCACAAATAATAAATGCTGGAGAGGGTGTGGAAAAAAGGGAACCCTCCTAAACTGTTGGTGGGAATGTAAATTGGTGCAGCCACTGTAGAAAACAGTGGAAAAGTTCCTTAAAAAACTGAAACTGTACCTACCACATAACCCACCAATCCATCCTGGGTGCATATCCAGAAGAGAGAAAACTCTAATTCAAAAAGATGCATGCACCTCAACGTACACAGTAGCACCATTTATAATAGCTAAGACATGGAAACAATCCAAGTGCCCATCAACAGAAGACCAGAAGACTGGTTTAAAAAGAAGTGTGTGTGTGTGTGTGTGTGTGTAATGAAATATTACTCAGCCATAAAAAAGAATGAAATAATGCCATTTGCAACAACATGAATAGGCCTAGAAAATATCATACTAAGTGAATTAAATCAGAGAAAGACAAATTTATATGATATCACTTCTAAGTGGTAGAATTAAAAAAACTACAAACAGATCTATATATGAAATTGAAAAAGACCGACATAGAAAACAAAATTATGGTTACCAAAGGAGAAAGGGATGGGGAGTAGGGATAAATTAGGGATATGAGATTAACAAAGTGCTATACATAAAATAAACATAACCTTTAAGGGAAGAGAATATGAAAAGGAAGTGATACATGTATAACTGATTCACTTTGCCGTACCCCTGAAACTAATACATTATTGTAAGTAAACTATACTCCAATAAAATTTGATAAAAAAGGATTTACCATATAACACAGAGAATAATATTCTATAATAGAAAATAATCTGAATATGTGTGTATATATATGTATACACACTGAATACTTTTTCTGTACACCTGAAACTAATACAATGTTGTAAATCAATTATACTTCAAATTTAAAAAATACATTTTAAAAATTCCCATTCTACAGATTGGAAATTAAAGTACAGAAAGGTTGAGTCTTGCCCTAAAAGCCTCACAGAGTCCGAAGCCATCCCCAAGTTCATATCCCTCCCAGTGCTCCCTATTTCCCACATATGTAAATTAATATTTTTCTTACTGTGGTTTGGAACCAGGTCAGCCACATTAGATTCAAGGGCTGCCTTGCTGATAGCATCTTGGAAGGCTCAACCCAAAGATAGTTTTAGGGAAATATGGAGGGGAAAGGATGGGCAAAGCAGAGGTAAGGGTCAGGGTGGTCAGCTTTCATGCTACCCCTCATTTCACACATATGGTCTCCAACGACATGTTCAGAACTGGGTTGGCAAAAATCTATAGGCAGAAAGGAGTGAAACCCTGAGAATAGGAATAAAATGGGATGGACAAGTTCCAGGGACCCATCAAAAAAGTGGCAGGAGTTGGAGTTCGTGTCATGGAACAATGAAACAATCTGACTAGGATCCATGAGGATGCAGGTTTGACTCCTGGCCTCAATCAGTGGGTTAAGGATCTGTCACTGTTGTGAGCTGTGGTGTAGGTCACAGACTCAGCTTGGATCTTCCATTGCCATGGCTGGGGTGTAGGCCAGCAGCTATAGTTCTCATTCAACCCCTAGCTTGGGAACCTTCATATGCTGAGGTGTGGCCCTAAAAAGCCAAAAAAAAAGGTGGGGGGGGGAGGCAAGAGTGAAAAACAGAAAGGCTAGAAGGAACATAAGACAGGGACATGTCCAACATGACAGTCCTAGAAATATGGAAAGTGAAATAGTTGGAAGAGGGAAGAAAATTTAAGGAGAAAGATGTGAATTAAGAATTACAATAAGAATTAAGGTAAACGGACACATTTATTACTCTGGAACTATTAGACCTATACTATAGAATAAAATTGCTGCTGCTGATTTCCAATTTCAAAGTGATGCTACTGATACAGAAATAAATGACTTTGGTCAAAGAGAAAATTTCAAAGCGAGAAAAACAAAGGGAATGATCAGAACTCTTAAAGAACCACCAACTTCAAGGATCAGGGAAGGAGAAGAAAACAAAAACAATAACGGAGAATAAGGAACAGAAAAAAAATAATAAGAGAAATAGACGTGTCCAGAAAGTATTGTCAGAGAAACCACTAAGAAGTTTATAAAAGCAGCAGATGCCAAAGAGTCAAATAGCACAGTTATAGAGAACTGTATAAGATGGAGGACTCTTCTGGTGATTTTCCAGAGAGATGTTTCAATATAGTTATGAGGATGAAAAACAGATTCAAGAGGTTAAAGAAAGTGGTAGCTGTGGTGGCTGCATAAGAAGAAGAGGCACTGGGTCACAGCTATGGAGTAAAAAGAAGATGGTTTGGATGCTAGTTAGAAAAACAAAGATCTTTTTGTTTTCCAGTAGCAATGGAAAATATGTTGAGAACCTGAAGCATTAACCCTGGATCCAATATATTTATGGAGGCTTCTCTACAGATTGCTAAGGTATACACAAAAAGGATATGGTTCTCTAAGAATATTATGGTTCTCTACCGTAATGTGATTGGTCCCATCTCTGATATGCAGTGTGCATGATGGGGGAGCTCTCCCCCAGGGATTTCCAGCCTTCTGATTAGTACAGAAGAGAGTTGCTCTCAGCCTGCTTGCCAATCAAGGCCCTCTAGCTTGTTCATCATTTGAAGAGATTCTCTTGTGGGCCTAGAGACAACTGCTGATAACTTGTTTATCTCGGTGTCTTAGTCATTTCTGGCTGTTACAACAAGTTACCATAGCCTGGGTGACTTAAACAGCAGACATCTATTTCTCACATTATGGAGACTGGAAAGTCCAAGATCAAGATGCCAATATATCTGTTGCCCAGTGAGAGCCTGGTTCCCAACTGAAGACAGCCTTCTCCTCACTGTATCCTTACTTGGCAGAGAAAACAGAAAGGAAGCAAGCTTTCTTATGTCTCTTCTTATAAAAGCACTAATCCCATTCATGAGGATCTACTCTCTGGATTTAATAACCTCTCAAAGGCACACCTCTTCTTACCACCACAATGGAAGATAGGATCTCAACATATCAATTTGGGGGATGACATGAACATTCTGTCCATAGCACTTAGAAAGATGAGTCAGAGTTTCTGCGGATTCAAGGAAGGATGCTGATGCTTTTAAAAGGGTTTGGGACATGGCAGTAGTTGTCACACCTGAAGGTGCTGCAGAGTATTACATATGAGAGTTATTGTTTTGTTTGATATGTTTCCCTGATAGGTAGCTATTTTCAAATGGTAATCATTTACCAGCTCTTGACAATCCCCAGATATTTTCTCTGAGGCTATCAGGCCTATGTCTTCGTCTTATTGACTTTTTTTGTGTGCATACATCTTTTTTTCTGGTGATGGCCAGCAAAATATGCTTGGAAGAAGCATATATTTCTCTCCCTGACTTTCAGCACAGTTTAAAGCTATCTGCTTCTGAAAAGCAGGTCCACATCTGGTCAATAGCTTGGTAGATTTATTCCAGTTCCTACCTCTGGTCATTTCCCATTTTTAACTTTTGTCTCCATTTCTTCTCTGCAGTTCTCCTGAGAGCAGGCCTCCTCTCGCCCCCACACCTCTCACCTGGCAATTGGACACTTTGTTGTTCCATTTTATGTGTTCACTTCATCTCTCCCAGTAACCATCCTAAATCTGCTCTCCCTGGAAACACTCTCAATGATATCTCTGTCCTCCAGGGCCTAAAATAGGCTGAAGGGCAAGGGACAATGAAAAGGGGAGATATGGTTTTTGATTACTTGTGTGCTTGTGGCTATAATGGAAACAGCCAGCAGGTCGGACCTTCATGTGCATGTGTACATAGAGAATTTTTTAATGAGATGAGCAAAAACAATTATACTCAAAATGCTATAAATAAGCCTCAGAAATAAGTGAAAATAACTAAATATAAAACGCATACCCGGTTCAGCCTTGGAACTTCACCTGAACCATTGCGATCTCTTCAAATGTGATATACTTAGGGAAAAAATTTCATGTCAGGGAACAGATCAAAGAGCCCATGATATAAGTAGCAAACATGTTTCTTAAATGTTGTAAGGATGATATTGGAAAAATTAAAAGCTTTTCAGATTCCTACTTGAAGTTATCGGATAGAAATGAGTAAGCTATGGTACTGCCCATACGCAAACACTGCTTAGGATGTTAATTATCTCCCCAAATCATCAATGTCACACAGTTGATGTGCAGCCCTAGCTTGTCCTGGGAGGGTAAGGGTAGGGAGCGACTGCACAGAATACTGCTGCCCTGGCCACACAGCATTAGGGAAAGACTGATATCCTTGATCTGGCCAAAGAGAGAAATGCAGTTTTCATTGTTCTTTGTCTCTTTCACACATACACACTCTGAAAAGATCCATTACTCTGCATGTGCTTTTGATTCTTCTTTTGAAAAGCTATGTAATGAAAAAAGATTTGTCCACTTAAAAATGCTGTCTGTGTGCAAAGTGAAACCTGCTTGCAACCTTCTAGCTTATAACGTTGCTCTTTCTCTAAATCTGTAAAGCCTGCATGAATCAAGGCGCTTACTATTTGCCCTTGGACTTTCCATTGAGCCAGGCCACTTATTGTTAGCTGGTGCGGGCTGCTGATATGTGCGACTTGTTAGCTATTGCACAGCCTAACAAGCCAGGAGAATAAAGGCTCCCCATTTGAATGTTCTCCACATCTGAGGCACTGAAGAGGTACTCTGCAGATTCTAGCAGGTCTGAGAAGACTTTCCAGAGAGCCCACCAAGTTTCTCTGGCTGCAGGAGTGACCTGGCAGTTAGCTGGCAAGATAAAGTGACCATGCCAAAGGTTTGGCATCCCCTTGGGTCAGTATGTAAAGCCTGTGCTTACTCCCAAGGCCAGACTCATCACAGCTAAAGTGACCTCCCCCAAAGCATGCTTCAGTCCATTATTTTAGGGTGACCTCCTAAAAAAGGGAGACAAAGTGAAAGCTTTTGTCTGAGAGCAGGAAGACATAAAGGAAAGAAACTGGAGAGAAAGATGGAGATGACACTAAGGGTCGCTCTCCCAGGGCCTTCAAAGAAAGACTTAGAACTAAGATTGAAGATTCAGAGTGCTATGCTGTGGGCAACTGAGGGCTAAATGTGGGCAGACAAAAACAAAGAGTAGAACTAGACCTGGGAGTAGCATCCATCCCATAGCTGCCACTGAAAAATTGCTAGGCAAATGTCAGCTTCACTGGCAAGCATAATTGAAAGGGGGGAGATGATAGTAGCATCTTACTTTTTTAACATACATGAACATCAGGCTTTCTAATAGGATAGCAAAAATAAGGATTGATTAATCATATCTCTAATACAGTAGCTGGTGACACCGGTGTGTGTGTGTGTGTTTTCCTCGGTACAGCAAATAACAACTGCTGCATTCTTCAGGGAAGCATTAATAAATTAAATAGTTTGGAAGAAAAAAATATCATCAGTGGGCAGAGAGTTCGGAAAAAATATTAAAATGATGAAGGAGCTGGCAGCTGCAGTGAGCCACACTGGGAGCTACAAATATGGAGAGCACAGGCAACAAGTGAAGAGTGATTGCTCGAGGACAGCCCCTAAATGGGACTTTGCCCACACAAGCAGGTAGAATGTAAACTCGAGCCTGCTCCCAGCCGTCCTGCACGATACCTCCTCTCTCCATGGCTATGCTCAACAGTGGGCTCACTGGCAGACAGTGGGTCACCCTAAAACAGAGATGGTCAAATTTGAGTGCACAAAAGATCACATGGGAATTTACACAAATGCCAGTACTGAGACCTGGCCACCCCACTCCTTACCTCCATCTGATTCAGTATGTATCATGGGACATAGAAATGTGAATTTTTAAAAGTCCCCAAAACTTTATGAAGTACTGTTCTAGCCAATACAAAGGCTGACGCTGGATGAAATTAAATGATAAATATTTCCTTCAGAGATTGTACTATTTTCAATCCCTTGAGGGCACTCTATTTACTGTCAGCCCACATGGACCATTAATAGATTAAAAGCGGTTCAGGAGTTCCCATCCTGGCTCAGCGGTAACAAACCTGACTAGTATCCATAAGGATGAGGGTGTGATCCCTGAACTCACTCAGTGGGTTAAGGATCCTGCATTGCTTTGGTGTAGGCTGGCAGCTGCAGCTTCAATTTGACCTCTAGCCTGGGAACTTCCATATGCTGCAGGTGCAGCCCTAAAAAACCAACCACCCAAACAAATAAACAAATAAAAAGTGGTTCAAAGAAATTAGTGGCTGGTAGGTATTTATATCTTGGATTAAATTTAAGGCAACATATTTCCCATTTTAGGATCAATGCCGGACACATAAATCATAACAAACGTGATGCATAAAGTGAAACTATTTAGAGAAAATAAACATGCACCAAGATCCATTAAAGAAGATCAGATTCCTCTACATGGTATCAAGTGTACATCTGCTTCCTTATTGGGTTGGGGACTGTCTTGGGCCACAGAGAAACGGGCCTCCATTAAACCCTACCATAGGGATTTGCCATCCACTTGGGAAGCCTGTTTTTTTTTTTTTCCCCCAAATAAAATCATGCTTTTATACCTGTAGCCACCAAAGAAAAAGAATAAATTTAATTAACAATTTTTCAATTTTGTCCTGATTTGTTAAAAATCTAGATTTAAGTGGAAGAGGAACTTGGCTACTGTGGTCGTTCTCACTGTGCTTTAGAACAGCCTTGGAGTTGGTCTAGGTAAGAAGGCCAGCAAGATAAAGTGACCTTCAATTTACCATATGTAAGAATGAAGAAGAAAGTATTTGCCAAAAAGTAGTGGTTACAAGGACCAAATAAATCCTCAGTACTTCTGAGATGGCAATAATTATGTTTCTTTTGTTGTTTATAGGAAAGAGAATGGGAATAATGATTATTAAATAAGTTAATATTTACTGAGCACATAATATGTATGTGTTGGCCACTACATTAAAAGGTTACATGAATTTTCTCTTTTAATTTTCATGAATATTCAATGAGCATGTTACTTTTAGCATTCTCATTTTACAGATAAGAAAATAATTGAGGGCTTTTTTCAGAGAGAGTCGATTTGGAAGAAGCTGTAGGTAATAGAGTTCACCAGGGCCCAGAGCTCCCTTATAGAATAACTAAGGCAATGAGGTCTTGCTGTATAGCACAGGGAAGTGCTATACAGCAAGACCATCACTTCACTTGTGATGGAACATGATGGAGGATAATGTGAGAAAAAGAGTGTGTGTACATATATATATATATATATATATATATGTCACTTTGCTGTACAGTAGAAATTGACAGAACACTGTAAATCAACTATAACGGAAAAAATAAAAATCATAAAAAATAACTAAGGCAAAAAAATTTGAGAATTAGATAGCTTAGATAACTAATGCAAAACAGAGCAAGGACTCAAACACTGGTAGGTTAATGCCCAAAATCATAATATTAAGGATTGCCCTATATTACTTTTATGCTGTTTCATTGTTTGGATAAATCAACAGTGGGAGATACTACAGTCCATATGTTAAGCACATATATAAATAGATTATTTTTTTAAAAGTCTCTTACCATGTATATTTGGGGCAACAACCACGAAATAGATAGATAACTTTTATACTTCTTTGAAGTGAAAATTTTCTTAAAGTTGGGGCATAAGAGGGAATCAATAAACTGTAATTTGTTATTAAAAAACATGAATCATGGGCTCAGGGAGTTAGAAGCCCCATTAGCCATCTTCTTGTAGGACCCTGAATCCAGCGCAGAAATTCCATCTGCAACATTCCCAGCTGACAATCCTAGTAGCTCAGGAAATAGGCATTCCCCTTCTTATTAATGATTCAAGATCCAAATCAAGAAGTAGTTCTTGCCTGAGGATCTCTATGATGAATGAGTTAGAATTCCTTCTTTTTAAGGCCGCACCAGCACCATATGGAAGTTCCCAGACTAGGGGTCAAATTGGAGCTGTAGATGCTGGCCTACATCACAGCCATAGCAATGCCAGATCCAAGCCACGTCTGTGACCTACACTGAAGCTCATGGAAACACCAGATCCTTAACCCACTGAGCAGGGCCAGGGATCGAACCCATGTCCTCTTGGATACTAGGTGGGTTAATTAGCATTGAGCCACAATGGGAACTCCAGGATTTCTTTTAATATCTTAATCAGAATGTAGTTTATATAGAAGGATCATATAATTTTTTTCTATTACTTTCTTTCTAGCTTTACCTAGATAGAATTGATGTTTAACATTGTATAAGTTTAGCTATACAGCAGATGATTTTATAAATGTATATTTTGTGGTGAGAACTTCTAAGATCTAATCTCTTACCAACTTTCAAATAAATAATACATTATCACCATATTATACTTTATTAGATCCCCATTTAGCTGGGATCCACATTCAAGTGGAAACACTTGGCATAGAGGGGGAGGGCTCCCTTCTCAGTCAGGTTGCTAACTATCTTCTGTGGTTAGATGAAGTCAGCAACTCACCTAATTGCACTGTGCAATCACCTCTAACCAGGCTGGATAACACGTTTATGTTCCCTAGCAGGGCAGTACCACTATTTGGATTCCACGATTGAGCAGGGCTGTAGGCTGTGTTCCACAACCACTCCCAGTCTGGTAGGACTTCAGACCTTGCTCCCAGGCAATGGTGTTGCTAGTTGTGCCCTGTCTGCATTTAGGTGGGACCATAGACTATGCCTGAAGTTGGGAAGAAAGGAACAGGCTAGACTTCACTCTCAGGTAGGCTGTTCGCTGTGCTCCACTGTTGGGCAAGGTCACCAGCCAGGCTTTCTGTGTGGACGGGGCTCCCAACTATGTCTCACATTTGAGTGGGGTTGAGGACTGCTATGCAGTCACATGATGTTTTGCTCTGGGATCCCTGATCTGATGCGGTGGCAGGCTATCCTCTCTAATTGGGTGGCAAGGCTACAGGCTTTGTTCAGCAATGAGGAAAGACCAAATACTGGGCTTCACTATTGGGTGGGTTTGAGTGAGTAGAGTAGTTCACTGGTGAAGCCATATACCTAATTGAAAGTGATTTTTTTAATACCAATTTCCATTCCATTAGCGGAATAAGATTATCCAGATTTTCTATTTCTACTTCTGTTAGCACTGGCATGGCATTTTTAAAAGTATTGCCCATTTTAATAAAGTTTTTTAATATTTTGCTTTAGTTCATAACATTTTCATTTATAAAATAAAATCTGTATATCTCTCTTTCCTGTCCCTCTTTCCTTCCTTAATCATGTTTGATGGCTAGAAGTTTATCAATTGTGGTAATTTTTGCCACACCTGGAGCACTTGGAAGTTCCTGAGCCAGGGATCAAAGTTGAGCCACAGCAGTGACAATGCTGGATCCGTAACTGCTAGGTAACCAGGAATCGCTGTCAATTTCAGCAATCTTGAAAAAAATTTGTCTTTGATTTTCTCCTGTGTAAGATTTTTTCTATCAGTAGTTTCTGCTCTTACTGCATAATTTATTCTTTTTTCCATAGTACTGATTTGCTCTTTTCTTTAGCTTCTTGAAATTAAAGGTGAAAATATTTTAATCTTTCCTATTTTCTTTAAATACATTTACCACTAAGAATTTTCCTGTCAAGCACTGATTTAAATTTATTCTAAAAGTTTTGATACACTAATATTCTTTGTTATTCAATATAAAATATTTTCCATTTTCCATTTTGAATGCTTTTTATCCATAGGCTATTAAAAAGTTTATTAAGTTCACTGAACTGGGATTTTCCGCATGTTTTTGGTTGTGGTTTCTGGCTAAATCTCAATGTGGTCATAGAAGAAACTGAATAATTTTAATTATTTGAAATTTTTGAGGCTTTCTTTTTGACTCAGCATATAACAAATTTTGGCATGTAAACATGAAAATGATTTGAGCTTTATGAGAGCTGATTTCACTGTTCTATTTATATTGCACAGATCTTCTATACTATAACTGAGATTTGTCTGCTTGTTAAATCAGCTTTAATGATGGGAATTTTCTGCATGTCATTTCAATTCTGTTTTGTGTGTTTATTTTTGCTTCATTTATTTTGTAACTATAACATTAAGTGCATGTAAATTTAAGATTGGGATATGTGTCTGTTGGATGAACCTTCTTATTATAAAATACTCTTGCTTCTTGCTACTCATGTTGTTTCTCAGTACAGCTATTTTCTTTTGGTTGGTGTTTGTAAGGTAAAATATTTTTCTAATTTCAGTTCTAAAATTTTGAATGTAATGTGTGTCTCTGGCCAGCAGCAAAAAAGAGTTTTTAATTTTTATTCATTCTATCTTAGATTTGTATTGGAATATTCAGTCCATTTATACTTAAAGTAATTTCTAATAATAGGTTAGTATTTACCATCTTCTTATTCATTTTCCATTTTTCCTTGTTCACTTTTCTTCCATTTTTTACTTTTTGGGGTTAGTCATATATATATATCAGTAACCATACATATTACAAAACATACTCTTGAATTACATAGTTCAGTTCAGTTTATTATATTTACCACTTTGTAGTACTGTTATTATCTCAGGACATTTAAACTCATTTTTATTGTTGTTACAATATCAGTTCTACATATAAATGAAAATCCATATTCAATATTCATATATAACAAAAATTGATATATTCATATATCAATATATTTATCATATCCTTATCTTTTATCCTTTCTATTTTTTTATCCCCTCCTATATTTCTGTTTCTTTTTGTGATAAAAAAAATTTTATCAGGCAGAAAGTTTAACTGCTGGGTTACTGAAAAAAGTTTTCTCAGTCTTTGTCTGAAAACACTCATGATATTCTGAAGGATATCCTTGCAGAAAGCATAATTCTAGTTTGGCAGTTATTTTCATTCATTATATGGTTCCATTGCTTTCTGGATTCCATTGTGTTTCTAAAGAAGTCAGTTAACATTCTCATTTTATTTTCTTTGAAAGTAATGACTTCTTTCTCTGAATGTTTGTAAGAATTTTTTGTTAGTTTTTATAAATTTTGTTTTATTTTCTTTTATCAGGTTACTTGTATATGTCCATAATTATTTTTCCTACTTTGGAATTGCTAAATTCTTGAATCTTTGGGTTGATAAATTTTTTTAATTATGAAAAGTGTTAATCACTATCTTACTAAATACTACTGCTTACCATTCTATGTTCTCCTTTTAGGACTCCTTTTATACATTTGGTATATACTATACATGTTTAAGTACATTTCATATGTCTTTTGCCCTCTATTCTTTTCTTTCCATTTCTTTTCCTCTGTGTATTAATCTGGAGGTTTTCTATTGACCTGCTTTGAACTAATTTTGTCTTTTATTTTATTCAGATAATTTCAAGTTTATTTTGTTGTTGCTGCTGTTTAGTTCTAGAGTCAACATTATTATTATTCTTATTATTTGTCTTTTTGGGGCCGCACCTGTGGTATATGGAAGTTCCCAGGCTAGGTATGGGAATCAGAGCTACACCAAAGCCACAGAAACAAAAGATCTGAGCCATGTCTGCGACCTACACCACAGCTCACAGCAACACTGGATCCTTAACTCACTAAGCAAGGCCAGGGATTGAACCTACATCCTAATAGATACTAGTCTGATTCTTAACTCACTGAGCCACAATGGCAACTCCTAGAATCATTATTTGATTGTTCAATATATACTTTATCTATTTTGTCCTTTTCTCTGAATTATTTAATATTTTATTTGTAGTTATTTAAAATATAATTCTGTTACCTCGATCACCAGAGGACTGACATGTATATTCTGCCTCTTCTATTAATCACTGGTCATATTACCTGGTCTCTTCATGGGTCTATTAATTTTTAATTGTATGCCAGATATAATGAATAGAAGAATAGTAGATGGTTCAAAATACACAGATCAATCAATGTGGTAAAATATATTAACAAAAGAAAAGACAAAACCATATGATTATCTCAATAAATACAGAAAAAGCATTTGATAAAATCCAGCATCCATTCATGATAAAAAAAAAAACTCTCACCAAACTGAATATAGAGGGAACATATCTCAACATAATAAAAACCCATTATGTTGAGACAAACATAATGACAAACCCATAGCCAACATAATACTCAATGGTAAAAATCTAAAAGCCTTCCTGCTAAATTCAGGAAAAAGACAAGGATTCCCATTCTCACCACTTCTATTTCAACACAGCATTGGAAGTCCTAGCCATAGCAGTCAGACAATTAAAAAAATAATGTACTTGGAGTTCCTGTCGTGGCGCAGTGGTTAACGAATCCGACTAGGAACCATGAGGTTGCAGGTTCGATCCCTGCCCTTGCTCAGTGGGTTAATGATCCAGTGTTGCCGTGAGCTGTGGTGTAGGTTGCAGACGCGGCTCAGATCCCACATTGCTGTGGCTCTGGCGTAGGCCGGTGGCTACAGCTCCGATTGGACCCCTAGCCTGGGAATCTCCATATGCTGCAAGAGCGGCCCAAGAAGTAGCAAAAAGACCAAAAAAAAAAAATAATAATAATGTACCCAAGTTGGAAGAGAGAGGTAAAACTGTCATTAATTGCAGTGACGCGATACACTGTCACAGAAGACTCAACACAAAATTTATTATAACTAATAAATGAATTCCTCAAGGATATAAGATTAATATACACAAACATGTTGCATTTCTTCACACAAATGATAAAAGATCAGAAGGAGCAAGCCAAAAAAAAAAAAAAAACCCAGTTTAAAATCTCATTAAAAAACTATGAATAGACTTAACCTAGGAGTTAAAAGACCTATTCACTGAAAGCTATAAAAAACTGATAAAGAAAAATAAAGGTAATTCAAGGACAGAGAAAGATAGGTCATGCTTTTGCATTGGAAGAATTATTCTTAAAATGGTCATACTACCCCCAGAGCAACCACACATTTAATGTGATCCCTATCAAAAAAACACATAATGTATTTCCACAGAACTAGAATAAATAATACTAAAATTTATATGGAACCACAAAGACCCAGAATTACCAAAGCAATCTTGTGTATGTGTATGCATGTATGTATATTTACAATGGAATATTACAATGGAATTTACAATGTATATTGTATGTATGTATATTTACATACATACATATGTATGTATGTATATTTACAATGGAATATTACCATGGAATATTACAATGGAATAATATTTACAATGGAATATTACTAACCAATAAAAAATGAAACGTTGCCATTTGCAGCAACATAAATAGACCCAGAGATTATTATAATAAGTGAAGTAAATCAGAGAAAAACAAATATTATATGATATCACTTATTTTTAGAATCTGAATATAATACAAATGAATCTATATACAAAATAAAGAACAGTTTTACAAGTATAGAAAACAAACTTATGGTTACCTAAGGGAAATGGGGGGGATAAATTGGGATTAAGGGACTGAAAGATAAAAACTGCTGTACATAAAATAGATAAGCAACAAGAGTTTACTGTATAACACAGGGAACTATCTTCAATATCTTATAATAACCTATAATGGAAAATAATCTAAGGAAATATATAACTGAATCACCTTGCTATAACCTGAAACTAACACAATATTGTGAATCAACTATACTTCAATTAAAAAAAAAAAAGAGGGTCCAGATTATTTTATCGTTCACCATAGTGTTTTCTTCATAATTATGCAAATATAGCAAAATACAATCATCTTAACCCATTTAGAAATTCATTAGGAACAAAACTAGATTGCAATATTTATAATATTAAGTCCATTCCTGATTTTCACTGGTCCAAGAGCCTAAATCTCCTAGATTTTTTAATATAACCCTGACAGGAATTCCCATCATGGCTCAGCAGAAATGAATCTGACTAGCATCCATGAGGGCACAGGTTCTATCCTTGGCCCCGTTCAGTGGGTTAAGGATCTGGTATTTCTGTAAGCTGTGGTGTAGCTGTGTTGCTGTGGTTGTGGCTAGTCTGGGAACCTCCATATACCATGGGTGCAGCCCTAAAAAAATAGACAAATATATATATTTATATATTCTGTCAGGGACATGTATATCCCTGTCAGAAATATTTCCTGAGCCCCAGAACAGTACTGGTTTCCATCTCTGCTCTCTGTAAGTTTCAGTCAATCTCTAGACCCTAAGTAAATTTTCTTGATGCAAGCTCTCTCACTGGCAGATCTTAGTTCCTAAGCACCAAGAAACTCTAGATAATTTACTCTGCATTTTAGAAGCTTTTAGCTTAGCTCCCCTGCATCTCTAGAACCTATCTGGTAACAATAAGTATTTGAGTCTCTTCAAGCTTCCAAATTGCCATATCAGCCCCCTGTAACTGCTAAAAGCTTAGGTGGTCACTCTTACTCCCAGCAGAGTTCTGCTTCATCAGCGAGCCTGCTCCTCAGGTCATGCTCAAAATTGGCAAGATGACTCAGGTTGAAAAATGACTAGAGGTAGTCAGCTTCTCACCTCTCAAGATTTAGGGTTTATCTCATCTCTGTTACTTCTACATTTCCCCCATGCATTCAGAAATATGAAGTTTGCAATTTATCTGTTGGTTTCCAGTTGTTGCAGTGGGAACATTACCCTGTCAGCTTCTACTGTATCCTTCTGAGAAGCAGAAGTCTACTCTACCCTATCTAGAAGCAGAAAACCCATTAGCAATCTTTTGGTTGCAAGTAGCAAACAAGCCAAAGCAAACTGGCTTAAGAAAAAAGAAATTTCTTGTTTCAGCTAACTGAAAAGTCCATGTGTAAGTCTCCTTTCAGCCACAGGCAATACAGGAATATTTTTAAAATCTCACTGGCTATAGTCAGTCATGCTCCCATTCCTGTCTTAGTCATCACCCAAACTAAGCGGACTTAGAGTGGGGATGCATGACTTCTCAGAGCAAAATATGTACCATGTTATTAGAGGAAAAACAAGGAGATTGTGGGCAGTCAGAGCAATTGCTCACTATGCTTGACCAGTCCAGCTGTCATTCATTTATTTGTCATCCCAACTGCCGTAGTTTATACCAGTCATTTAACCACTGAAATTCATTATTTTGACTTGTGTGGTGCTCAGGGTAAGCTGAAACCTAGCTTTCAATACTCTTTTGATACCCAAAGCATAAAAATTCATGCTGGACTGTTCATAGATACTTAATAAATACCTGTGCCTTGGTCAGCCCTGGAGTAGGTTACCTGACTGCATTTCACACTGAAGGTCAGCAGCTGAAGAAGGATTAGTTTCTCAGTTTTTAACTCTAATCATGTGCTACTAAGGGCTGTCAGAAGAAAGCACTTTAAAATAAGCCATGGGTTATTGTTGTATATTTTATATAGTTCTCCTTTGAAGGAAAACTAAATGTGAAAATGGGTTGAGGATGCCTAGCTAATCCCTGAGCCATTTCACTGATGTGCAATATTGGGTTCAGCATGTCTGCATTTGCGGTGACATCACTTATCCCATTTTCCACCTTCCAGGCAGGCAATTATGGGAGAGACTTCAGTGCTGCTCTCCAAGAGACTAGACTGAGGGCTGAATGGAACAGCCCCACTCCCTCCCAACTACTTGATGTGTCTCTCCCAACAAAGGAAATGGTTTTGAATTTTTCCTTTCACCTGCTTCTGCCAGAAATCTCATAAAAGAGTCTACACTTTGAGCCCGAGCTTAAAACTAGGAACTGCCTGATACAGTCAGTGGAGGGTTAGAATTAACAGACCATGCTATTTCCAGCATATGCGCAGAACCCACAGTGCCTGTATTGACTAAAGCTACTTGAAAGAGAAAAACCTAAAGGAATTAATAAATTAGAGCAAATGCGTAGTGTGGTAATAAAGAGCATAGTTACTGGTGTCAGAATCCTGGCTCTGTCAGTGGGTGGCCTTGGGCCTCACATTTCTGATTTGTAACATAGAGGTACTGTAATTAATTGGAATAATGTATGTGAAATGTTTAGCATGGTGCCAGGCATAACCAATAAAAAATAGTCATTACTGGTATTTTTATTGAACTATGCAGGAAACTTTATGGATAGCATCACCCCCTATTTATCACTACGGTAATGCTAGCATTGCAAAAGCCACAGATAAGTGCTAAAGATAAGCAGAGAAAGCTTAAGGATTTTTTTTTTTTTTTTTTTTTTTTAATGTGTACAGGCGTGCTCTTCTGGCACAGCAGGTTAAGGATCCAGTGTTGTCGATGCATCACCTCTGGTCACTGTTGTGGCTCAGGTTTGATCCCCGACCCAGGAACTTCCACATGCCATGGGTGTGGTCAAAAAAATTTTTTTTGAAGTGTCCATTTTTTTTCCCTGCACGTCAAAATACCCAAACTGTTTTGAATTTCTGCAGACCCAAGGGCAGAGGTTATCATTAAAAGTTAACACCATTAACTAAGATGGGGAAAAATTAGAGATACATTCCTATGAGTACCTATATCGCTCAGGACGCATACAAAATCTCCTTAGACTGTAGTATACAAACTCATATTAAATGCTGTTTTTTTCCTTGGAGTTCCCACTGTGGTGCAGCGGAAATGAATCTGACTGGTATCCATAAAGATGCGGGTTCAATCTCTGGCCTCTCTCAGAGGACTGGGGATCCGGCGTTGCTGGAAGCTGTGGTGTAGGTTGCAGGCGCAGTTCAGATCCCGCATTGCTGTGGCTGTGGTATAGGCCAGCAGCTATAGTTCTGGTTTGACCCCTAGCCTAAATTGAAAGCAAAGAGTATGCAAGTTCTATTTTGCCACGAGTTTTTACTTCTTTCCTCTTTCCCTATTTTAAACCTCATCCCTGAGAATTTTCTGTTCACCTAGTTATCACAGATATTTACTCATTTGTGGTTGAGTTGAAAAATATATATAGTATAGGCCAGGCCCTATGCCACAGACACGAAATCTATGTCCTGCCCACAGTCCAGTCCAGGTGAAGGTAAGGAAACAGAATATTTTAACACCGTGAGAGAAATGTCCACAAATTGTGAGAAAGTGACAGAATCTGAGGGTTAAAGAATGGATGGGAGTCAAGAAAAGGGGTCATGGACTGAGAATCTTGGCATGACCAAAGATACAGAGGCAAGAAATAGCTCATCATGGCATGAAACTGAAAACCATTTGATGGTGTTCATGCAGAAAGTTCAAAGTAGTAAGTGGCAAAAGAATTCTGGGGAAGCAGACAAGGGCAAAATAGTAAGGTCCCTCTCTTTTGCTTTAACAACTTTGAGCTTCTTTCTGTACATAGTGGGGAGCCACTGAAGGGTCTTAAAATAACAAGCGACATGGTCAGATTTCACATATTAGATAGATTACAGAGTGGAGGAGGTCATTTGAGGCTGTGGCCAGAGGCAGCAAGACCAGCTATGAGTCATAATAATCACCAATAATCAAGGCTAGAAACCCAAAGGCCTGAAATGCAGGCAGTGGTAGCTGACAGAGAGGAAATTAGGGAAAGATGTCTAGGGAAGATGAAACTTGATGTTTTTCCAAAATAATCCTTAAAAAAATGAGAAAACATTTAAAAGTGAAAGATAAAGTATAAAAAAAAATAGAAACCCATGAGTCTACATAATGTGTTTTCTAAGGTAGTTAATTATGCTAGCTCATATTTTACCAAATAGGCAGCTTCAGAAATGTTCCTGGCCTCTATCCTATTTCCCTTTGATCCTGAGACAAACTTGGGGTGGTACCACATCTAGCAGTGAAGGCTCCATCCATGGCCTTGATTTCTCTCCCTCTAAGCATGATGGTGTCAGGTTCTCAGGCTTTAGATCTTGAGGCCATGGCTATGCATCTTCCTCATCTCCTACAACTGACAGTCAGGGTCCTGGGCCCGGAGTCCTCAAAGGAAAAAGGTGCTTCCTTATTGGCTTCCTAATACCTCTTCTTAGGCTTCATGCCATTTTTCTTCATCTTTATATTTACTTCTAGCATCTGTCTTGATATCTTTCCTCAAAGTAGAACTTCTCAGAATTCCAACCAGAGAAGTTCTCTGAGCCCTGACCAATAAATACCTTTTTATTTTGTACTGTTTCAGAGAACACAATGGTGGGGAGACAAATTATATTCTTTAGTGGTAAATGTATTGTTCACTATGGCCCCACAAACTGTGCCCTGCAGGCTAAATCTGCTCCACTATATGTTTTAATAAAGTTTTACTGGAACAGAGCCACTCTCCTTCAATTTAGGCATTTTCTCAGTTGCATGGGCGCTACTGTAGCAGAGTTGAGTAGTTGTTTCCATGAGCTGAGACTATGTGTCTCAGAACCTTAAAATATGTATCACATGGCCCCTTTTTATCCTCCCTTTCCCAGGGCATGTGGAAGTCCCCAAGCTAGGGGTTGAACCCATGCCACAGCAGTGGGATCATTAACCCACCAAGCCACCAATGAACTCCTCATATGGCCCTTTACCAAAAAAAGTGTGTTGAACCTTTCTCTAAACCATCAAGACCGATTTTTCTCAGTAGTTTTATTTATCTTATAGTAAATGCCCATGTTCTTGGAGCTTTTGGAACTCTCCCCAGCTCCCTACCACAGTTGCTATGTCCCAACCTCAGTGCCTGTGTCCCACGGAAGAACAGTCTTCAGTTTCACCAACTCCTTTCTCAGAGTTCACAAGAGTGACTATCCAGAATTCTATTAATAAATTCTACAAAATTTCTACAGAAAATTGTTTTTCATATATAGTATCAGTTTTTAAAATTTGCTGAGCAGGACATGAAAGAGTATTGAGTGATTAGGTCTCTATGAAATGGTGCAATTAGTTTTCCTCCTTTGTTCTCTTTCCTACAAGGCATATCAGCAGAGCAAGAGACATGAGAGAGGAAACAAAACTGAAATTCTTCAATAAGCCGTATACCAGACAATCAACTCGTGATAACTCAATTTAGCTGAACCACTTTTCAAGGGATATAAAATGTCCTTGATTTTCCTGTAATATATTAAGATAATTCATATCTGTTTTTCCTTAAAGAAGTATTTTGTCAAGAGACAATACCATTTAATGATTTAGAATAAGGACTCTGTTCTTTGTTAAATACCACCATCCTTATTCATTCATTTATGTCACTTTGCACCTCAGTTTTCTCACCTGTAAAATAGGAATAATACTGTATTATCTAATAGTGTTTTATCTAATAGCGTTTTATGAGTTAATATATGCAAAATGCTTAAATAGATAAATGCTGTCTGTTACTGTATTTTTCTTTCTTGCATTCTGTCTCTATTCTCACAGTGATGAGTATTTCCATTTAGAAGAAAGTAGGGCTACATTCTGGCTGAATTTCTCTCAATTTTCTCCTTGTTAGGTAGACCTCCCTCACAGTGTTCCCTCCCATTTCACCTGCTACACTAGCCAGATTAAACCCTCTCCTAACACCTTCACACTTATCACAACTAAAGTTCCTACTCTTGGCAATTGATCTCACCAAGAATAGAATCAGTAGAGTGGAGGTGGAGAAGTCAAGACCTCAAAATAGTGGCTACCTGTCCATTTTCCAATGCTCACTCCCCAGACCCCATGAGGGAAGGAGCTTTGTCTTTTTTGCTCACTCTCTGTACCAAACCCAAAGAATGGGGCCCATGAATATTCATGGAAGGATGAAGTAAACTGCACAGGGAAGCAGAGGCCAGTGAGGGAAAGAAGGGTAAGGATTGAGTGCTGAGCCCTCACCAGCAGCTATTCCTCTGGTCTTCTGTCCAGTGATCAGTATGGAAAATGACTATACCAGCAGGATAGTGATTATTGCTGAAGGCATCAGCAAAAGGTGAAGGTAAAAGTTAAGCAAAAATCAGGGGCTTGCTTTATGGAAAGAATGGCTCAGGTCCAATCTTGGATATACTAGCAGTTTATCAACCCCAGATATATATATATACATACATACATATATATATACACACACATATATATATTCTGATCTAATTAGTTAGAATATACACTGTGTGTGTGTGTGTGTGTGTGTGTCATAGATATTACCTTTAAATTTAGGTAAATGAGCATCATTTATTCCTGATTTGTCTGATGTTTCCACTCTTCTGGTGTTTCGTAGTCATTTATGTTGCTAACTAGTTATCTGCCATTATTAATTCAGCATAAGCCTATAAAGTATATATTTGATATCATGCATTCTGCTACAGATGAGGGATCTTTAAAAATGAGTGGCACATTGTTCCTGCTCCTTTTCTGAAGGAATACCACTTGAAAGAAGAAGATATGCAAAATGACAGGTAATATAACATGATAAGTGCTAATCAGGGCAAGGAAGAAAGGCTACGGAGAACAGAGGAGAGAATAATTATGTTCTCCTGCAAAGGAGACATCTATGATGACCTTAGAAATAGGAGATATTTCAGTTGAACTTTGAAGTTGAAATGTGCCAAACAGCGAAGGAGTACGTCAGATAGCTGTGGATCGGGTAAGACAAAGCAAATTTTGGAAATGGCAAATTATCTGAGTGCTTTGAACAGAGAGAATGTCCTATATAGTAAGAGGGGATGAGACAGAGAAGATGGTTGAGGCCAGATCGGTAAAGTTAGTTGACATATGCACTAGAAGCCATCAGAGGGATTCTAAGGAAAAGAGCATTGTGCCACATCTTACAAACTCAGCTCTGTGACTTGGGAAGAGTCCTTGAGTTCTATCTCTATCCATTAGTTTCCTCATTTGTAGGCGATTAACAGTGCCTCTCTCTTGTGGTTGTTGTGAGGACTAAATGAGTTAATATATGCAAAGTACTTAAAAAAAGTGCCAGATTCATATTAAGTGGTTTTTAAAAATATCTCTTATTATTGTCTTCAAGAGTGAACTTCTCATTCATGGCCCATTGTTAAGGCATATTTGGAAGAGCTACCATTTCTTTACTCCTAGGTCACCTAGAACAGTGCATCAATATAGAACATATGCTCTGTCTCGAGTACTGTTTCTGTCAAGATCCAGTGCCAAAGTAAGAGTTGTGTTGGCTGCACATACATCAGGGTGCCAGGAGCCCAGCATGTGAGATGACAAATTCTGGGCAGAATCGGCTATTAATCACTCATGCCAAACAAAAGAGAAGGCTGCCTACAAATTCCCTTACTTCACTGTCTAAACCAACACTATTTTGTGCTGTGTTTGGCTTCTTTCAGGATCTCCTTCTGGAATACTTTTTGAAGGAAATCTTGCTCATCAGAGTCGTTGTAAATGTGAAGAAGCTTCTCGCTCTAATGTTTTCCATCATGTAACTGTCTCTGAACATCCTGACCACTGGAGTTCTAGGGATTGTCAGCACAACAAAATGATTTCCTTTATTATGTAAAACCTGACCTTTATTTCCCCCCATAATATATTGGTATTTGATGCAGTTTTCCATTTTTCATAGGACTAATACGATGAAAAGAAACTATTGGTGTCTGATATGTTCAATGCCCAGAGGAACTGACAGCCCAGAGGCTAACTTGGAAATAGCTAGCTTTGTTTACCCACTGCAAATCTCTCAATTGAGAAGTTGCTCAATTATTGTTCATATTGCTCATCTGGGGTATAGTCCAGAGAGCAGGCCCCTCAAATGGTTAAGCCTCAAAATAATTCTGTGTTAGCCCAGTGCATTTGCATTGGCCACATCAGCATTCCATGGGGCTCCCCTTCCTACTTTTCCTCTAGGCAATCTGCTCAACTCAGCCAGACCGCAATACCAAAGTGCCACCTGCTTGTCTTGCAAAGCCCCTCAGTACCCCCCTCAGTATGGATTTCACTGAGCTTAATTAAGTGGTTTGTTCTTTAGTTAAAACTAGTGGTAAAATAATGTCCTTGATTGGATTCTTTAATTGTTAGTTCTAATATGTACTAGATTTGATGAACTTTTCATGCAAGAGAAGCTTCAAAATCAAGAGCAAATGCAGGACAAAGTAAAGCTATGTAGGTATAAATGACATATGTTGATATAAAGTACATTTCTAAATACAGCAGTCAACTATTTTATTTACGTGCTATATGTGAAATGGATTTGCAACAGGATTATTTTTCTCATTCATTCAGTCACTTATTATTTACTGAAGACAGCCTCCTTATCAATGAATTCTTTGCTTTCTCCTCTGCCATCTCACAGCTCTCTGCAAATCACTTACAATAATATTTATTTTTAATAGATAATTCCTAATATCTTCCATCTTAAGGAAATAATACGCTGAGAATTTTTTTGTGATGCTAAGATTTACGTGTAATTATTTTTACTGCAGCATTATTTATAGTAAAAAAAGGAGAAACAACCTAAATATTCAGCGAGAGGAACTGTTAAATAAATAACAGCACATGTGTACAATAAAGTGCTGTAAAACCATCTCAATGCTCATGTGAAAGTTTTAAAGATGGCAAAATATTTGCTTTATGATGTTAGTGGAAAAAAATGTTATATAAAACTTTCTCCTAGTCTTAGTATGTTATTCTTAAATATTCATGAATAAAATGATTATCAGTGGTGACTTCTGAATTAGAAAATTAAGAATATTATCTGTTACCTGCTTTATATATGTGTGTACAATAAGCATATATAACTTTCACGTTTACAAAACAAAAGCACAGATTTTTTTTTTCTTTTTTCTTTTTTTTTCTGTAATTCCACTATGCATGTCACACTGTGTTGCCCCTGTCAAGGAACCAAAAGAAAAAACATTTAAAAGTAGACTTGTTCTCTTGGAGCTTACAATGTAAAGGGGGATACTAAAAAGAAAAACATGATTTTATAAAAAGAACAATACAGAAGAGGATTAAAACTGAGGTTCAAAAATTGTTCTCTATAGGCTACTACCACTGAAAGAGTTAAGAAATATGGATTTAATGGGAGCTCAGTAGGGGGAAATGTTGCATGGAGGCAGATTCAGATGAATTTGAATGGGTAAAGATATGGAGAGACAAGAGGGTCCACTGAAGCACAGAGTAGGTCTATGTTTTGCCTTTGGTTTCAGGCATCTTTATCAAATGAGGGTTTATATTACATAGTCAGGGTTCAGTTAGAAAACCATAAGCCATTCTGTGTATTTAAAACAGAAAGGAATATATTGTACAGAAGAACTTACAAATCATGTAAAGGCCTGGACAGAGTCAGAAACTCATGTCCAGAAGTTTACAACTGGCAGAAAACCGGTAACACTTGATAGTGTCTCCACACACCTGTGGTAGGTGAATAGCAGAAGAAAACAGAGATTGTTAGAAAACTCATTTCTATAAGCCCATGGTCTGGTGTCAGAAAAAGTACCAGAAAACTTCTGCCTCTCTTCTTCTTTCTAAATCTTACATAAGTTTGACTACTAGGTAAAAAGCCAATCTATCCAAAACAAAGGAGAAAAAGTGGTCTGAAAATGTAGTTCTGAGGCTTGTAGCCTCTGCCACACAAGAAAAGGCAGACAAGGCACAAGAATGAGTGCTTAGTACCTAACTCCCTCCCCAGACATTTATCAGAGATAGTTCCATAAAGCCTTGAATGTCAGGATGAAGAATTTAGCCTTAAAAACAATATAATTCCTTAAGCAGATGAAAGAAAAATAATGTGTTGGAAAAGTAAGTTGGTTAGGAAAACTATATGGCAAATATATTTTGAGTTGCTTCATCAATACAGAGTTCATGAAAAACACAAACAACCTCAAAGTAAAGGGAAATCAAAAGTGCCATCAAAGTTATACGGAGTCATTGTAAGGATCATGTGTCCAAATCTCACTATAGGTCTAGAGTTGTTTTACATGAACCATACAACCACCCTGACCCTTTAACCAGTCAATTTGCTTAAAAAACAAACTTGGTTAAAAACAAAACAAAACAAACCCATGAAATCCAACCGACTTTAAAACTGTCACTCTGGTTGCACTATGTAGACCCAGCTTAACAGCATCTATGGTTAACTCTAGTCAAATGAGAAATGTCATACTCATACCAGTTTTCCACAGCGATGTTTTCATTCAAATGCTATTTTCATATCATCATGTGTGGTTTTCAATATTTCTCCCAAAATGGTTTAGGAAAATTATATATTAGATTTTGAATGCATTATGAATAGAGTGAATTTAATAGAAATTCCCATTTGCTGAAAGATAATTTTTGTTCAGAAACAAAGTAATTTCAAATAGACAAAAAACAGAAATTGAAACCCTTAAACTCTCCTTCTTTGTGGGGTGTGTTTGGATGAGGTATCTCTTTCTAAGTGACAAAGTCGAGAAGGATTTTGAAAAATTAACCCAAACTCCTACCTGCCTTTACAACCTACAGTTTTGTAAATTCTCTGGATGGAGAAGGTGTGCTTTATGTTTCCCAACACTACTCATTTCAGATATTTGCCCACAGCTCTTGTTTGATGAATCAATCAACTCTAATAGCCTCCTTATCACTGCAGCTCTATCACAAGTCCACAAGGAGACTTAAAATGATAGAAGTTTCTTAGTCTGGAATTTTACTACGTTAGCAGCTCCTCTACAGCAGCATTAGAGAAGGAAGTGGAGGAGGAAGGGGAGGAGGAGGAAGAGGGCAAAGAAGGTAGGAAGGATGATGAAAGGAAAGGAAGGACGATATAAAATTTTCACCAAGAGCAAAGGGGTTGTAATAAGACCAGAGACAAAACATGAAGTAGGGCAAAATGAAGTCATATTTGTTCTTAACTGACTCTGTTGAGAAAGATCTGTGTTTAAGATAACCATACTTAGAAAGCAAGGCTGAGACTATGGAACATTTAGGGGTTGTCTCCTTAAGTATGTTTTTGAAGATATCCTGAATCATGACTAATTTTTCAGTGGTGGTAAACAGAAAATTCTACATAAAAAGTCATGATAAATGGATAGCGCTCTCTGTGATCTATAATTTCCTAATTTGATTGATTTTTAATAAAAGTGTTCATATTATTGTCATTAATATATGTCTTATGAACTTATTTACTCAGCTCATCCACCAGGATCTACGATTAAAGTAGGCACTTCTGCTACTTTTGGAGAAATCTTTTCAGGTCAATTTCCCTTGGATCAGCCTTCAACATAAATTTTGTCCTTTGTGGAGAAATTCAGTACAATGTATGCAGGCCCATAAAATAGGAAAGCCTATTTTCATTCAGGAAGTGGGGAGCTGCATATTTATGCACAAAGCCCCATGTAAATCAGGAAACCACAAAACCAAAGGCATTAAAAACTCTAGGTCTTTCTACAGAATACTGAGGTTGGTGCATTTTTATGTGAAAAAAGTTAAAGCTGAGACTCAGATTCTTCTGTGTGGCTGCAATGCTTTTGCCTTAATAAAGATCTGGGGCCAGAAAGAACTGTCATCAATTCACAACATATTTTTCTTTCCAAAAATTACATTTCTCTTATAAATATCCCTGGAAAACAACCTTAAGAATCCAATAAGCCCTGAATCACTTTACCAGTGACCTTATTTCTGGTTGAATGTTCTCATCCAGCATTCTGGAGGAAAAAGTGAAATTTGTGATCTTCTGATGAGCCATGTAGATGAAACCTGTGATTTAGAACCAAGGGTTTTGAGAGACTTTCTAAACAGAGAACAAAGCTTCTATATCTAGGGTTCTCTAAAATGTCCACCTGTGTCCCTTTTTGGTCACCAACATGGACTTGAAAAAATTTTGTGGTAATGCTATAATTAAACATCGGGTTTTAGGTTTAAATGCACCAGGAGGGTTTTTATCCCCCTTTCGCTGACCCTCCCCTCCCCAACTTTTCCACCCCACAGGCAAGAGCTTTGCAAAGCCTGCCTTTATTGTCCATTTGGTTTGTATTTTTATCTGATTGGGAAGACATACCTGCAGAGGCTTTGCTTTTTTATCTTCTCCTATATTTCAAAGCTTGTTTCTCCCTCAGTCCTGACACCAGCAATCCTTTGTGGTTTTTCTGGGACCTCAAAGACTTAATAGTCCAGCACATAACTTGAATCTTTGGAAATATATCCTAACCACCTCTAACAGCAGCTTCAGAGAAGTTCAGGGAGCAGCCACTCAGAAAAGCAAAAGTGGGTACCTGTGGTTAAATGTTCCAGGGAGGTTTCTGTCTTTAAAATCAAGTGAATATATTAAAAGATTGCTTTCAAATCTGCAGCACTCACCCAGGTAGCTTAGGGAGGCTTCTAGATCCACTGTGGGGAAGAAGATGAAACCAAGTTTAAAAGTTAATTAGTTAGCTCTCTTCTCGAATGTTTGGTGCCCACCTCACCCCCACCTCCTCCCACCCCACCGCCTGGGGAAGAGAGGAAAGCAAGAGTGTGATTAGAGAGGGAAATTCTTGCATGAAGCTGGTTACTGGGAAGTCAGGTAATATTAAATGTCTAGTTAT
This sequence comes from Phacochoerus africanus, assembly GCF_016906955.1. Taxonomy (NCBI): domain Eukaryota; kingdom Metazoa; phylum Chordata; class Mammalia; order Artiodactyla; family Suidae; genus Phacochoerus; species Phacochoerus africanus. The sequence goes on along the minus strand of NC_062547.1, from coordinate 115,118,552 downwards.
CTCGCAAGGGCAAGCACATAAATGCAATAAATACAGTTAAGTAGTTATGATGAAAGGAGGTATTCTATTATTCTCATTAACATTCTAATTTGATACGTTTTAAAAAACTTCAAATGAATTAAGCTACTATTTAAAATCCTTGGAGGTTAATATTTTGTTCATTTCTTTGTCACGGATTATCTCTTAGAAATGGCATGAGAAGAAAAGTGGGGGAGGGAGGGAGGGAGAGAGAGTAAAAAAAGAATATACAATGGAGAAAAGACAGCTTGTTCAATAAGTAGTGCTGGGAAAACTGGGCAGCCACATGGAAAAGAATGAAATTACAACACTCCCTAACACCATACACAAAAATAAACTCCAAATGGATTAAAGACCTAGATATAAGACCAGACACTATAAAACTCTTAGAGGAAAACATAGGCCAAGCACTCTCTGACATAAACGACAGCAACATCTTCTCAGATCCACCTCTTAGAGTATTGACAATAAAAACAAAAATAAACAAATGGGACATAATCAAACTTAAAAGTTTCTGCACAGCAAAGGAAACCCCAAACAACATGAAAAGACAACCCACAGAATGGGAGAAAATCTTTGCAAGTGAATCAATGGACAAGGGATTCATCTCCCAAATTTATAAACACCTTCTGCAGCTCCACACCAAAAAAAAAAAAAACCAAACAACCCCATCAAAAAATGGGCAGAAGATCTAAACAGACACTTCTCCAAAGAAGACATACAAACGGACAAAAAACACATGAAAAGATGTACAGCATCACTCATTATTAGAAAAATGCAAATCAAAACCACCATGAGGTACCACTTTACACCAGCCAGAATGGCCAGCATCCAAAAGTCTACAAACAATAAGTCCTGGAGAGGGTGTGGAGAAAAAGGAACCCTAGTACACTGGTGGGGGGATTGTAAATTGGTGCAACCACTGTGGAAAGCAGTATGGAGATGCCTCAGAAAACTAAACATAGAACTACCATGTGATCCAGCAATCCCACTCCTGGGCATCTACCCAGAGAAAACCATGACTCAAAAAGACATATGTACTCTGATGTTCATTGCAACACTCTTTTCAATAGCCAAGACATGGAACAACCTCAGTGTCCATCGACAGAGGAGGGGATCCAGAAGATGTGGTACCTATACACAATGGAATATTACCCAGCCATTAAAAGGAACGAAATACCAGCATTTTTAGCAACATGGATGGACCTAGAAATTATCATGCTAAGCAAAGTCAGCCATACAATGAGACACCAGCATCAAATGCTTTCACTGACATGTGGAATCTGAAAAAAGGACAGACTGAACTTCTTTGCAGAACAGATGCTGATTCACAGACATTGAAAAACTTATGGTCTCCAGAGGAGACAGTTTGGGGGGTGGGGGGATGTGCTTGGGTTATGGGATAGAAATCCTGTGAAATTGGATTGTGATGATCATTATACAACTACAGATGAGATAAATTCGTTGAATAAAAAAATGGGAAATAATCTAAAAGAAAGTGGATATTTATTATAAACATGTACAACTGAATGTCTTTGCTGTGTACCTGATACATTGTAAATCAACTATATTCAATTTTTTAAAAAAGAAAAAAAAATAAAATGAATGGTCATTTTTTCCCTAAAAAAAAAAAAAAAAAGAGAGAGAGAGAGAGAAAAGAGAAGAGGAGAGAAGAGCAGAGCAGAGCAGAGGAGAGGAGAACCTAACATTTACATGTTACCTGTGTGATAGAAACTATCCTTAACATTTTACCAATATTCATTTATTTAATCCTCAATAACACTGTGCAGAATATTAATTTTGCTTCTAATTTACAAATGAGGAAACTAAAGTACTGAAAAACAAACAATTTGTTCAAGACCGCAGTTAGTCAGTGGCAGAGCTGAGATTCCAATCCAGGAAATGTGAACTCAGATCCTGAGCATTCCACCAGCTAGAGTTCAGATAGCAACTGAGGGGTCTATTTTGAAGGCCTGCTGAAATCACATGCACACACACACACATCTTCAAAGCCTCAACTGCTTTACACAACAGAAGTCAACTTCTCAATCACTGTGTCCAGTGCAGCTTGTCAGGGAAGCTTTGTGCCTGGTACTCCCTGAGGGACTCAGACTTCACCTCAACACATGTTCTCACGAAAACCACCCCAATGGGAAGGGAAGGTGGCGAGTCATACTGTTTCTCTTAAATTTTCCTTTGCCATATTGCATTTTTTACTGTAAGTCATATGGCCATATCCAATCTGAAGAGAACTGATAAATGTAATACTACTGTGTTTCCTAAAGTAGGGGCAATATATTGAGTAGAATTAGAGACTGCGTATAACCAGACATATGGGACAACCAGCACTAACGACTACCAGGGCACCCATGTGGGACCCACCCAGGTCTCTTATCTCAACAGTTGCTTCTAGATATTTCTTCCCTTCAACTGGAAATTAATTTTTAAAGCTCTAGGAGAAGACCCACTTTCCTTAAATTTCGGTTCTCTAGCGTAGTTATTGAGAATATTTTTGTCCATGTTACCTTAAAGACCAAGGATTTTTGAACATATAATTCAGAAAGAGACTTAAATTGATGGGCTTTCTGCTCTACATAGTCTATAGGCTATTATCTGCTTGAAAAGGAGAAGGAATGTAAGTTAACATTTTGAAAATATTACTCTACACAATGCTCCTAGATGATACTAAAATCTTAAGAGTTCAGAGGTTGATGTAACATTTTCTTTACTTTTTTGGTCAAATCACATTTCAGCTCATTAAATTCAATCGCAGCTGGGATGCATCTCTGCTCCTTCCTAGTCTTTTTCCTTCTTCAGACTTTATGTGCATTTTCTGCTCCTCCCCTTCTACTAGCAACATTGCAAGGATTTGAGCTTTTAACATTCAACTCTTAGGGGCAAGAGTAGGCCCTTCAGACCCTGTACATCACTGATAGTCCCTTTAGCAACTTCAGAGTGAAATTTTTCTGTGGCAAACAAGCATTTCTTATGTGTATAGTAATGATCTTCAGGTTGTCCTTGCACTATTATACTGGCAGGATTTTTATCACTTTCCTCCATACGACCAAGAGACTCCCTCATAGGAGGGAGTAACAGTAAGCCTGCAGCCAACCAGTGCTGTATGAAAATATGTAGCATGTCTCAGGGACATGATCAACTGTCCCCAAACCAAGTGTTGGTCTCAGTCTCTAACGCTAGCACCTTTCTTTCGAATTAAGTAACTGAACTGTGGGCATAGTCCAACTCTAATATCTTAGTGGTGTTATCTAGCTCAGTAGTTTTAAATATGCCTATATCAATTGTTTTAAAATATGAAGATTCCTTTTGAAATAAAAATGTAGCTAAAAAAAGGATATACAGATGACATACAAGTGTGAAAGATGCTCCATATTGTACGTCATCAGGGAAATGCACATTAAAACAATGAGGTATTACTATATACCTACTAGAATGTCCAAAACCCAGAACACTGGACAGCCCAAATTTTGGTGAGGATTTACAGCAATAGGAACTCTCACTGCTGATGAGAATGCAAGATGGTGCAGCATTTGGGAGACAGTTAGGTGGTTTCTAACAAAACTATATATATCCCTTAGAATAATATCCTACAATTATGCTTTTTGGTATTTGTCCAAAGGAATTGAAAATTTATGTCCACAAAAACCTGTCCATAGATGTTTATAGCAGTTCATATGTAATTGCCAAAACTTGACAACAACCAAGATGTCCTTCAGTGGGTAGGTAGATAAATAAATTGTGTTGCAGCCAAACAATGGATATTATTCAGTTATAAAAAAAAAAAAGAAATAAGCTATCAAGCCATAAACAGACATGGAAGAAACTTATACACATATTACCAAGTGAAAAAAGCCAATATAGAAAGGATCTCATGATTTATATCATGTCCAAAGGCAAATCATTGGAAGCAACTACTCTTAATCTGGAGATCTATGAACTAAAAAATATAGGATATCCGACACCTACACAACAAACACAAAATGAACAGAGTCTTTATATGGCATTGACAATGGTGCGATTCATTCACAGTTCAGATTGTTTTTCTTATCATCATTTGTGCCAGAGTAAACAAGCAGAGCTTCATAAAACCCTATTAGTTACTTTTATACCACTTTTGTTTACATCTGAATTTGTCCTGAATATATTGTTCACTGCTATGTGACTGGATAGAACTAAGTGTATCTGACAGTGCCTGACCATTTTTATTAGAAGGGCAATGGGCTATAAACTAGAGAGGTAAAATTACTAGCTACCACTTGCTCTGAGGCCCCCAATACAGAGACCTCTTTGGAAGACTAATAAAGATCATGAAAGCAGGTCTAGAGGATTCTCTTGCATGGAAATACTAAAACTTCAGAGATTGACATGAACTCTGAATTTTTGGAGAGTAAGTGTTTTATAAGGACTTTATTGGACTTTTTTTTAATATATAACGATTAAATTTTTTTCCATTATAGCTGGTTTACAGTGTTCTGTCAATTTTCTACTAAAACTCTGAAGATAAATTTTTTCTAAGAATAAAGAAAGTATATAGCACAGTAGCTCCACGGTATAGTTGTTAGGTTTAAGAGAGGTGCTGTTGTTTGATGTTAGTTGTGGGTTTATTGATCCTTTTCAGTTACTGAGCTAGCTCTCTGTAAGAATTTGAGAATTATTTCCTAGTTACCCAATGAAGTCTTGTTCATCTTTTTTTTTTTTTTTTGCTTTCCTTTATAACATATTTGCTAGCAGTAAGAATGGGAAATTCTCTTGGAAAAAGACAACAAAAGCAGACAGAACTAATTTATAGTCAATAATTATTGGCAAACAATTGGGTAAGAGTCAATAACCTCTGTAAAATTTTCTGGGTCTCAACCTAGAATTTATTTTCTTGCAAAGCTGAAATCGAGGAGAATTCTCCTGAACCCCAGCACCACAATACTTTATAAGAAATAAAACAAGTCATCCTTTTACAGCAGCCCTGCATTCTCTGATGCATGTCTTAGGCTGGAATAAAGTGAGTTGCTTTTGTTCCAGAATTACAAGGAGTTCTGCTAGTAAGAATGAAACATTCTAGAATTATATAAAGAGTTACTGATATTAGAAAATTGACAATTAAGCTAATTATCAAGAAAACCCCACAGCACCCTACCTACCTCTAGAAAAAAAAGGCAAAAAAAAAATCCAGGCTAATCAACAATGTATCTCAAAACATGTTGAATAAAAATAAATTATGGAGAAAAATATATACCATGTGATATAATTTAATTTTTAAACACATAAAGCTATATACTACTTATGAATACATACATATGGAAATATATAAACTAGTTTCAGCATGGTAGTTATCTCTGAGGAGAGCACAGTGGTTCTCAAAGCATTTAAATGGCTTTGGAGTTCCCACTGTGGCACAGTGGGTTAAGAGCCTGACTACAGCAGCTTAGATAAATGCGGAGGCATTGATACGATCCTGGGCCCAGAGCAGTGGGTTTAAAGGATCTGGCATTGCTGCAGCTCTGATAGATTGCAGCTGTGGCTTGGATTCAATCCGTGGACCAGGGAATGTCCATAATGCCATGGGTGTGGCCATAAAAATTAAAAAAGAAAGAAAAGAAGTGGCTTTAATGGCATCTGCAACATAGAGTTGCTGGGTATAATGGATGTTTGTAATATTATTCTCTACGCTTTTCTATATGCCTTACATATTTCATAAGTTAAAAAAACTTACAGAGATTCAGAATACTTTCCAAATAATATCCCAAACAAGATATAAGGAGGGGACGTTGGATACAGACTAGCACAGAACCTAAAAGGTCACAAAAAGGAACAAAACAAGAATGATGGGGAGGAAAAAGGATAAGGATGAAGAGAAAGTAAATCCCATTAGTCTGAATCTCTATAGGTTTCATCAATTTCTAAGAGTTTTAGCCTATGCTCACTCAAAAATCAGAGCACAAAACAAGGGGACATGGGCAATTATTTAACTATTGCATTACTCATTCTGGGTTGTCATACTCTTAACACTTGATCTGATCAGCAATAGATCTAATTTGCTTGCCTGTCAGGGTAACCCAGACCTTTAATCCTGAGGTTTCAGAGTCCTCAAGTGTTTTACCCTTGGGCTATGGTTGCTATTATTTTCAGTGTGTGATAATCACTGAGTTTAAAGGTATCAAAAGATGACTTCGTGAGTTCCCTGGGTTTTAGACCTACTTTCCACCCTCACTTGTGTAGGGATAATCCTAGATCTTCACTGGAATATGATGATAAAGCTTACTGAAATAAGGATGAATTCCCCAACCAGCATGGTAGGTAATTCCTTTCTTTACTAATTCAATAGCTCAAGGATACCAAAATATCCAAGTGGAAGTCATAATTTCAGGCTCAGTGGATCCATTATTATATCCCTTGGTCAAAGCATTACTTTACCAGCCCTGAGGAGAACTGTTAATCTAGCAGATCCTAAGATTGCATATATGAGAAACGAATTCCATAAATTGAATCACTGGAAGAGACAGTGAGACAGTCAATCCTACGTCTACACATAATTTCCAAATCCACACAGTTCAGCTACTGAGCACATAGAAAAACTATTTGTCATTAGTTCAATGCATAAACTGCATCCTTGAGAACAGATCCTAAACCTTGTAGAGTGTGATTCTCAAGTTGGTACCTTAACTGAGCTCTTAATAAGTTTAATAAGCATAACGTACACAAGGCGGTAAGAGAGGATCACATAGGTAGTCATTTATCCTTAGTCATACCTCTCATATGAGAAAAAGTATCTGAACCAAAGTTACACAGATCTGATGTTGGTAAATCAAGCATTCAAAGCCCTCAAAGAATAGTGTTCACAGAGGCACTGCAGATAAAGGAAACCCATATATGAAAAATGAGACATGGATTGACAATTCCAGGGTTGAATGGTCTGATATAAGCAACCTGCCCCTAAGTGAATACCTGGTCTTTCTTTTTTTTTTGTTTTGTTTTGTTTTGTCTTTTGTCCTTTTTAGGGCATGGAGGTTCCCAGGCTAGGTGTCTAATCGGAGCTACAGCTCCGGCCTACGCCAGAGCCACAGCAACAACAGATCCGAACTGCATCTGTGATCTACACCACAGCTCACAGCAACGCCGGATCCTTAACCCACTGAACGAGGCCAGGGATCGAACTCGCAACCTCATGGTTCCTAGTCGGATTCGTTTCCACTGGACCATGACAGGAACTCTGATACCTGGTCTTTCTGAGGAATGATATCAAATCAAGGGCTTAGTGCTGATCTCTGCTAGCAAGAAGGTAGTCAGAAATTATCAGCCCTAGCAACAGGCAGCCTCTATTCCTGCCATTATCGCTACTCTGTTCATAGGCCCACTGTGTAAGTACTAGGATAACCAAGGAGAAAGACTGGCTAGTGTCCATGGGTTGAGTCATCTTACGCAGCTGATATTTAGTGACTCCTGTGAGGTAGATGCTGGTGGGACATGAGACGCGCTGATTCTCAGTCTTTGCGCCCACTCCCATAAGTCTATCCAGTGTGTCTCTCCCTCAAAAGTCTTTGTTTCTGGTTGCTAAATCTTGATTTTTCAACATCTCTGGATAACCAGACTATTCACCATGGCCCGTAAGTCCATGGATATCCACCCTTTAGCTCAATTCTTTATTCACACAGCACAAACACACAAATGCATGGCTTGCAACTCTGCCAACTGGGAAGATTTCTCTTAACTTTTCCTCACGACCACCTCTAAGAAGGTTTAGTGTAGCGATGATTCACTCTTGCTTAGAAGTTATATATTGAGTTCTGTTAATTGTTGAAGGAAACGGCCCAGAAACCATAAATGTTTTTTGAGAGAAGTGACAGGGGAACTTGAACTTCCTGTTCATAAAATTTACTTGTGATTCCTGAATCTGCTTGAACAGTCCTGTCACTGAACAGGGATTATTTTTCATAAGGAATATTCTCAGGAAAAGGAGAGTGATGGTGAAAGATATGTTTAAGTCTTAACCTCAGTGCATCAGAACATGACCTTAATTAGAAATAAGGTCTTTGCAAATATAGTCAAGTTAAGATGAGATCAGTAGAGCATGAGGGAAATTTTGGGTATGGTAAAATATTCCTTATTTTGAATAGGATGGTGAGCCAATGAGTTCAAAACTTATTGAACTCCATACTAAAATGGGTTCATTTTATTGAATCCTTAAATAAAGGTGATTTTAACAGGTGAAATTAATGAATTAGCCAATATTTCAAAGTCATGGTTGTTGTTAGTCAATTTTTGTTCTTCATGCCTCTGGGCTACTTCATGCCAGTTACTAATCTGATTACTAAATAAAAATTAATTCTGTTACCATAAGAATGTAGGATGATGATGACCACACAGTAGGGGCAGGGAGAGTTTGTCTGGAACTCAGTGGTTCAATAAATGCCTACTGGCATTTCCATGTAAATTGGCAATTCAAGCAAAGCAGATACAAGAATACCTCCCCTCCCTTCTCCATCAATTCTTCATACCCATACACTTCAGATACAATAGAATTCTGAGTAACTATGTTGAATTTCATAAAAACTACAGGAGCTAGATTGTTATTCATGAAGTTTGGGGTGACACTTGAGGGAAGTGATACAAGAAGGCTAGGACAAAGGAGGTACAAGATAAGATATTCTTTAATTAAAGGCTGAGGTTTCACACCTATCTAAAGTCAGGAGTTAAGGGGCTTCTCTGAATATAGTAGGAAACCAGATCTAGTCTTCTTACATAAAGCTGGGAACAGGGATAACATTGATCTGTCCCTGAACCTGGACCTAAAAAGTATCTATCACTCATATATAGCAGCAATTGCTAACTTATTCTTTATAAATTTTGGTACTTCTGAATTTCTAAAAAAAAAAATACTGATGATAGAATGAGTCTAAATTATAACTGGGGGAACTGATACATTTAATTTGGGGCATACTGAGTTTAAGGAGTGTTTGGGACATCTCAATGTCTCAAATGTCCAGCAAGCTTATCTACAGAAACTTAAAGTGTGTCCCACAATGGAATACTACTCAGCCATAAAAAAGAATGACATAATGCCATTTGCAGCAACATGGATGGAATTAGAGAATCTCATACTGAGTGAAATGAGCCAGAAAGACAAAGACAAATACCATATGATATCACTTATAACTGGAAGCTAATATCCAGCACAAATGAATATCTCCTCAGAAAAGAAAATCATGGACTTGGAGAAGAGACTTGTGGCTGCCTGATGGGAGGGGGAGGGAATGGGAGGGATCGGGAGCTTGGACTTATCAGACACAACTTAGAATAGATCTACAAGGAGATCCTGCTGAATAGCATTGAGAACTTTGTCTAGATACTCATGTTGCAACAGAAGAAAGGCTGGGGGAAAAAATGTAATTGTAATGTATACATGTCCCCTTGCTGTACAGTGGGAAAATAAAAAAAAATTATAAAAAAAAAAAAAAGAAAAGTGTGTCCCAAAGATATGCACTGGGAGTGATGGAGGAAAGGACTGGAGCTAGATGATACCACTAAAGAATGATGTGTAAAATAAGAATATTGGGCAAAAGTCAGAAGTCGGCTGTTCACCACACTTGAAGGGTTAGGAGGAACATAAATGGTCACAGACAGAGGAAGGTAACTAGGAAAAGATGGTGTTACCAACACCAAGCACATAGAACAAGTCAACATGCATAAGAGAAACATGGAAGCTGCAAATTGGAAAATGTTCCCTGGAATTGGCAATGAGATATTAGTTCATAAGCTTCAAGAGCAGTTTACAAAGTGTGGGAGGCTAAAAGTGAATCACAGTGAATTGAGGAGTAAAAGGTAAATGAGAGAAAAGGATACAGTTAATAATATAGAAAAAGAGGAATAAAGATAGAGGAAGAAATTTACAGGAGATGTGTCAGAAGAAACAGTGGGAAAACGCAATGTCAGGGAAATACAGTGTCAAGTTAGGTAGTTTTAGAATGGAATACACTCAGCTCTCTTAAAAAGTAAGGAAAATGAGCCAGTATCAAAGATATATTAATCATGTAGGAGAAAGAAATGTTAGTAAATGGGACGTCTGTATGGATGAGGAAGGAAGTGGATTTAAGAGAACAGATGAAGAAACGCAGGGTAAGAAGAGAGGTCCTTATTTTTAAGAAATGAAGAAAAGTCTGTCAAATGGTTATAAGTACAAATAAGCATCTGGGTAGGGAAATAAAAGGTTATCCAAAAGGGAGTATGTATAATTGTATATGGAAGGGATGGTCAACAGGGATCTTCTATATAGCACAGGGAACTCTACTCAATATTCTGTAATAACCTATATGGGAGAAAAATGTGGGAAAAAAAAAAAAAAAGGAGTGTGTATAGAGTCCTTGAAGTAATTAAAGATATTTGAAAGTCATCAACCCGAAAAGAATGCTTTGCAAGACAAAAGTCTATTTCTTTGAGATAATCACATTACCTCAGCCATGCTAAATCCAGCACATTTAGAAAATGACTATATCTAAAAACATATTCACAATTTAAGTCTCAGAGGTAAAATTAACTTTGTCACTAAAAAGTCTGCATAGGGATACAAAGCATGATTTTCTAAGTATATCTTTCCCAAAGGGACCTACTTTGATAGAAAATAAAGGTTTGGATCATGATGAATCAGGTGGCCTCTATCTTATAAGGTTACTCTTATAAAATAATATCCTTTCTCTGGCTAAATATTATATTAGATAAGAAGGTGTGCTGTCTCAGATATCTGGTTACATCTCATTCATTTAGACTGTTCCTCTAATCCTTTCTTCAGAGAATGAAGGCTTCCTTGTTTGCCCAACAGGTAAATATCTTTGCCTATTAATGCAAAAGACATACATATTAAACTGTATGCCATCAAGGCCAATGAAAACCAGATTATTATAATGGTTTTTTTCTCTGTATTGTCAAATAGCATTTTTAGTTAGTAAAAACGGATTTCCTCACTCCCCCTTACCTAGTGTGTAACTATTTGACGAGTAGTATCAGTAAAACATGCAGTTTACTGACCTGATTACAATGTTGAACCCATTATTTATATTGTTATGAAGGAAGAAGTTCTCCAAGTCATCAGTGTAAGGCATCCCAGCTTGACCCAGGAGGAATCAGAATGAAATCACTTCTTTGAGAAATAAAGGGTCAGAGAAACTCAGACATTGTCCCAGTGATGCCTGAAACCTACATCACAGTGGACTGAATAGTTTGCTAGGGCTTTTGTTACCCCGTGATCTTAGCTGCTTGCCAATGGGAACAACAACAACAGCAGTGAAAGTGCATATTTTTATTTTTATTTTTATTTTTTAAATTAAAGCGTATCAAATATACATTTTATACACACACACTGGTATGTCTGTTACTCAGATGGGTTGTGTATGGTGGGGAAAAGTGTTAGCAGCTAATATAAAACAGATGTGTTGGCAGGTTAAATGTTTAGCTCTTCAATGACGCTTCCAATCCTATTGTTATGAGAGTCCATAACAATCAAAAATTTAGTTGGGGGTTTAGAGAGGCTCTCCTAACTTGGTAAGAATGATAATTGCTGTTCAAGTCACAAACTTAGCCTCAGCCTGTGCAGCTGGGGTTTTCTAGAGCACGATTTCATACCAATTTCCTGGACCTCCACATACCCCTAAGCAGAGTTAATTCATATTGGACACAGTTTCCTACAACTCATTGTTATAAAGTAATCAGATATGAAGCAAGTCTGCTGTCCAAGCGTTAACACCTTACTGCGGGCGCCACCTGCCATGCAGTGCTGTGAGTCTGAGATATGGTGTCCAGAAAGGAGGGATTACGTGAACAGACATTTTTCAGAAATAATGACTTATGAGTGCCAGTCTCATTTCCCTTTGCCTGGTGATACCCCCATAGAGGCCACTGCAAAAGGATTCGGCAGCTTGCAAGAGGCAGAACTTGAGCTCTAAAATATCCAAAGGAGAGTGAATGTTTCTTTTTTCTTCTCTGGAGCATTGCTAATCACAATCTTCTTATCACGGCCTAGATGCTGCATGAGATAAACCTATCTGACACTCTAAAAATAGCATCTTCTGAGCTACTTCTCTGTCTTATGAAGTTCCCAAAGGAAAGCTATGGAATGATTTGTAGTTCATTGTAACCAGAATCTACACAATTGGGGAACTCTTGTGGTTTTTTTTTTTTTTTTTTTGCTTTTTTTCTTTTTTAAATCCTGGAAGTCGCCAGGTGGAGGATGTTTTCTGCTGGAGTCTTTGATTTGTGTTCACACCCACCATAAAAGAGGCCGCTGGTATCTGCCTTCCTCAAAGCTCTGTAAAGTGTTTTTTTTTTTTTTTTCTCAATTTGAGCTGAGAAAAGTAATGTCCACATTCGTTATCTGGCCGCCTTCCTGGGGGCCAAACAGACTTGCTATTTGAGATAATTAGGGCAGAGCCAACATCCCTACCTTCTGGACAGCAAAGCCTCCAATGGCTTAACCAAAACTTTAGAAGAAAGTCACCAGTTCTATAGTGCTTCCTACCTATCACCATTTATAAAACTAAATCATTTTATTATCCTTTTACTAGGCCTAGGCCTATTATTTATGGGTTATTTATTTCAGAAATAAAATATGGGGGCATCAAAGGAGGGGCAAAATATCCTATTTTCTTCCCTATCCAACTATCAATCTAAGTCTTGGCTTTATCATTTTTTGAAACAAACAAGTGTGATATTTAGATCCATGTTCCTTTTTTTTTTTTTTTTTTGCTTTTTAGGGCCACACTTTGGGCACCTGTAAGTTCCCAAGCTAGGGGTCAAGTTGGAGCTATAGCTGCCGGCCTACACCACAGCAACAGCCACAGCCACAGCAACTCGGGATCCGAGGCGCATCTGTGACCTACACCATAGCTCAAGGTAATGCCAGATCCTTAACCCACTGAGCGAGGCCAGGGATCAAATGTCCACCCTCAGGGGTACTAATCGGGTTTGTTACTGCTGAGCCACAATGGGAACTCCCACTATTCATTCTTCCCACAATTCACAGGAACTAGAACACTGTTAATTGCAAAGTATGTTCCAAATAAGAATGGCATGAAATGGAATTTCTGAAGAGTCGGGGAATGCTGCGGCAGTTTCTGGTGAGGTAGCTGATTCTTTTTTAGGAATGGTTTTAAGAATAGCCCTGCTACTAGCAACATTAAGGCTGGATGAGACATCAACTTCAACTAAAAGAAAACAGTACTCGTTAAACTTTTACTCTTGAGAAAATTAAATCTCCACACTTCAAAAAAGTTAAAAAAAACGAAAATCTCCCATTGATAGAAATGCAACTTCTCAGAGCCCATGAATGTTTCCTACAGAACTTCCTATACGAGCTAAGCCAGTTTCTTTCTACACACTCCTGGGTTGCTAAGCTGTCCTCAGGCACTGTGGATAGGGCACTTCTCCCCTGTCCTCCACACCCTACTAGTTTAAACACAAAAAGAAAGGAAACAAACAAAAACAATGCTTTCCTTGTCCACCATACTGGGGATTAAATTTTCCTTCACAGGACATCAACGTTTCATTTCCCAGTCAAAAGGATACCCCATCCAATACCTTTGCAAGGTAGACATCGGGACCTTACCTGGGATCTGGTTTTAATAGGCCAGAGGACCAGCTGACAGAAGGGTAAATGTTTCAGAAGGATGAATGCCAGACTGTGGGGAAAATAAGAAATAAGTAGGCAGTTAAATAATATTTATGAAAAAAAAAAGAATATTTATGACAGAGTTTGGGCATCCTTCAAAGTAACCTGGGGCCAAGTTTTAAGCTAAGAGTAAGTAGCCTGTTGGAGAAGTTCTTGGAGCCAAGGCATTGGAGTCAAACACACTTTGGTCAAAATCTCTTCTTTGTTATGCAGATCTCTAGCACATAAGCCAATCATCTAAAGTCTCTAAACCTCATTTTCCTCTTCTATAGAATGCATTTCAGCTGCCTGGGTCCGTGTATCAGAGACCCATGTTAGGGACCCAGAAATATTCAAGTGAGAGATATGGACCATGCAGAGTAACAGAGGAGACAAATACACATTGAAAGATATTTTCCATAAAAATCCTTAAAATTTTTTTCTACAGTTATTCAAATGTTAAACAGGTTAAAATATTTTCTGCTCTGACAGTCATGTGAGGAACATGTTTAGTTAAGGCAGCCCTGTGCAGAGGTGAAAAACAGGGTGCTTTGCTTCTGGACAGCTTGATCAAGGTGGTCTCAAGCATCCTCTCAGCCTGACTAAACTTAGAAGGGCTTCTTCCTGACTGGAGGCCCCTTACTTCCCTTTTCTTGGAACTTGTATTTTAGAAACCTTATCACTGTAAATCCTTTCTCTGTCCCTTTGAATTGTATGTAAATCTCCTCCCAGCCTCTTGCCAGTTTTACAACCCAGGAAATGTTTTTTCTCAAGGATCTAGCAATCATTTTGAAATGTAAACACTGAAGGATAAAGTGCCCCAATCTCCCAGTTTCTGTGGAAGGTAGCAGTCGAATTTCCATGGATGCCAATTAGCAAACACAGGTGGCCTCATCACAAAAGAAAAAAAAAAAAATTGCAACCTCAGGAATGACTAAATGTGCTTAACAAACTCCATGGATCCATCTGCTCTCTAATGTCCTCCAATATTTTCCTACTAGCTTACCCCCAGGGTTTAAAACCCTCTGCCTTTTGTTTCAGTGAAGCTAAGTATCCAGATTTGCTCTGGGTTCTCTGTCCTACTGCTGGCAATAGAATCAGAATAAAATCAACTTCTGCCTATTCATCTTATCCAGTGACATTTTTTTCTATAATAAGCTTGACTTTTGCTTTGGAGCCTCCCTCTTGGCCATAAGTGCCTCTGTCAACATCAAATCCAGGATAGTTTCTAAAACCTTCAAAGGGTAATGAACTGCAGGATGATGAAACTTGCAGTGGAGGTGAGCTTAAGGGAAGTCTATCTATACCAGGAGCCCTGTAAGGTCTGCTACAGAATGTCTCTCTCCTAACATCTTTCTCTTGTAAGCCTACCTCCTGCGCACCTCTCGGGGTAAATTGGTGGAGTGGTAACAGCCTTATATTTGTTCCTATATGAATGGTCTTTTGCAATGTGACTTTGCCCTCTCTCTTCTCAAGAGAGGTAGTCTTTTACTCCAACTATTGAATCTGGGCATGGTCTTATGTCTTGATTTAATTAGTGGGACACTAGCTAATATGACTAAAGCAGAAACATCAAGTGTGCATGGGAGCTTGCCCTTTCTTGCATGCTACTGGGACCCAGACTGCCTCCAAATAATGAGGAAGCACATGAAGAGATCCCAGCCATCACAGCCTCCCCAGCTAAGTTCCCACACATCAGAGTGAGGACATTTTAGATCTATTATGTTCCAAAACATCTAGCCAGCCTACAGAATCATGATACATGATGCATATTTGTGGTGTGAAGCATTTGGGTTACACCTTTTTTTTTTTTTTTTTTTAATATAGCAAAAGCTGATAAAGTTCCTGTCATGGTGTAGTGGAAACGAATCCAACTAGGAACCATGAGGTTGCAGGTTTGATCCCTGGCCTGGCTCAGTGGGTTAAGGATCTGGCGTTGCCCTGAGCTGTGGTGTAGGGTGCAGATGTGGCTCAGTTCCTGCATTGATGTGGCTGTGGCTGGGAGCTGCAGCTCTGATTGGACCCCTAGCATGGGAACCTCCATATGCCGAGAGTGCAGTACTAAAAAGCAAAAAAAAACCCACAAAAACAAAAAGCGGGAAAAAAAAAAAAAAACATAACATCAGGATGCTACATTTACTAAGAAAGCATGAATGAGTTCCCAACAAAGAAAAATGACTAGAAATTACCTGGAGAAGAAGAGCTTTCCAGGAAAACATTCCTTCATATGGTGAGCCTCAAACCTGAAAGGTTAGGTGAAATTTAAAAGAAGTTTTTTCAGGTAATTGAGAGTATTAGAGAAAATCAATCTCTCTGAAAAACTAAAAATATCTCAGCTTTGAATACTTTTTTTCATTCCTATTAGACTTGAAAGCTTGCCCATTGATCTAGCAAGAACAATTTGCTAATAGTTAGGCTGGCAAGGCAGGATTGTTACCAAAAGGGTGTGTGAGGGGCCCCTTTAGTTCACAAAAGTCATTGCTGCAATGGGAGAAAAAAATGAAGAAGCAGTAGCCACGAAAAATGCCTCTGTTTCCTGTAATTCAGGTGAACTTAAACTCTTATCACGGGAAAACGACTTCCAAGCCTAAAGTCACCCCATGCAGTATCTGATGCCATCTGCAGAGAAAAAGCTATCTTTAAGTTCTCCCCCCAGGAGATCCTACAATACTCTTACATTCCTTTAACACTGCAAGTACTTCTACCTCTCCTCCTCCTTTTTCTCCTCCTTCTTCATCTTTCGTGAATATAAACAATATGCACTTGTCCATCTTTCCCATTAGACCTGAAGTTCATTGAGGACAGGGTCTGTGCTTAATTCATGTTTTTAATCTCCTATAGCACAGGGTACAGAGAAGGTGCTCAATAAATATCTGTTACATAAACGAATGGAAGAGGACAAGTGCTATGTAAAACATGGAGTAAAATCCGGATAATTCTGTTCTTATTCCCAAGGCCTGAACAGGGAGCGTGGCAAAAAGTGGCCACCATTGTCATGGCAAACAAAGTTTATACTACAAAAAGCTGCATGATGCATGAAAGTGTGTCTTTTTTTTTTTTTCAAGAAGGCACCTGAAATTCCACCAGAAATCATGACATGATGCCTCTATAATATGTCTATTTGAGTGAATTCCAGATAGTATTTGCTACTTGCATCTCTTCTTTTTGTTTGGAAGAACAGAAGGCCTGAGCCAAGGACAGATTTCATGGTGTTCCAAAACAAAACTTTCCTCCTGAGATAGCATATGAATAACAAGTTGCATCTAGAGGTAAACATTTTTTGGAAGCTCAAACTAATTAAAAACAGTATTGTTTGCTTTCAACTGGTTGATAGAGTGAGAATATTTTTGCTATTTCAGTTTGCTTATACCCCAAAACAAAAAAAAATTTTAAAAAGCCCTTCCCTTATAAAATATTTATTGTTTTATATTTTAAAAGAAAGCACCAAATCAATTCTACTTTGAAAGGCACATTAAAAATGTAAGCACAAAGCAAAGGACACATTTCACAGAAGATTGGAACTGCTAACAGTTTTTTTTGTTGTTGTTTTGTTTTTTCATCTACCAGAAGAAATCAAATGAAGCCAGTTTGCCTCTGGGGTTTTAAACATCATTACAATTCATCTTAATAATGAAGTTAAAATTAACTGAAAGAAGACAAAATGGAAAAAAAAAATCCCTCACATCACTAACATGGATTTATTCATGGTAAAATGGATAAAAGTTATATCCTTTGGGTATAGTTAAGAAAAAAAAAATCAAAATAACCAACATATAGGTAACCCATGACTGAAGCAGCACCTCAGTCATCTTGTGTTTATGGAAGCATGAACTAATGTGTACATACACACTTTATACGTGTATATAAACATATGCTGAGAATATACACATTCACATTCAGTAAAAAATAAATGCAACCACCAAGAAACCTTTAAGCTATATCCAAAAATGCTACCTTAGAGACAGTCCACACTTACCATGGAATTCTCTTTCTGATGTTGCACATAAGTAATAGCAGGAACTCAGGTCTGCTTCATGTAAGCTTCCCCTTTGCCTTTGTGGAATCTTTCTGTTGAGGAATTAAAAAAAAACTGATGAAAAGGTCGAAAGGGGGCCTCTCCACTCTACAGGGGCCTCACATGTTTCCATGAGCACTCCTGCTTTGACTTTCTTCCTTCCCCTCTGAGAGAAAGAACAAAACAGGTACCCTGCTCCTTGGAAATGGACAGAGTTTCTTTTTAACCAATTAAATCCTTTCAGAAAACTAAAGCTGTCACACTGGAAATGTAATGATGCTAACAACAATGAATTGCAAATCCATGGTACACACTGGAAGATGCAGTGTGTGCTTGTCCGTCAGGTGGGAACACTGCTTGCTCCTGCATACTCTTCTGGGGTCAAGTTCAGAATTCAACCATTCCTCTTTGAACCAGTGAATTATTTTTGCTTTAGTTGAAAAAAAAAAAAATGTAAGTTTCCCTAGGAGGTACACAAAGCTACAAACTACAGGAATGCAACATGATTCTTTTATGTGTGTATGTTGCTTTTTTGAGGAGTGGTGGTGGTGATTATTGAAACTGAGAACTGAGAGAGATAATTAACTTGATATTTCTTAATATTAAGCATAATATTTCTTTAGTGTTCTGGAGAAACCAAACATAAAGAGAGATTTTTTTTTGCTTTTTTTTTTTTTTTTTTTTTTTTTTTTTGCTTTTTAGGGCCGGACTTGAGGCATATGGAGGTTCCAGGCTAGCAGTCGAATCAGAGCTACAGCTGCTGGCCCCGGCCACAGCCACAGCCACAGCAATACCAGATACATAGGGACCACATCTGTCCCCTACACCACAGCTTGCGGCAATGCCAGATCCTTAACCCACTGAGCAAGGCGAGGGATCGAACCCTCATTCTCATGGATATTAGTTGGGTTTGTTACCGCTGAGCCACAAAGGGAACTCCCAAGAGCAATGTATTTTAGGAAACAGAGAAGGCTCAAATTATCATGGAGTTTTGACCTTTTCAAATAAACAAGTTCAGAAAGGTTGAGGATGAAATCAAGACTATTTGTTCCTAAAATACAGGGATTATCCTCTCTCTCTCTCTCTCCCTTCCTCCCTCTCTCTTTTTCTCTGTAACAATCACCCCTAATTAATCTGAGTTTTTAATCTGTCATTCAGATTCCTTTAAATATTTAGCATTTTCCCTCATACTAGTAAATGCAGAATAATAATAAGGTATCCAAAAGTCACAAATAACACATTGTCTATGTTTTAAGATTTTTACCATTGGTGAATTTATTATATAATTAATCCTAAGTATCCTTTGAGAAAACATTTGAAAAGTTACATGCTATCTGTATAACTGGGCAATACATGCACAGAAAATTTTTCCATAAAACATTTATTTACATAATAAAAACAGAGATGACTCACATGGAGAAATTAACATGAATGGGAGCTTGATATCTAAGATTTTAAATGACTTAATAACTTTTCATTGAAAACACAGAATCATAGCAAGTGAGCAGTTCTGAATATGGTATGTGATAGAAAGCTATGAAGGCGTCCCCATTGTGATGCAGTGGAAACAAATCCTACTAGTATCCATGAGGATGCAGGTTCAATCCCTGGTCTTGCTCAGTGGGATCCAGCATTGCTGTGAGCTGTAGTGTAGGCCAGCAGCTAAAGCTCCAATTCGACCTTAGCCTAGAAACTTCTATATGCTGCAAGTGTGGCCCTAAAAAGCAAAAAGCAAAAAAAAAAAAAAAAAACTGTGTATTTTCCATCTATTCACCTTTCTGACTTGTATTCTGGGTTATATCTTCAGTTCTGTCCAGCTGGCTATTCTTCACATCTCTTGAATTATAAAAAGAAATCTATGCAATCTGGTGTTCTATCATGTATACATAATGGTTTAGATATCACCCCCAAATTAAGAATAAAAAAGTGCTTAATATCCCTCAATTGGTTACTTCATATAACATATTCATTATATTCATGTTTTTTACATAATGCTTTTTATTTTTTTCCATTATAGCTGGTTTACAGTGTTCTGCCAATTTTCTACTGTACAGCATGGCAACCCAGTTACACGTAAATGTATACATTCTTTTTTCTCATATTATCATGCTCCATCATAAGTGACTAGACATAGTTTCCAGTGTTACACAGCAGGATCTCATTGCTAATATTTATGTATAGGAGGTAGTCTATCTTAATGGCTAGGTGCACAGGCTCCAGAGCCATACAGCTTGGATTCACATCCCAGTACTTCACTTACTAGCTACATGATCTTGTGCAAATTTATACTGCTTCCTGACATCAACTTAGTTTGTAAAACCGAGATAATTCTATCAGTTAGTGTCCAATCAGTAGAGAGGAATTACATAATAGTTCAAATGGGAAAAGTTTAAAATGAAGAATTTACCATAGTAGCATGTTGGGATAAGGAAGGAATGGCTAATGAAAAGCATAAGGATACTAAAGAACAGAGCAATAGTCCATTTAAGGAACAGTCTTCAGGCTGAGATTGGGTACCCAAAGCAGCTGCCCCAGAGCTAAGATCCAGACTTCATTAGAGAAGACACATCTATGGCTCACTGATGACAGAGAAGTTGCTGTGGTTTCTTAGTAGGGTGAAAATCCACCATGAGCAACTTACCAAAAACTTACTTTTTAGGGTTCCAAGGACAGCTGTTCATGAGGAGGTGTTTCAGTGAAAACACTCCACTTTAAACCTGCACAAGGGGATAGCCCGGGGAACCTGAGGGCTATTGTCTGCTAGAGTAGCTGGACATGCTTCAGCAACCTACTTGGTGAGCACATGGAAATCGGAAATCACCTCCTCAAGGATGCACCTCCTAATACCACCATGTTGAGCACTAGGATGTCAACATATAAATTTTGAAGGACATATTCAGGTCATAGCAGGTGCCAATCTTTCTTCAGTATTTTTTAAAACTCTGACATAGTAGTCCTAAAAAGTATCTTACCTCCACGGATGGAATGAATAGGACTGTCAACACCTTGAGGGCAGAAATTATGTCTTCAGATAATGGAATGCAATAAATCCTTGTTGAATTGTTGCAGAAGGCAAGAGTTGGTACAAAAAGAGAAAAACTGGATAATACAATCTTCAGTCCAAAAGAGCCTTCAAAAGTCCATCCATTCTATTCATCTGTCCCAAATCTCTAGTAACTAAAGGAGAGGGTACAGGTTTTTAGCAACAACGTCACAAAGAACTCAGTACTTGGAGCACACTTATGTAGCTCCATACATCGCTTCATATACAGGGAACTTTTTTTCTTCTCAAATATGTAACCATTCCTCCTCACTCTTTGCTGTTGACTTCATTTCTTATTTAATTCAAAAAGGACACAATCAAGGAAAAAAGACTTATTTTCCCAGCATCACATCTATGAGCCAATAGGGATCTATATATCCACAGACGGTGGTGACATACTATTTCAATTTTTGTCCTGTCCATGCCAATTTTGAAAGGTCAATTTTTTAAAATGTGCACTGGATCACACTCTCTCACCTACTCAAGAAATGTGTTCCCTCTTCCTCCCACATCAAAATTCCTACTGTTGTGGCCAAGAGCACTTCTAATAACATATAAACATGCTATAATACATCCTACTTTTAAAATTCTCTGAGTTTTGGCTTATGTTTTGCTCTAAGAGTTTTATAGTATCTGATCTTATATCTAGGTCTCTAATTGATTTTGAGTTTATTTTTGTGTATGGTGTTAGGAAGTGATCTAATTTCATTCTTTTACATGTGGCTGTCCAGTTTTACCAGCACCACTTACTGAAAGGGCTGCATTTAATGTTGTCCCAGAGTCCTCTGAGACACTCATCATTTCTTTTCAATCTTTTTTCTCTTTTCTGTTCTGCATCAGTGATTTCTACTAGTCTGTCCTCCACCTTGCTTATTCTTTCTTCTGCCCGCTATATTCTGCTGTTGGCTACTTCTAATGAATTTTTTTTTAATTCAACTATTGTATTTTGCATCTCTGCTTGCTTAAGTTTTAAATCTTGTATTTCTTTGCTCAATGTTTCCTGTAAATTATCAATCTTTGTCTCCAGCTTATTTCCAGTGTCTTGCATCATCTTTAGCATCAACAGTCTAAAGTCTTTTTTCCTGGAGGCTGATAATCTCCTGATCAGTTAACTATTTTTCTGTTTTTGTTTTGTTTTTTTCTTATCTAAGTTATAGTTCTCTCTCTTTTCATTTTTATAGGTTTTTGGTGTGGTGAACTTTTTGCAGAAAATAGTCATAGGCTCTCTTACTTCTGGTGTCCACCCTCCTTGTGGCTGAAGTTGGTATGGGGGTTTGCTGTATGCTTTCCAATGGGAGGGACTGGTGCCTGCTCACTGGTAGGTAGAGCTTTGTCTCTGGATGGGATTAGAGGACTGTGTGCCTGGCAGGTCTCTAGGCAGCCTGTTTACTGATGGGTGGGGCTGTGATCCCACCTGGATTATTATTTGGCCTGGGGCTTCTCGGTGCTGATGGGTGGGGCCAGATTTTCCCAAAATGGCCACCTCCAGAGAAATGCATGCTGATGAATATTACCAAGAGATTTGCATCCAATGTCCTTCCCCCAGAACAACCCACAGTCACCCCCTGTTTTCCCAGGAGATCCTCCAGGAACTGTAGTCAGGTCAGATCCAGATTCCTATGGAGACTTTGCTTTGTCCTGGGACCCAGTGCTTGTGAAAGTCTGTATGCGCCTTTCAAGAATGGGGGTCTCTGTTTCCCCCAGTCTTGTGGAGCTCCTGCACACAAGCTCCCTGGCCTTCAATGCCAGATGATCTGGGGGCTCTTTCTCCCAATGCCAGATCCCCAGGTGTGGGGACTTGATGTGGGGCTCAGAACTCTCACTCCTGTAGGTGAGTCTCTGTGATACAGTTACTTTCCAGTCTGTGGGGCTTCCATCCAGGAGGTATGGGGTTGTTTACATCATGTAATCACCCTTCCTACCTCTTGATATGGCCTCCTCTTTGTCTTCTGGAGTAAAACATCTTTTTGAAAGTTTCCAGTCTATTTGGTTGAAGGTTGCTCAGCATTTGGTTGTAATTTTGTTATTTTTATGAGAGAAGTTGAGCTCCAGTCCTTCTATTCCACCATCTTAATCCCGTCTCCCCCAGTACAATAATTTTTGACAAAGTGAACACATTTTTCTTCTTGAAAAACTCTTCAGCTT
This sequence comes from Phacochoerus africanus, assembly GCF_016906955.1. NCBI lineage: Eukaryota > Metazoa > Chordata > Mammalia > Artiodactyla > Suidae > Phacochoerus > Phacochoerus africanus. The sequence goes on along the minus strand of NC_062547.1, from coordinate 115,095,686 downwards.
CAGAAATATAAAATTCATATGGAACTTCTCGTAATGTTGACTTGATCATTCTCTTAATGAGACCCCTAACTCAATTCTAAAATGGTTATTTCCTACCGAAATAAGCTCATCCAGTTTGCTGTATACAGTCATGACCTCCACTTGTCTATTACCATCACTTACTCCTCTTAGTTTCAGATTCATTTACACAACTACCTTCTGGATATTTAATATCTGATAGGAAGGGTTTTTTTTTTTTGCTTTTTAGGGCCATATTCATGGCATATGGAGGTTCCCAGGCGAGGCGTCAAATTGGAGCTGCAGCTGCCAGTCTATGTCACAGCCAAAGCAACACCACATCTTAGCCATGTATGTGACCTACACCACAGCTCACAGCAATACTGGATCCTTAACCCACTGTGCGAGGCCAGGAATCAAACCTGCATCCTCAGTTGGGTTCGTTAACCACTGAGCCACAAAGGGAACTCCCTCTGATAGCAAGCTTTAAAACAGAATACTTGATTTCTCACCCCTGAACCAAAAATCTCCCCATGTCTCTCTCATTTCAGGAACTGGCACTATCCTTTGTCTACTTGCTAATGCCCAAACCTCGATAATAATCTTTGATTTTTCTCTTTTCTCATGATCTTGTACCTAATCTATCACCAAGCCTCTTGACTCTATCTTAAAAATATATCCTGAGCCCAAGAGTTTCTCAACACTTTCCTCTCTCTAGTCCCAGGCACCATCATTTTCTGGCTGTACTACTTTAACAGTCATCTAACTGGACTCCTGGCTTCTACTCTTTCCTTCTACCATTTCTTGTCTACATGAAGTTTTCAAAATTACCTCATGCTCCAGAGCAATTAATAGCTAGTTTAAAAATCAAGCTTTTCTTCTTCCTTTCACAATTAGAATATGTATCCAGTTTCCCCTACAGTTAGGTTTAGTTGTTTATGCCTTTTAAGCCAATGCACTATGAAGGGAAGTGGTATTTCCCACTGCCAAATCTGAACCTCAAACCATTGCATACACGATTCTCCATGTCCTTTCCTCTTTTTCTAGCTTGATGCAGCAAGCATGCAGTATGCCTCCATATGAGTTTTGTAGGGAACAGTCAAGAGTAAATACTTATGTTTTTACTACTGTCATAGGCATCCTAGATGTAGGTTGTGGTACCTACATCATCAGAATAGGAGCAGTACCATATTTTCTATTTTATCCACACAGCAGTAACATCTAGGAAGACAAGCATTAAGGCTCTCCATCTGAGAAGCTATCATTTATTTGATGACTGGCTCCACCTCTTCCATTCTTTCTTAAAAATAAGATAAAGATAAAACAGAAAGTCAAAGTTATCTCATTTTACTGCTTATATCCTTACCAGAAACTTTAGGGGGAGATATATTATGGAAACCTCAGCTTTTGTTTCAAATATATGCATAAGATTTAGTCTGGTTGTAGACTTCTAAAACAGTTTGTACCATTAAATAATATTTGAAAGCTGCAAATAAAAACTCTTGATTCAAAGTGTTTTATTCCTTCTATGATAGTATACTCCAAAGGTAAAAATCAATTTCTACTCTAGAAATAGAGAAAAACAAAAATTGGAATAATGGGAAAGTGGTATCAAATTTTCATTCTGAAATGAATGTGTGAGACTAGCTGACAATAGGAAAGCCAGTTCTGATTTTCACTCCTCTAGTGGTATGGCTTAACTAAAATCTAATAGGCATTTAGCTAGCTGAATAGGGCAGGCAAAGAGGGTCTGCAGCCCCTAATGCATGCACCTGAGAATGCACTGAAGTCACTAAAATTATCATTGAAGAAATGAGATTGGTGTCAAATTGGGGATTTTTTTTTCTTTCAAGGGGATCATGCTAGAGAAATAGATAACTTTTGGCTCAAATGGCCCAATGGCTAAGTGATGGAAAGTAAAAATAATCTCTGATAAAATGAATAGGAACGGGAGTTCCCGTCGTGACTCAGTGGTTAACGAATCTGACTAGGAACCATGAGGATTCGGGTTCGATCCCTGGCCTTGCTCAGTGGGTTAAGGATCTGGCGTTGCCGTGAGCTGTGGCGTAGGTTGCAGACGCGGCTTGGATCCTGCGTTACTGTGGCTCTGGCGTAGGCCGGCAGCTATGGCTCCAATTCTACCCCTAGCCTGGGAACCTCCATAAGCTGTGAGAGCAGCCCAAGAAATGGCAAAAAGACAAAATAAATAAATAAAATGAATGGGAACTATCAAAAGAGCTATGTTTGCTCAAAACTTGGAGGTTCTCATTTCTCACAATCAAGTGTTCATTGGAGATTTTAAATCATTTTTATTTTATATTCTTGTCTGTCTAGAATTTATAAGAAAAGTAAATTCTAACACCTGTGTCTTCAAGTAAAACTCCAGATAGCTACTTAGGTTTAGAAAACATAATGTTATATCAGCACAGGGCAGGAATGATACCAGTGTTTCAGTGCCTAGAGGAAAAAGAAGACAGCACCAAAAAATTGTGAATTACTTTTGATTTTTCATTTGGAATTAGGATTTTCACTCTTTACGCAGCTGATTGCCCATGCAACCAAAGTGGGAGAAAGCATTCTAGCTGTGCTGTAGAATTGATGTAGGTACAATGGACTTGCCAATAAAATTGACAGTAAAAGATAAAATTTCTTAAGAGAAGAAAAAGTATGAACATCAATCCCAATCTAGATCCATGAAAATTAAAGGAAGGAAAGTTAGGCATTAAGGTCTATTTGAATACACTCTGTCTGCAGGGTGAAAAACAAGAAAAAAAAAAAAAGAAAGCATATTTTCATCTAATAAAAGATTAATGTGAGAGCTCTTCTGAGTGATAACTGCATTGTTTCCTCTCACAGCTAATTATGCCTTTGAATCACAATCAAGAAGGAAGACACAAAGTTACCTTCAGAAAATACTTATTTTAATTGTTTAATAGTGAATACTTTTTTTGAGCTAATTGAGTTATTTCTCTGAGAGTATACAAATCCCTGTGTCCTCCAGAATACTGAAGATGAACAATGTTATTCTTTGGGAAGAAAGACTTGGGATATTGTAATTAATGACATCAGATTGTTTTGTCAAGAGATAATTTTAAATTGAATTTATTTTGTCCATTAAATTATGCTATGGAGATTTTAACAGACTGAAGCTCAAGAATTAATCTGCAGCTGTGGTGTGTATCTTCACATAAAAGAAATGAGGTCCTCTATACACTTTACTTTTAATTTTTATACACCCAAACAGAGCCGAAAAACTAGGGCTGAGACTGTCTTAACATCCAATCTCTTTTGGACATTCAAGAAAATATGTACACATATTAATCTCTCTTTTGTAAGAGAGATTAATATCTTCTAATTACTCAGTGGTATACACAGGCAGAAATGATGACAGTGGGTTATCTGGCAGGGTGGAGTACTTTATTATTGAAATTTTCCAGAATTGATGGTGCATAGTGGTAATAAGTTATAATCCAACCTTCAGTACATATTATTATTTTTTTTAACATTCCTCAGGCTGTGCACCTCCCACAAGTGCATCTAGGGCAGACCACGCCATCACCCATCTGGATGTACTATTTAGCATAATTACTTGATGCACAATACGCTGACTTCTCTCAGGCAAGGAAAGGAAATTCAGAGGGCAAATACATGGTTACTCAACTAGTTAAACATGTTACTATAGTTACTCATCTAGTTAAACAAATTACTCAATTTATTCAAGTAGTAACTGGTAGAGCCAGGATTAACACTAATTAAAACCAAGGGCTTCCTGATGCCAAAGCCTATATATTAATCATTGGTTAGACTGTTCAAATGAGTCATTTGAATCTCCCAACTACCATTCTCCTTCATTTCTTTCTATCTTTTCTTTTTTACTTTTTCTTTCTTTTTTTTTTTTTTTTTTGTCTTTTTAGGGCTATACCTGCGGCGTATGGAGGCTCCCAGGCTAGGGGTTGAATCAGAGCTATAGCCATTGGCTTACGCCAGTGCCACAGCAACACAGGATCCAAGCTGCGTCTTCGATCTACACCACAGCTTGCAGCAACGCTGGATCCTTAACCCACTGAGTGAGGCCAGGGATCAAATCTGCAACCCCATGGTTCCTAGTCAGATTTATTTCTGCCGCGCCATGGCAGGAACTCCTCCTTCATTTCTTAAATGCCACTTTCCCACTAGGGGGATACTCAGTTTGACACAAGACTAAATGAGATGACATTTGCACCCCAACTTTCCTACTGATGAGGGAAAAATTTTTTATACAAAGCCTGTTGTGGGAAAGAGCCATATATGTGAGACATGGAGTATACTGGCCTTTCCTCTTATGCCAAGGACAGAGCAGAGAGACGAGAGGGAGCCTGCAGGAATACAGTATACGCCATCAACCTGCTGCTCTCCATGAAGAGTGCATCCTTCCTTAATTTGAAGAAGGTGTGGACCTCTCATCACCTGACTATCTCAGACTCAGTTTACTCACCCTGAAATCGACAAAACTTTGTATGGAGTAAAACATCAAAGTATAAAGTTTCTATTTCCCTTGTCTACGGATTTCAAAATTAAACTCATTGAAACATTTTCACACTATAACATGGATGAGATTAAACAACTCACATTTTAAGAAAAACTGTATAATTTCTTAGGCTATAAACTAACCAGGCCAAACTACCAAGTGGGTTTTTTGACTAAAAGGGAATGGATGTTCTCACAGTCAATATAGTGGGAAGGATATGGGGAACAAAGTCTTAGACTGACATGGAGAGAAACCTGCATCTTTCTCAGAGAATGGGGGTATTTGGACTCACAGATGTGAAAGGACCTGGTGCATTTAAGGTGATGGTTAGTGAGTTGCCCCCAGTCACAAAGAGCCATGCAGGGATGGCCGGGAAATTAACTCTCTGAGGTCCCCAGTTAAGGTGTGGGCCCAAGTCTGCACAATAGCTAGAGTCACTTAATATACCACATACCTAATTAGGCCAAGATGCTGACCACAGGCAATTCCCTCTGCAGCTTGTGCCATTATCACTCATCTGAGATTCAGGATGCTGTTTCCTCATATTATTTGTCAGAGTTTCACAGCGTTTCTCAGTTGAGCTGTACCTCCTAACAGTACTTCCCCATCTGATAATGGGCTTTGACACATGAATTCCTAAGGACCCTAAAGACATTTAACAAGTCTTACTGTGCAGCCTTCATCTGGGTCTCCACTTGCCTAAACTATAAGCTGAAGAAGATTCCTTTTCAACAACTGGTGACCTATAAACCCCTTGGAAAGATATTTGACAGCATCTAGAAAAATAAATAAATACAGACTATGATCCAATAATTCCACTCCTAGCTACACACCCAACAGAAATGTGCACCAAAAGACCACAATAATGTTTACAGCAATGCTATTTGTAATTGACAAAAGCTAGAAATAAGCCAAATAGAATGGATCTATAAAATGTATTATATAAAAATAATGGGTTACTATACATAAATAAAAATGAACTGTGGTATATAACATGAATAAATTCCCCCAAATATAATAAGCAAAAAATAAATAGATAAAGGCAGACACAAAAGAGCGCATATTGTATGATTTCATTCTTATAATGTATAAATACAGGCAAAACTGCTTTAGGATGTTAGAAATTATGACAGTGGCTTCCTTGATGGAGAGGGATAAATAATGACTAGAATGGTGCACAAAAAGGATTTCTTGGAGTGCTTGCTAGTAATGCTTTCTTTCTCTTTCTGGGTACAAACTTTAATCAATAGGGTCAAATATTGACGCTCAAAAGCAAATAACCCAATACAGTGAGAAGGATGCTGGAAATGTGACATGTTTATACTGAAATGGGTATATCAGTTTAGCAGACCAATGGGGGATTTGGTGTGAGGGAGTGCAGAGAAGGTCCGTGCAGGAGCGCACTCACTGCCATATCCCTACGCGGTTCTGGGCAGCATGGAGCTAACGCTCTACTGAGGTAGTTCTTCCTACATGGTCAGTTAGTGAACACTCATGGAACTGTATGTTTATGAGATGTACACTTTTCTTCATGTTACTATATATTGCTACAATACCTGGGTTTTAAAAGTATACACTTAAAAATGATAAAATAATTGGGTTTTTAAAAACTTGGGACTCTACCTTGATGTTGCCAATATCCTTCTCCACATCCCAGACCTCATCGCCTTTGGTTTTGGAGTCAGGAAATGAATGATGAACAAATCATCTGGAGTGAGGCTTGTTAGTCTCCCTGAACTTATAAATACTGCCCTTTACCAAACTCAAATCAACAGCTGGAATCAGGATGTCTTTCACTTACCTGTTTTTTACAAGATATCAAATTCCATGAAGACTACATCTTGCATTCTCAGCTGAAAGTCTAATGTCAGCTAAACCTCTTCCATCCTTTTTTTATTTATACGTTTCTTATTAAATTGTCCTTTATTTCAACTATGTCAGGGATTATGCTCAAATATGGAGATAACATTAGCAAATAAATTAATGGTTCATGTAACATTCCTCTGCCTCATTTCATTCCTATAGCTTCATAATAGTGGGATCATACATTTTTTTGCATGGCAAGCGAAAGTTCCTGGGCTAAGGATTAAACCCATTGCCACAGCAGTGACCCAAGCCACAGCAGTGACAACTCCTGACCTTTAACAGGCCAAAAGGAACTCTGAGACCATAAATTTCTCCTCAAACTAGCCATCTAATATCTAATAAACTATCATCATATGGCAAGTCATCTCTGTCTACACAGTGCATGACAGGTAGCCACAGAGATGCAGGTGGATCATGGCTGTCATAGTGATCAAATCCTTCAGTCAAATCTATTTTGAAAGAGGTAAGGAGCCAGTCATGTAAATTAAATGAGTCATTATATGATTCTAGTAAATGTAAATACAATTTTCTAAACAAAAAAGAGCTAGAATCAGGAATATATGTTTATTGTCTGCTTGTAATTTATTTTTTCTTGTTTGGGCATCATCATATCCTAAAGGCTTTGTCATCTGTGGAATAGATGTCTGGAAATGTTTCTTTTCTGAGCAAAGAGCAGAAGTACATCAGTGAATGCGTATATGACTGGAAATGCCAAAGTTTCTTTGAGAACAAATGTTCTTTGAGGAATTTTTAAATGTTTTTTCATTTTATTCCCATGAATTAGGGAGCCTATTTAAGGGGAATGTGTACTCTAGGAAGCATGTTTTTAAGACCTAAAAGAAAAAGGAGTGCATAACATTTTTCTGTGAATTTACCAGCTTCATTAACCAACAATCTACTCAGTGAATTTAATAATTAACAATTATTAAAAATAATTGTTTAATTATTAACAGCCCGTTAACAATGATTTCAGTTTTTCAGAACAACACTCATAACTATACATGTACCAACGCTTTGGGTAAGCCTCATGAAAATGGTATAGTATTACTATGTTGCCAGATTCGGTTCCATTTCCAGAAAACCTAACAACTGAAAAATGTGAAGATACTTTCTATCTGTGGGAATGTAGATAAGGACAAAATTTTATATAGCAACACCCAATGGGAATTGTAAACTTCCTTTTTAAACTACCACTTTCCAGGCCAGTCACTGATGACTTCCACTTATATTATAAATCATGGTAGCACATTAACCAGACTCTTATGGCTATAAATTAATTATATTTGCTCTCAAAGATTTAACATTTCCAGTACATACACATTCACTGATACCCTTCTGACCTTTGCTCAGAAAAGGTGCATTTCCAAACATACATCCCAAAGATGACAAATAAAGATTTTACTTTACCTCCAATCTGATCTTTATTTTAAATACCCTTTTAGCTAGTTTGAGGAATTTTTATGCAAACTTACAAACAAATGGTCCCCTCCCCTGCCTTTCCCTTTCCACAAGATTTATTGAATGTTTCCTACATTTCAGGTGTATCTGATGCAAAGACAAGCAAGACATTCTGATCTGCAACACTATAAAATTTCCACAAATCTACCAATTTCAAAATACTTGAGTTCCCTTAGCATTCTGAAACCTGACTGATTTTAGTTTCTAATGAGTAATCTAAGCTTCTTTTTAAAACCGTCTTTGTCACAGGTTTTGCCTTTTCTTACAAGCTGCAAGTGAACCAAAGGCTAAGCATTCCTCCGTTATTTTCTTTCGTGCTCACAACATCTCTTTGACCACCATCTTATCCACTCACCCACGGACTTTCATGGCCAGGTTGGTAAGGTGATTTCACTAGGAATCTCAAATCAATGGAAAGAGCCAAATGTCCTCCCAGAACCTCCAGAGTCATTTTTTGTGCCAAGATTCTTTGCATAATTATATTCTGCAGATGAGGACTGGGGATAAGATGTAAGGCACAGAAAACTAACACCGACACATGATGAACCACATCACCTGCATCCTATTTTGGTGCTTCCCTACTTAGTCCTAGAACATTTACAGGGATTTGTCATATTAGAGATATAGTGATGGGAGAAACAACCTCTAATTTCTTAGTAACTATAAAGTCATGAATAAATAGGTTATAACTATCCCAACTAATTGTTTCCAATCAATTTTCAACTTGATTTCATTTCAGGGTCAATGCCGAGGGGTCATTTTACATGCAAAAACAGTCCCTGAACTGAATTTATTGTCTCTCAGTCTCTCAACAGGCATACTACTCCTGGATCAGAATTTTAATTGCACTAGCACTAAGGGCTACATTATTTTCTGGTTAGATGGCTGGAATTAACACTAACAATATGTAAGCTGTGACATAGCTTTAAATTCATTCAGTAGTCTGATAGCTACCTTAAGGAAAAAGTAGTTGTGCTGGTTTTTGTTTTTTCTTAAGCAACAGATATTTGTTTTGACACAGTTCTGCAGGATAGAAGACTAAGATCAAGGTGTTGGCAGTGACAGTTCCTTCTAAAGCCTCTCTCCTTGGCTTGTAGATGGCCATCTCCTCCTGATGTTTTCACATGGTCTTTCCCCTCTGTGCATGCTTATGCCCTCATCTACTCTTTTTTTTAAATTGAGGAATAATTGACATATAACGTTGTATGTTTTTGGTGTACAATGTAATGACTCTACACTTGTATATATTGCAAAATGTCACCATAATGGATCTAGTTAACATTCATTATGATATATAGTTACAAAAATTTCTTTTCTTACGAGGAGAACTTTTAAGATCTACTCTTTTTTTAAATTTTTATTTCTTTATATATATGTTTTTTATACTGCACAGCATGGTTACCCAGTTACACATACATGTATACATTCTTCTTTCTCACATTACATGTTCCATCATAAATGACTAGACAGAGTTCCCAGTTCTACACTGCCAGATCCCACTGCTAATCCATCCCGAAGTCAACATTCTGCATCTGTTAACCCCAAGCTCCTAATCCATCCCACTCCCTTCCCCTCCCCCTTGGCAACCACAAGTCTATTCTCCAAGACCATGATTTTCTCTTCTGTGGAAAGGTTCCTTTGTGCCATATATTAGATTCCAGATATAGTGATATCATATGGTATTTGTCTTTCTCTTTCTGACTTACTTCACTCAGAATGAGAGTCTCTAGTTCCATCCATGTTGCTGCAAATGGCATTATTTTGTTCTTTTTTATGGCTGAGTAGTTTTCCATTGTGTATATATACCACATCTTCAATTAATCTTTGACAAAGGAGGCAAGAATATAAAATGGGAAAAAGACAGTTTTTTCAGCAAGTATAGATGGGAAACCTAGACAGCTGCATGCAAATCAGTGAAACTAGAACATATCCTCACACCATGCACCAAAATAAACTCAAAATGGCTTAAAGACTTAAATATAAGACAAGACACCACCAAACTCCTAGAAGAGAATATAGGCAAAACAGTCTCTGACATCAACCTTACAAATGTTTTCTCAGGTCAGTCTCACAAAGCAACAGAAATAAAAGCAAACATAAACCAATGGGACCTAATCAAACTTACAAGTTTTTGCACAGCAAAGGAAACCAAAAAGAAAACAAAAAGGCAGCTTACAGAATGGGAGAATATAGTTTCAAATGATGCAACGGACAAGGGACTAATCTCTAAAATATACAAACAACTTATACAACTCAAATGAAAGATGGGCAAAGGCCCTGAAGAGACATTTCTCCAAGGAAGATATACAGATGGCCAACAAGCACATGAAACAATGCTCAACATCACTGATTATTAGAGAAATGCAAATCAAAACTACCAGGAGATACCACCTCACACCAGTCAGAATGGCCATCATTAATAAGTCCACAAATAACAAATGCTGGAGAGGGTGTGGAGAAAAGGGAACCCTCCTGCACTGTTGGTGGGAATGTAAACTGGTACAACCACTACAGAGAACAGTATGGAGGTACCTTAGAAAATTAGAACTACCATATGACCCAGCAATCCCACTCTTGGGTGTATATCCAGACAAAACTCTACTTAAAAAAGACACATGAACCCGCATGTTCACTGCAGCACTATTCACAATAGCCAAGACATGGAATCAACCCAAATGTCCACTGATAGATGATTGGATCAAGATCTACTCTTTTAATAACTTTCAAATACGTGATGCAGTATTATTAGCTATAGTCACCATGCTTCGCATTATATCACAAACTTTTTTTAAATTTTTATTTATTTATTTATTTATTTATTTTTGTCTTTTTGCTATTTCTTTGGGCTGCTCTTGCAGCATATGGAGGTTCCCAGGCTAGGGGTCCAATTGGAGCTGTAGCCACTGGCCTACGCCAGAGCCACAGCAACACGGGATCTGAGCCACGTCTGCAACCTACACCACAGCTCACGGCAACGCTGGATCGTTAACCCACTGAGCAAGGGCAGGGATCGAATCCGCAACCTCATGGTTCCTAGTCGGATTCGTTAACCACTGCGCCATGACGGGAACTCCACAAACTTTTTAATTGGGAGTTTGTACCTGTGATCACCTTTATCCATTTCACCAACTCCCCTCATCCACCCTCCCATAAAACTGGCGACCACTAATCTGTATTTTGTTATCTATGAGTTCATTTTTTTGTTGTTGTTTTTGTTTTAGATTCCACATGTTAAGTAAGGTCATATGATATTTGTCTTTCTCTAACTTATTTCACTTAACATAATTCCCTCAATGTCCATCCAGGTTGTCACAAATGGAAAGATGTCATTCTTATTTACAGATGAACAATGTTCCACTGAGTTTTTTGTGTTTATATATGTATATGTATGTGTGTGTGTGTGCGTGTGTGTGTGTGTGTGTATATGCACGCACCACATCTCCTTTATCCATTCATCTATCAATAGACATTGGACATTAGGTTGATTCCACATCTTGGCTATTATAAATATTATATTTATTATATATTATTATATTATAAATTATGCTGAAATGAACATGGGTTGCCTGTATTTTTTTGAGTTGATGTTTTCCTTTTCTTCAGATAAATACCCAGAGTGGAGTTCCTGGATCGTATGATAGTTCCAGTTTTAATTTTTTGAGGAACCTCCATACCCTTTTTCATAGTGGCCATACCAATGACATTCCTATCAACAGTGCACAAGGGTTCTCTTTCCTCCACATCCTCTCCTGTATTTATTCCTTGTCTTTTTGACAGTAGCCATTTAACAGATGTGAGTTTATAGCTCATTGTGGTCTTGGTGTGAATTTTCCTGATGATTACTGATATTGAACACTTTTTATGCACCTGTTGGCTATTTGTGTGTCTTCTTTGGAAAACTATCCGTTCAGGTCCTCTGCCAATTTTCTAATCAGACTATTTTGTTTATATTAAGTTGTATAAGTTCTCTGTGTATTTTAGATATTACGCCCTTTATCAGATATATGATTTGCAATGTTACATTTACATTATTATGATAATCATTTTTCAACATATACATATATCAAATCATAATGTACAATTTAAACTTACACAATGTTATAGGTCAATCATGTCTCAAAAAGCTAGAGAAAAAGAGAAAGGAAACATATACAAAACAAGACAGGCAAATAGAATGCACTATTAAAAATGGTACATTTCAATTTAAATAAAGACCTATTATATTACATATAAATGAACTAAGTGCTTCAATTGTAAGAAAAATATGATCAGACTACATAAAGAAAATTACAAGTCTATCCTATTACAAGACATCTAAAACATAAAGAAACAAAAAACTTGAAATAAAGTAGAAAGACCCTAAAAATACTAAGCAAAGGAAAACTGATATAGCTAGATTAATATCTGAGAAATTAGACTATTAAGAGAAAGCATTATTACGGATATCAAAAAAGATATCATAATAATAAATTCACCAAGAAAATATTTACATCTAAAATTATTTTTTCAAAATATGTAAAATGAGAATTAACAGAATAAAATATGATCTAAATAAATGGATAGATAAAACATTTCATAGGTTGAAATACTCAGTAGAGTAAAGCTTCTGATTTTTTCTAAACTGATTTAAAGAATTAATGTAGTCATAATCAAAATACTAACAAGTGTGTTTTGGAACTTGGTAAGTAGTTTTTAAATTTTATGTAGAAATGCAGCCATTAACTAGAAACAATAAATTGTATTTTTATTTTTTCATACCATTTTATTTATGCATCCATGGCTTAATTTACTTATTTTAATCTTCACAATGACTTTGAATAGAAAGAACTCTATTGAATCTCCTTGTCTTGATACTGATTTCAGAAGGATTCATTATCATTAAAGCTAATCATTAAAATTTTTTTTTATCAGAGTTAAGGGAGGTCTCTTCTAGTCATCAGTTTCTACGTTTTTCCATAATGAATGTATATTTTTCCACAAATGTTTTTTACATCTCTTTAGATTATATACGCATTTTCTTTTTTATTCTGTTACTTTGATAATTTACACTGATTGGCTTTCATATATTCTATCAACTTTTCCTTCCTAAAACAAAGCCAACTTAGTCATGGAATATTGTAATTTTTAAGTATTTCTTGATGTGACTTGATAAAATGTCATGTAAAAAGTTTTACTTCCATGTTTATGGGTGAGGTTGACCTATAATTTTTCTTTTAATGTCCCTGTCAGGAGTTGATATCGAGATTTTCTAGCTTTATAAACTGAGTTGGCAAGACATACTTTCCCCTTCCCCCCCATTTTTCCTCATTTTTTTTCTTTTTCCTTTTTTGAGATTGTAGTTGTTTTTTAAATATATAGTAGAAGAAAGGTATGATAAAATATGCTGCTGAGAATGTGATTTGAAAATTTCTCCCTTTAGTTTCATCAAGATTTACTGTACAAAACATACACATTTAGAATTACTACCCCTTACTAATGAAATTATTATATCATTATAAAATAATAAATTGTCTTTAATAATATTTCTTGCCTTTATTTTATATTAATCTAACAAAATCAGCTTTCTTGTTCGCATCTGTATTATATATTTTTACCCTCTGTTTTCAAATATTCTATATCCTCTATTTTCTGTGCATCGCTTGTAAGCAGCATATACTTGTCTCTTAATCTAGTCTCACAATCTTTATTTTCTGATGGTGTCAGATAGTTCATTTACAATTAATATCATGACTCATATATTTCCAATTAAATATGTCTTATTGAATGGCAGAATAGAATGACTGGAGCTCAACTTCTGTCATAAAAATAACAAAATTACAACCTCCAGTAAAGACTACTTTACCCAGCAAGGCTCTCATTCAGATACGAAGGAGAAATTAAAAGCTTTATAGATAAGCAAAAGCTAAGCGAATTCAGCAACACTAAACCAGCTTTACAACAAATACTAAAGGAACTTCTCCAGGAAGAAAAGAAAAGGCCACACTTAGAAACAAAAATACCACAAATAATAAGGCTCACCAGTAAAGGCATATATGCAGTAAAGATATGAAATCATCCACACACAATTATGCTATCAAAATCGGAAATCATGAGAAGAGGATGGTACAAATGCAGGACACTGGAGATGTACCTGCAATTAAGAGACCAACAACTTAAAACAATCTGGTATTTATATAGACTCCTATATCAAAACTTCAGGGCAACTGCAAATCAAAAATCTAAAATGTAAATGGACTAAATGTCCTGACCAAAGACATAGACTGGATGAACTGGATGAATGGATACAAAAACAAGAAGTATATATATGCTATCTTCAAAAGACCCACTTCACTTCTAGGGACACATACAAATTGAAGGTGAGAGGATAGAAGAAAATATTCCATGCCAATGGGAATCAAAAGAAAGCTGGAGTAGTAATACTCATATCAGACAAAATTGACCTTAAAATGAAGAAAATTTTAAGGGACAAGGAATAACACTACATAATGATCAAAGGATTAATCCAAGAAGATATAACAGTTTTAAATATCTATGCACCCAACATAGGATCACCACAATATATAAGGTAACTGGCAACAACTTTAAAAGGAGAAATTGTCAATAACACAATAATAGTGGGGGACTTTAACACCCCACTTACAGCAATGTATAGATCATCCAGACAGAAAAGCAACAAGGAAACACATGCCCTGAAGGAAGCATTAGACCAGATGGACTTCATAGATGTTTATAGGACATTACATCAAAAGCAGCAGAATCTACATTATTTTCAAGTGCACATGGAACATTCTCTAAGATTGATCACATTTTGGGCTACAAATCAGGTCATGGTAACTTCAAGAAAATTGAAATTACATCAAGCATCTTTTCCGACCACAATGCTATACGACTGGAAATCAATAACAAGAAAAAATGCAAAAAACTCAAACACGTGGAGACTAAACAACATGCTACTAAACAACCAATGCATCACTGAAGAAATCAAAGAGGAAATTAAAAAAAAAAACCTAGAAGCTAATGACAACAAGGTAAGACACTCCAAAACCTATGGGATTCAGCAAAAGCAGTTCTAAGAGGGAAGTTTAGAGCAGTACAAGCCTATCTCAGGAAACAAGAAAAGGCACAAATAAAAAACTTAACTTTACATCTAAAGCACCTAGAGAGAGAAGAACAGAAAAGACCTAAAGTTAGCAGAAGGAAAGAAATCATAAAGATCAGCACAGAAAACAATGAAATAGAAATGAAGAAAAGCATTAAAAAGATCAATGAAACGAAAAGCTGGTTCTTTGAAAAGATCAACAAAATTCATAAACCCTCAGCCAAACTTCTCAAGAAAAAAAGAGGAGTCAAATCAGAAAAATTAAGAATGAAAAAAGGGAAGTAACAACAGACACCACAGAACTACAAAGGATAATAAAAGACTACTACATGCAACTATATGCCTATAAAATGGAAAACCCAGAAATGGACAAATTCATAGAAAAGTACAATCTTCCAAGACTAAACCAAGATGAAGCAGAAAAGATGAACAGACTAATCACAAGGACTGAAATTGAAGCTGTGCTTAAAAAACTTCCAACAAACAAAAGTCCAGAACCAGACAGCTTCACAGAAGAATTCTATCAAACACTTAGAGAAGAGCTAATGCCTATCCCTCTGAAACAATTCCAAAAAATTGCAGAGGAAGGAGCACTCCCAAACTCATTCTATGAGGCCAACATCACCCTGATACTAAAAGCAGGCAAAGATACCACAAAAAAAGAAAATTACAGGCCAATTTCACTGATGAATGTAGATGCAAAAATCCTCAACAAAATACTAGCAAACCACATCCAACAGTACATTAAAAGGATTGTACATCATGATCAAGTGGGATTTGTCCCAGGGATGCAAGGGTTCTTCAATATCCGCAAATCCATCAGTGTGATACACCACATTAACAACCTGAAGAATAAAAACCATACGATCCTCTCAATAGATGCCGAAAAGCCTTTGACAAAAATCCAACACCCATTTCCGATAAAAAAAAAAAAACCTTCAGAAAGTGGGCATTCCAGAATTCAACCCATGCACCTACAGGCAACTAATCCATGACAAAGGAGGCAAGAATATACAATGGAGAAAGGACAGCTTGTTCAATAAGTGGTGCTGGGAAAACTGGACAGCCACATGGAAAAGAATGAAATTAGGACACTCCCTAACACCACACACAAAAATAAACTCAAAATGGGGAGTTCCCATTCGTGGCACAACGGTTAGCGAATCCGACTAAGAACCATGAGGTTGTGGGTTCGGTCCCTGCACTTGCTCAGTGGGTTAACGATCCGGTGTTGCTGTGAGCTGTGGTGTAGGTTGCAGACGCGGCTCGGATCTCGAGTTGCTGTGGCTCTGGCGTAGGCCGGAGACTACAGCTCCGATTGGACCCCTAGCCTGGGAACCTCCATAAGCCGCAACAGCAGCCCAAGAAATAGCAAAAAGACAAAGAAAAAAAAAAGAGTATTGACAATAAAAACAAAAATAAACAAATGGGACATAATCAAACTTAAAAGTTTCTGCACAGCAAAGGAAACCCCAAACAACATGAAAAGACAACCCACAGAATGGGAGAAAATCTTTGCAAGTGAATCAATGGACAAGGGATTCATCTCCAAAATTTATAAACACCTTCTGCAGCTCCATACCAAAAAAAAAACCAAACAACCCCATCAAAAAATGGGCAGAAGATCTAAACAGACACTTCTCCAAATAAGACATACAGACGGACAAAAAACACATGAAAAGATGTTCAGCATCACTCATTATTAGAAAAATGCAAATCAAAACCACCATGAGGTACCACCTTACACCAGCCAGAATGGCCAGCATCCAAAAGTCTACAAACAGTAAGTCCTGGAGAGGGTGTGGAGAAAAAGGAACCCTAGTACACTGGTGGGGGGATTGTAAATTGGTGCAACCACTGTGGAAAGCAGTATGGAGAGTCCTCAGAAAACTAAACATAGAACTACCATGTGATCCAGCAATCCCACTCCTGGGCATCTACCCAGAGAAAACCATGACTCAAAAAGACATATGTACTCTGATGTTCACTGCAACACTCTTTTCAATAGCCAAGACATGGAACAACCTCAGTGTCCATCGACAGAGGAGGGGATCCAGAAGATGTGGTACCTATACACAATGGAATATTACCCAGCCATTAAAAGGAACGAAATACCAGCATGTTTAGCAACATGGATGGACCTAGAAATTATCATGCTAAGTGAAGTCAGCCATACAATGAGACACCAGCATCAAATGCTTTCACTGACATGTGGAATCTGAAAAAAGGACAGATGGAACTTCTTTGCAGAACAGATGCTGACTCACAGACATTGAAAAACTTATGGTCTCCAGAGTAGACAGTTTGGGGGTGGGGGGATGTGCTTGGGCTGTGGGATGGAAATCCTGTGAAATTGGATTGTGATGATCATTATATAACTACAGATGTGATAAATTCATTTGAGTAATACAAATAAATAAATTTAAAAAAAAGTGGGCATAGAGGGAACCTACCTCAAGATAATAAAGGCCATATATGACAAACCCAGAGCTATCATCATTCTCAATGGTGAAAAGCTGACAGAATTCCCACTGATATCAGGAACAAGATAAGGATGTCCACTCTGGCTACTACTATTCAACATAGTTTTGGAAGTCCTAGCCATGGCAATCAGAGAAGAAAAAGAAATAAAAGGAATCCCTATTGGAAAGGAAGAAGTAAAACTGTCACTTATCATGCAGATTACATGATACTATACCTAGAGAATCTGAAAGACTCTACCAGAAAACTGTTAGAGCTCATCAGTGAATTTGGTAAGGTCACAGGATACAAAATAAATTCACGGAAATTGACTGCTTTTCTATATACTGACAATGAAAGATCAGAAAGAGAAATTAGGGAAACAATCCCATTTACCATCTCATTGAAAAGAATTAAACACTCAGGAATAAACCTACCTAAAGAGACAAAAGAGCTGTACTCTGAAAACTATACAATGCTGATGAAAAAAATCAAAGATGACACAAACAGATGGAAAGACATACCATGCTCTTGGACTGGAAGAGTCAGTATTATCAAAATGACTATACTACCCAAGGCAATCTACTGATTCAGTGCAATCCCTATCAAATAACCAAGGACATTTTTCACAGGACTCGAACAAAATATTTTAAAGCTTGTTTGGAAGCACAAAAGACCCAGAATAGCCAAACCCATTCTGAGAAAGAAAAATGGAGCTGGGGCAATCAGGCTCCCTGACTCTACTACAAAGCAACAGTCATCAAAACCATATGGTACTGGCACAAAGACAGAAATATAGATCAGTGGAACAGGATAGAAAGCCCAGAATTAAACCCACACACCTACAGTCAATTAATCTATGACAAAGAAGGCAAGAATATTCAATGGAGAAAAGGCAGCCGTTTCAGTAAGTGGTGCTGGGAAAACTGGACAGCCACACGTAAAAGAATGAAATTAGATCACTTCCGAACACCATACACAAAAAGAAACTCAAAATCAATTAGAGACCTAGATGTAAGTCCAGATACTATAAAATTCTTAGAGGAAAACATAAGCCAAACACTCTCTGACATAAACAGCAGCAACATCTTCTCAGATCCACCTCCTAGAGTAATGACAATAAAAAAAAAATAAACACATGGACTTAATGAAACAAAAGTTTCTGCACATCAAAGGAAACCCTAAACAAAATGAAAAGAGAACCTACAGAATGGGAGAAAATATTTTCAAATGAAATGACTGACAAGGGATTAATCTTCAAAATTCATATACACAACTATAAATGTAATAAAATTTATTGAGTAATAAAAAAATAAATAAGTAAACATGGGGCTAGGCTCCTTCTGAGCCTCTGTGAAGATCTATTTTCCTTACTGTGGAAGTAGAAACTTTGCATTTATTATGTATAAAATGTTGAATAATAAAAAGTAGAATTAAAACAAACAAAAATAAATAAATCTGTCTTATTAAATGTTTTCTATTTTTCTTGCCTACATTCTGCTTATTTTTCTCTCCTTTCTTGGGTCATTTTGGATTGCTTATCTTTTAGTATTACATTTTTCTATTAACTCAGTAGTTCTACACTCCTTTACTCTTCTGGCAGTGATTTCACTAGTTTAAACATGCCTTCTATACTTACCAAAGTCTAATATTCTTTGCTACTCTCATTCTTTTTCCGTGACACTTTCAGAACCTTACAACAGCACCTCTGTTTCTTCTCTCTTGACTTAAATGCTATTCTTGTTATGTATTTTAATTGTATACATATTTGAATGATAGTTGACTTAATTTCACTGCTTCATATAGTAATATTAATTGGATGTATCTTTATAGCTTTGAGAGGGTATTGAGGGAACATATCTCAACAAAACAAAGGCCATAAATGTTAAGCCCACATCTAACATCATATTCAACAGTGAAAAGGTGAAAGCACAGGAACAAGACAAGGATTCCTATTATTACCACTTTTATTCAACATTGTATTGAAGTCCCAGCCAGCCACAGTAATCAGACAAGTAAAAGAAATAAAAAGAATCCAAACTGGAAAGGAAGAAGTATAATCGTCACTGTTTGCTGATGACATGATACTGTATATATAGAATATATACATAGAAAAATCCTAAAGACACCACAAAAAAAACTAGTAGAATAAATGATTTCAATAAAGTTGCATGACAAAAAATTAATATATAGGAATCTTATATTAATATACAGAAATCTTATATTTCCACATACTAATAATGAACTGTCAGAGAAATGAAGAAAACAATTCTATTTAAAATTGCATCAGGGAAGTTCCCTGGTAGTTCAGTGGTTAGGACTCTGCTTTCACTGCTGTGGTCCACGTTCAATCTCTGGTCTGGGAACTGAGATCCCACATCAAGCCACTATGGCAAAAACAAAACAAAACAACAAAAACTGCATCAAAAAGAATAAAGTATCCAGTAATAAATCTAACTAAAGAGGTAAAAAAAACAAAGATTTATACTCTGAAAACTATAAGACATTGATGAAAGAAGTTAGAAATGACACAAATAGAAAGATATAATATGACGGTAGATTGAATATTGAGTATTGTGAAAATGACCATACTACTTAAGGCAATGTACAGATTTAATGTAACCCCAATAACATTTTTCACAGAGCTAGAACAAATAATTCCAAAATTTGTATGGGATAAAAAAAATGGCCTCAAATAGTGAAAGCAATCCTGAGGAAAAAGAACATACTTGGAGGTATCCCCGATTTCTAGCTAAGCTACAAAACTATAGTAATAAAAGCCATATGGTATTGGCAGAAATCACTGGAGCAGAATAGAGTCCAGAAATAAATGCACAATAATATGGTCAACTTATCCATGGCAAAGGAAGTAAGAACACACAATGGAGAAAAGACAATCTCTTCAATAAATGGTTTGGGAAAACTGGACAATTACATGGAAAATAATCAGTCTGGACTACTTTCTCCTATACAAAAATAAACTCAAAATGGATTAAGGAAAAAATTTAAGACCTGGTAGTTCCTGTCATAGCTCAGCGGAAGTGAACCTGACTAGTATCCATGAGGACACAGGTTCAACTCCTGGCCTTCTCAGTGGGTTAAAGATCCAGTGTTGCCATGAGCTGTGGTGTAGGTTGCAGACATGGCACAGATCTGGCATTGCTGTGGCTGTGGTGTAGGCCAGCAGCTGCAGCTCTGATTGGACCCCTAGCCTGGGAACTTCCATATGCCATGGGTGCGGCCCTACCAAAAAAAAAAAAAATTAAGACCTGATACCAGAAAACTCCTAGAAGAAAACTTATACAGTAAGTTCTTTGACATTGTTTTTAGCAATTTTTTTTTTTAAATCTGTCTCCTCAGGCAAGGGAAACAAAAGCAAAAATAACAAATGGGACTATATCAAACTAAAAAGCTTTTACAAAGTGAAGGAAATTATCAATGAAAAGAAAAAGCCACCTACTGAATGGGAGAATACGTTTGCAATTGATCTATTCTAAGCAATTAATGTCAAAAATATACAAAGAACTCATACAACTCAACATCAAAAAAAAAAAACCCTGATTAAAAAATGGGCTGAGATCTAAATAGACATTTTTCCAAAGAAGACATCCAGACATCCTGATGGCCAACAGATACATAAAAAGATGCTCAACTTTTTCAATCATCAGGAAAATGAAAATCAAAACTGTAATGATATTACCTCACATGTGTCAGAACGGCTATTATTAAAAAGACAACGAATAGCTGGTGTTGTTGAGGATGTGGAGAAAAGAGAATTTGCATGCACTGCTGGTGGAATTGTAAATCTTGACTTTTGCAACATGGATGAATCTAGAGCATATTATGCTAAGTAAAATAAGTCAGGAGTTCCCACTGTGGCTCAATGGAAAGGAATGCAACTAGCATCCATGAAGATGCAGGTTCAATCCCTGGTCTCACTCAGTGGTTTAACAATCCGGCATTGCTGTGAGCTGTGGCGTAGGTCACAGATGCTGCTTGGATTTGGTATTGCTGTGAATGTGGTGTAGGCCAGCCACAACAGCTCCAATTAAACCCCTATCCTGGGAACCTCCATATGCTGTGAGTACTGCCCTAAAAAGACCAAAAAAAAAAAAAGTCAGATGAAAAAGACACTCTATGATTTCACTTAAATGTAGAATCTAAAACACAAAGCAAAACAAAAATGAAACAGAGTCATAGATACAGAATAGAAATGGATGGTTGCCAATGGAGAGAGAGTAAGGGGGGCAAAATATTTGAAAAAGATTAATAGGTACAAGCCTCCAAGTACAAATAACTCACAGGGATGTAATATTACATCAAAAGGAATATGGTTAATAATACTATAATAACTTTGCACGGGGACAAGTGGTTACTAAACTTATTGACTTATTGTGGTAATCATTTTTATTATGCATGCAAATGTCAAATCACTATGTAGTATACCTGAAACTAACATGATACAGTACATCAACTATATTTTAATTTTAAAAAGCAAAATAAATGCAGCATTAAGAATATGATTATGTGAGAAAAAATTTAAAAAGGAAAAGAAAGGGAGACATTGAAAGTACAGAGTCAGTAAGACAGAAGGTGGGAATTCTCTGATTTATCAGACATGCAAAATTATAAAAGGGAGATTAGATTCTAAATGATAATTAATAAAAACAAAAATTTCTAAGGAATATATTCAATAATGGAGCATTATAAATAAATATATACATTTTTCTTTCTTGATGTGAGTTGTGTGAAATAGAATATATCAGAATCTTTGTGAAATATAAGCACACAGTAGTTCTATAAACCTCAAGTTTATTTGTATGTGATGTTTTACAAATTTCAGGGGTAAAGATCATATTTTAGAGTATTTGATGCATATTTTTGTGTTACTATCTAGTGATCTGAATGAAACAGTGGGTAAAATTGGCCCAACAAAGCAACACAGAAATATTCAAAAGAAGGATTATCTGTATGCTTAGGAGTTATTTAATTAAAATATGTAATTTGGATTTGGGGATATGTGTGGGAGTTTTGGCTTTAAAATCATCTCTTTGGGTTTTTTGTTCTAATAAATATTTACATTTAACAACTTTGTACTCAAATTTGAATTCCTTCTTGTAAAGAGAGACCCAAAGTTAATGAGTTTCAGGTTCCATAAACCCTCCTTTTAATGGTTTATTCAGTGTTAATAAACACTCTGTTTTTGTTTGAATGTAAATGTCTTTGTTTATGCACTTTTTAAAAATAATTATTGGATTTTTAATTCTAAGTTTTCAATTTTTTTAACTCTTTTGAAGATATGTTTCTTTTTTTCTGGTTTCCATTATTTTTGTTGAAGTTAGCTGACATATCTGATTGTTGTATCTTAATAAATAAACTCTTTTTTTTCCTCTGGCTGCTTTTAGGCTTTTACTTTTCTATTACTTTGAGCATTAGTTTTAGTATGCTATGACATGTCTTAGTGTTCATAGTGTTTTGAATCTGTGGCTTGGTGTCTTTCATCTTTTATAGAAATTCCAAGGAATTCTTGTATTGTTGTTCCTCCCCCATTCTCACTTCTTTTAGAGACCCAGAAAGTAAAAACTTGTATTAAAATTCTTCACACATTCCCATTTCTTTCATACTAATTTCTCTATTTTCCCTCTTTCTATCTCTGCATGCTTCGTTTTGGACACATCCTTCTGAAATGCTGTCCAATTCATCATTGTCCATTCAACTCTGAATGTTTTTAACTCATCCCTAAATTCCTCAACTTACATGTTGTATTTTCTTCAGTTATAGAAGTTCTGTAATTTATTGCCTTTTATTTCTCTAGTCTTTCAAAATTCCTCCCCTTAACTTATTTCCTTGAATTCACTGAATAGAGTTATTTTAAAGTCTCTGATTTTTGCATTATTTGTATTACATACGCTTCTACTTATCACTTAGGTTATAGTATATTATTAACCTCTTCTTCTCTTGTATGTTCGGTTATTTTCTGTTGAATGTTTCCCATTATATGCACAAAAATAATTTGAGGTCTAGGGTTATGCTTTTTTTTAAAGGAGAAATTAATTTTTCCTCTGGCATAAGACTAGTGGCACTAGTAAGTTAAGAGAACCTTAATACTTTCAAAGAATAGAAGGATTCAAAACAAGTCTCCACTCCAAGAGGACAAGACTGTTTGCAGTTAGCTTTTACTCTGAAGGTATGAATGTTTAGCATTCCAAACTATGGAGTTGACCAAGGTCTCACCATCTCAGAAGGCCTCAAAGTCCAATTTTGTAATGTAAGCCTTGTGAGCCTGTGAAAAGCTCTGCTTAAATGAAAAAGAAATAAGAATATGAAGAGGAAAGGAAGAAATAAAAATTCCCCTACTCAAGGACTACGACCTATGTCGAAAATCCCAGGGCATATATAAGACAGTTCCTAACAGAATCACAGGATAAAAGATCAGCACACAAATATCAATCATATATACTAACTATATACATTTAGAAAAAATTAAAAACAATATGATTTATAGTTACAACAGAGTTACTATTAACCTAACAGAACATGTACACAAGCTTTATACTGAAATCTTAAAAATACTGATAAAAGAAATAAAAGACAGCTTAAACAGACATACCGTAATCTGGGATTAGATGATTCAACATAACAAAGATGACAAAAATCCCCAAACTGATCTATAGATTTAAAGCAATTTTAATAAAAAGTCTGACAATACTGTTTTGTATATATGAACAAATTGATTACAAAACCTATGTGAAAGGGCAAAGAAAATAGAATAGCTACAACAATTTTGAAAACGAAGTAAATTTAACACTTAAAAAAGATAGTATAGTTTTGATAGAGTGACCAAGGGATAGCACACAAATCAATGGAATGGAAGAGAAAGTCCATAAGTACTTCCACACAAACATGGCAACTTGATTTTTGACAAAGATACAAAATATTTAATGGATAAATGATAGTCTTTTCAGCAAATGGTATAGGAGCAACTGTATATCACTGTGCATGAGGAAAATGTGACTTAAACATCTCATTTTATACAAAAACATTCAAAATAGATTACAGATCTAAACATAAAAATAAAATTATAAAACTTTTAGAAGAAAACAGGAAGCATATTCATGACTTAGAGTTTGGTTAAGAGCCCATAGACATTATACTAAAGTATGATCCATAAAGGAAAAAAATTGAATTAACAATGTTAAAATTTTTGCCATGATAGTCTCTGTTAAGAGAATGGAAAGATAGACTGAAAGAAAACATATGCAAATCACATATAAGACAAAGGACTTGTGTCAAAATATATAAAGAATTCTTCCTTCCCTATTGTGGGGTGGGATGAGTAAAGAAGAAGAATAATAACACTATTTGGCTTTCCTCCTCATGGAAGAAGTGTCTGCTACTAACATTCTCCGGGTTTTCATTCTCTCAACTGTTGAGCTTAATCACTGCCTGTGACCAACAGGGTTGGGGGGTGGGGGGGGGTGAGACCTTCCCTTTCAGAGAAGAGCAAGCTGGCAGGGCAGAGCCCTGCTCCCACCTTCAAAAGACCATTCTCCTAAGACCACTGATGCTCTTTTGTATAGTATCCTGGTTCAACTTGTAGACAGTTTACATTTGGCCCTGAAATAGTCTGAAATTGGTCAGAAAGAAGCATTAATTAAATCAATTCCACTCTGTACTCAAGAATGAAAATAAAACTCGTCCTCTTCTCTATATTGGTTCTCAAGTTACATACAACAACATTACCCAAAATAGCACATCATAAATCCTGCAATGAGATTAAATGACAACATGAAGACACTCCAATAATAAAAAGCCAACACAGAGATGCACCAAAATTGAATATAAACCCCTTCCTATTATCAAATTCTCAGAGAGAAAAGATCAGAGATTAAATTTCCTTGCAAGTTTAAGTCCCAAAACATTCAAGTCCAAAGGAACTGAACATCAAAATGAAATTTTCTTGCTCTTAAAAGTTAAAAGCTCAAAGTCTTAAGAGATTCCTCCCTGCTTTTCATTCTGCTCAGTCCAGTCAGAGGCATTCTTACTGCCTAGGTGTGATTACATATTGCCTTGCATATTCCAGGCAAGATTATGTGCTCAATAGAGCACTTAGTTTGCCAGACCAAACAGAAACTCAGGGTTAGTTGAATAATGAATGTTGGTCATTTGTAAACTCAACTGAGAAAAATCTTGCATCCAGTGGTTAATATTGTCACTGTGCCTCTACTGTTATCTAGCAGAGGGGAGGGAATCTATTTGTGCATATTGCCTTGTCTCCCCAAGAGTGGCATTTGAGATATACTCACCTTCTACAAATTTTAGAATTTGCAATGATAGCCCAAGGTATGCACATTTGGTAAAGCCTAAGTACCCTCAATGTAGCACAGAAAGGAAAATTCTCAAAGTCACTCTCAGTGGAGCATCAGGGTTCCAAAAACATGCTTGTGTTAGTGAGGCTAAGTTGCTTCAATCAAGAAACAATCAGGTCAGTGGGAGATTACAAGGGAATTTACAGGTACACAAGAAGTTCCAAAGCAGCTAGGCTGAGAACAACTTTATTTAAAACAAAACTTAATGTCTTCTCTTTTTAAAATCAGATCCTTTTAAGCTGTACTAACCTTCCCAAACTTCTCTCTAAACCATCTTCTCCATCCTATAGTAAAGCTGATTTATTCTTAATAATTACTTTGTTTTCCTGAGTCTTGTTGTCATTCAAGAATCAATAACCTTGGGAAGGAGCCTGTGATGAAAGCAACCAGGAGTGAGGTTTGCAGCGTGCAACTTCATGATCCCCAGTACGCCTTTAACCAAAATCCACCTGGGGTCACAAATGAGTGTTTTCTGCAGTCTGCAGTCTCATCTTCCTTAACTGCTCTGCTTTACCAGCTGTCTTGGAACCTGTGCTGTCCTTTTGGATTCACTAGATTAATATGTTCAATTTCTCCCAATGAAAAGGCAACATATTTTTCTCCTCCATTATTATACATTTTCATTCAGATCAAAACTATATAATATTACCAAGTGAAGAGATATAGGGGTTTTAAACTGTAGAAGTCATCCACTTTAAAATATCACTGATTTTTAAATTATATATAAAACCAAGTTACACACATATGTATTTTTTGAATTTTTCTTCCAATTTTAAAAAAATCAGTGACTAGTTTGCTTTTCAAAATTGTATTCGTTTTCATGTCAAGCTGCAATAAGCCACGTAAAGAAATCTGTGGAATCTGGTTGTAAACATCTTGACCTATACGAGTCTACAATGTATTATTGCAATGTATTTGATTAAAATATAATTCCAGTTAGCTTGGTAATAAAATATACTTTGGTTCTGTATGCCTCTGCACAAAGATCTCTTATATATATAAATTCTTTTAAGCCTTAGAGCAACCCTATGAGCCACTGTATTATTGTTCCCATTTTATAAATGAATAAAT
This sequence comes from Phacochoerus africanus, assembly GCF_016906955.1. Classification (NCBI taxonomy): domain Eukaryota; kingdom Metazoa; phylum Chordata; class Mammalia; order Artiodactyla; family Suidae; genus Phacochoerus; species Phacochoerus africanus. The sequence goes on along the minus strand of NC_062547.1, from coordinate 115,068,859 downwards.
TGGAAATCAGTGGTAGATTTTCCATACTCTAAATATACTGTAATATATGACAAATTTCAGACTTAAAAACAAGTCTGATGACTCTTAGTTCTTTGCTTTTACTGCGACAGTGGTAAGACTTGGAAAATTTTAGGGAAATATCATTATCAGCGTACTATTTAGCTGGTGCCTCAATAATGATGCATAACATATCAGCAATTGACAGATTCTCAATCTCCACATTATTGACATAGTGAATATCCAGCCCTGTTCCCCTTCTACTGAAATACAGCCTAATGGTCTAACAGAAGAGGCTCAGCACAAAGGGCTGTCGATGATTCGCAAGGGGTCGGTCTCCTTTCCCAAAGATATGCCAGAGATTTCTTTTTTTTTTTTACTTTAAATACTCCTTTATTGTCCATTTAATATATAAAGATTTGCATTGATATCATTTTATTCATTCTAGGTATTGTTAATGAGTCCTTTGTTTTTTGTTTTTTTTTTTTTATTTTCCCACTGTACAGCAAGGGGGTCAGGTTATCCTTACATGTATACATTACAATTACATTTTTCCCCTACCCTTTCTTCTGTTGCAACATGAGTATCTAGACAAAGTTCTCAATGCTATTCAGCAGGATCTCCTTGTAGATCTATTCTAAGTTGTGTCTGATAAGCCCAAGCTCCTGATCCCTCCCACTCCCTCCCCCTCCCATCAGGCAGCCACAAGTCTCTTCTCCAAGTCCATGATTTTCTTTTCTAAGGAGATGTTCATTTGTGCTGGATATTAGATTCCAGTTATAAGTGATATCACATGGTATTTGTCTTTGTCTTTCTGGCTCATTTCACTCAGGATGAGATTCTCTAGCTCCATCCATGTTGCTGCAAATGGCATTATGTCATTCTTTTTTATGGCTGAGAAGTATTCCATTGTGTATATATACCACCTCTTCCGAATCCAATCCTCTGTCGATGGACATTTGGGTTGTTTCCATGTCCTGGCTATTGTGAATAGTGCTGCAATGAACATGCGGGTGCACGTGTCTCTTTTAAGTAGAGTTTTGTCCGGATAGATGCCCAAGAGTGGGATTGCGGGGTCCTATGGAAGTTCTATGTATAGATTTCTAAGGTATCTCCAAACTGTTCTCCATAGTGGCTGTACCAGTTGACATTCCCACCAACAGTGTAGGAGGGTTCCCTTTTCTCCACGCCCCCTCCAGCACTTGTTATTTGTGGATTTATTAATGATGGTCATTCTGACTGGTGTGAGGTGGTATCTCATGGTAGTTTTGATTTGCATTTCTCTTATAACCAGCGATGTTGAGCATTTTTTCATGTGTTTGTTGGCCATCTGTATATCTTCTTTGGAGAAATGTCTATTCAGGTCTTTTGCCCATTTTTCCATTGGTTGATTGGCTTTTTTGCTGTTGGGTTGTATAAGTTGTTTATATATTCTAGAGATTAAGCCCTTGTCAGTTGCATCATTTGAAACTATTTTCTCCCATTCTGTAAGTTGTCTTTTTGTTTTCTTTTTGGTTTCCTTTGCTGTGCAAAAGCTTTTCAGTTTGATGAGGTCCCATGGGTTTATTTTTGCTCTAATTTCTATTGCTTTGGGAGACTGACCTGAGAAAATATTCATGATGTTGATGTCAGAGAGTGTTTTGCCTATGTTTTCTTCTAGGAGTTTGATGGTGTCCTGTCGTATATTTAAGAAAGATCCCAAATTGACAACTTAACCCTCCACCTAAATGAATTAGAAAAAGAAGAACAAAAAAGTCCTAAAGTCAGCAGAAGGAAGGAAATTATAAAGATCAAAGAAGAAATCCATAAAATAGAGACTCAAAAAACAATAGAGAAAATTAATAAAACCAAGAGCTGGTTCTTTGAAAAGGTAAACAAAATTGACAAACCCCTGGCCAGACTCACTACAAAGAGGAGAGAAAGAACCCAAATAAACAAAATTAGAAATGAAAAAGGAGAAATCGCAACGGATACAGCAGAAATACAAAAAACCATAAGAGAATACTATGAACAACTATACGGCAACAAGTTTGAACATCTGGAAGAAATGGAAAATTTTCTAGAATCTTACAGCCTGCCAAAACTGAATCAAGTAGAAACAGACCAACTGAACAGACCGATCACTAGAAATGAAATTGAAGAGCTCATAAAATCACTCCCTACAAATAAAAGTCCAGGACCAGATGGCTTCACAGGTGAATTCTATCAAACATAGAAAGAGGAATTGGTGCCCATCCTCCTGAAACTCTTTCAAAAGGTTGAAGAAGAAGGAATACTCCCAAAGACATTCTATGATGCCACCATCACCCTCATTCCAAAACCAGACAGAGATACCACCAAAAAAGAAAACTATCACCCAATATCATTGATGAATATAGATGCAAAAATTCTCAACAAAATCTTAGCCAACCGAATCCAACAACATATCAAAAAAATTATACACCATGACCAGGTGGGGTTCATCCCAGGTTCACAAGGATGGTTCAACATACACAAATCAATCAGCATCATACACCACATTAACAAAAGAAAAGTCAAAAATCATATGATCATCTCAATAGACGCAGAAAAAGCATTGGACAAAGTCCAACATCCATTCATGATCAAGACCTTCGCCAAAGTGGGTTTAGAGGGAACATTCCTGAATATAATCAAAGCCATTTATGAGAAACCCACAGCAAATATAATCCTCAATGGGGAAAAACTGAAAGCCTTCTCACTCAAATCTGGAACAAGACAGGGATGCCCATTCTCACCACTGCTCTTCAACAGAGTTTTGGAAGTCCCAGCCACAGCAATTAGACAAACCAAAGAAATAAAAGGCATCCATATAGGAAGAGAAGAGATCAAACTGTCACTGTATGCAGATGACATGATACTATACATAGAAAACCCTAAGGACTCAACCCCAAAACTACTTGAACTGATTCATAAATTCAGCAAAGTAGCAGGATATAAGATGAATATTCAGAAGTCAGTTGCATTTCTGTATACCAGCAATGAAATATTAGAAAAGGAATACAAAAATACGATACCTTTTAAAATTGCACCTCACAAAATCAAATACCTCGGAATACACCTGACCAAGGAGGTAAAGGACCTATATGCCGAGAACTATAAAACTTTCATCAAAGAAATCAAAGAAGATGTAAAGAAATGGAAAGATAGTCCATGTTCCTGGATTGGAAAAATCAATATTGTAAAAATGGCCATACTACCCAAAGCAATCTACAGATTCAATGCAATCCCTATCAAATTACCCATGACATTTTTCACAGAACTAGAACAAACAATCCAAACATTTCTATGGAACCACAAAAGACCCAGAATCGCCCAAGCAATCCTCAGAAACAAAAACCAAGCAGGAGGCAGAACTCTCCCAGACTTCAAGAAATACTCCAAAGCCACAGTCATCAAAACAGTGTGGTACTGGTATCAAAACAGACAGACAGACCAATGGAACAGAATAGAGAACCCGGAAATAAACCCTGACACCTATGGTCAATTCATCTTTGACAAGGGAGGCAAGAACATCAAATGGGAAAAAGAAAGTCTATTCAGCAAGCATTGCTGGGAAACCTGGACAGCTGCATGCAAAGCAATGAAACGAGAACACACCCTCACCATGCACAAAAATAAACTCAAAGTGGCTGAAAGACTTAAATATACGACAGAGATTTCTACATAGCTTTTTCTCTACCTCTCTCTCACTACGAATGAAATTCATGGTAAGGCATTCCCACTCCATGGAGAATTTATTTGTTCCAGTCAAGGTGTTATCCCTTATACTGTCCTATCTCTATCCCTTTGCTTATGCTTTTTCTTCCATGTTGACATTCTCCCCTTGCCCCCTTTCTTGCTAGAAAATCTGCACTTGCACTTGTTTCAATGTCTCTTAGCCTATTATGCCTGCATCAGTCTAAGTCTTATTAATGAAAAAAAAATGCTGCCTACCCTGTCAGTAAATAAAACATGTTGCAGCCATCAAGCCATACATTACAGCTCCGCCAAGGGTGAGCCCTGAAGGAACTCAGGAGGGATGTGGGAGGCAGGATGCTACCCCACCCCCCAGCTCCCATTTAGCAGTCATCTGCTACATCTACTCCCAATGGAGCACCCTGAGGAGACTCAGGATGAGAAGGCAAAGAATACGGGGTCCCAGATGCTTAAGTTCATATCAAAGGAATGATTTCACTGAGTCCACACTCTTGCATCTTCCCATACATAGAAAAGGGCTAAATTCCTTAACTTGAGACATGTGCTTTTCTTTAATTAACAGTAATCATTTGAAGTTCTGACTACCTGGTCTTTATTGCAAAAACATCTGTATATCTTAACTTGTCCCTTACCTCTTCAGAGTAGTTTCACAGGGCTATCTGAGATGCTATGTCACAAGCTTAAATCCTCAGTTTTGGCTACCAAATAAAACATAATTCTTAACTTTTAAGTAGTACCTTTTATTCAGTCTAAATCTTAGCTCCCATTAGTCTAGAGGCCTCCTGAGATGGGGGCTATGTCTTCAATACTCTCCACAGTGCCCAGCACAGCATATTCTTCCTAATATGTGTTTGAAATTTTGACTATTAAACTTTACTTCAAGAATTAATTCACATCTTTGCAGCAAACTGACATTCATCTTCAGTGCGAAAATCACAACAATGCCAAATATTTGTATTCCTGTGAAAGTAAACATTGAATGGGAAGACTCTTTTTTTCTTTTTCTTGTTTCTGAAACATTTTTTTTCCTTTTTCTCTTGGAGCCAAGAATGCATATTCAGTTTTCTGACTCTATTTAATGCCTAAAGCATTTTAGTAGAATCACAATAGTCCTGGAAGGAACTTTAAAGGGTAAAGTAAGGTACTCTCTTATTTCTAAATAAGACTGTAATTAACTCTCCTAGAGAATGAATACATTTAGTCTCTGAAGGATTTGCTTTAGAAAAGAACTGGATTAGAAAGGGAAAGTAGAGTAGGAAAACTCAATCTTTCATCCCTGATTAACCCCCTCCTATTCTAGCAGTTCCTGCTTTTACAATGATTGACTCTGTGAGGCCTTTTATTGTTCTCAAGAAGAATATGCTTGAAGAGAATATAAATATTTTTATAAATTTGAATATAATTTCAATATAATATATAATTAATTCTCAATATAATTTTGGTTGTTATTCCCCCTCCTCCCATTTAGAAAATGGCATTTCCTTTACACTGTTTAATATAGTTTCCTGGACCAGCACATTTGTCTCTAATAAGCATCAACCACTATGCAGCAGCAATTCTTCATTTGGGGTAAAGTCACTTCACAGAACAACCATGGAGGTAAAGCAAAATATTAGAATGTGAGGACCTGAGGGCTTTAAGAAGTCTTCTAATTCATTCCTCTGACTTCAAGTATGAACACATAATCCATCACAAGAGAGACTCTTCTATGTTCTGAGATTTTAGAGGAAAAATCCAATCTCCATTGTTAACTGATTTCTGACTTCACTGGGTTATGTACCATAAGTCACTCTGCTGTTCTGACGGTGATGACAGTGGTGTGGTTACATTTCGTTTACTGAAGTTATATTTGTTTTCTTGACAATGTTTTATTAAAATTATTGTGAAATTATTTGCCAGCATTCATTTCCTAACTCACTTCCATGATACTTGCTCAGAAATCATGCTTGTCCACTCTTTAATTATTTGGTCAATACCTTCTGATTTATCTCTATATTGTCCTTACTTTCTTTGGGGACAATCAGAAGGAAAATAAGTCGATACATAAATCTTTGTAAATTTGCCACTGTACTTTTCCCCTTTTAAGTAATTCCAGCTCCACACTTTCATTGCATGTATCCTACCTGCTAGTCTGGCATTACAGATTTGGCAAAGACTGGTCAAGCTTCAAACTAGATTCAGATGTTATGGCCTCAAGTGAATTGATTGCTCCCTCTTCTGGGTTCAGGTTGCTCTTCATACCTAGCTTATTATTTAGATTGTACATATTATACTTTTGTTTTTAGGTACATATGTGTTTCATAGACATATTAAAGTACAGTCAAGATTGGAACTAGGAAAATACTTGTTGAGGTTAAATGCTCAGTAAACGTAAAAAAGCAAAGGATTCAAAGAAAAAAGAAAAATTATTTAGAACTGGAGGAGAGATCACAAAGATGATCAAGTTCAACTAGTTTTTACCAATAAGGAAGTAAGACAATATTCTAGGAGAAAATGCCCTGATAAAAAGGTAGAAAGGAGAGACCCCAGCCATGATGGGTCTAGCCAACTGCAAAGTCTAGCCAACTGCCCCAACCACCCCTCCCCTACACATCTGCTTCTGTAAACTTGTTTCCGCATCTATTACTTTGCCAGTTCTCACTCTGGTCTGCCAAGCATGGATCCAGAAGAACTAGCCCATAAAAGCCTTGTGAAACCCCTCTTTGGGACTCAGACTCCAGAGAGCCATCTCCTCTGAGCCCACCAGCATGATAAACCTGAGTTCTCCAACTCTCCAAGTGCTTGCTTGGTTTCTCACCAGGTGAAAGAGCTGCTAGAGCTGGTACACTGGCCATAGGGCTGCCACCAGAGCTGATACACTCCAGCCTTGGGCTGCTGACAGCTGCCACAACAATATGAAGTTAGGTGAGCCAAAGCCAGATGTCAATGAGAGGCTGTTGTAGATATTTTGAGTTTGGGAGCACCAAGTACTCATGTCCCCATTTATTTAATAAAAGTACTCTGGGAGTTCCCATCGTGGCACAGCAGAAACAAATCCAACTAAGAACCATGAAGTTGTTGATTTGATCCCTGGCCTCACTCAGTGGGTTAAGGATCTGGTATTGCCATGAGCTGTGGTGTAGGTCACAGATGTGGCTCTGATCTGGCGTTGCTGTGGCTGTGGCATAGGCCAGCAGCTGTAGCTCCGATTAGACCCCTAGCCCGGGAACTTCCATATGCGGCCCTAAAAATGCAAAAGACAAAAAACTAAAACTAAAAAAAAAATAAAAAATAAATGTACTCTGATTTTAGATACTTGCCCTTCCAGAGCTTTTCTATTTGCTAGTCTTGAGCCTAGGAAGAGTCAGTTCAGGATCTGTTGGCAGCCAATATGCCACCATTTGAAACCCTGGGAATAAAGTCAACACAGAGTAGACAAAAGCCTGAAGAGGAAAAAGAGACTGGGTGTACTGATGCTTCTTAAACCCCTGAATCAAAGCAATCCTGTAGAAGAAATATATTTCTTTTTTTCTTTCTTTTTTTTTTTTTTTGAGGGCCGCACCTGCAGCATATGGAGATTCCCAGGCTAGAGGTCTAATCAGAGCTACAGCTCCTGGCCTATGCCACAGCCACAGCAACGCAGGATCCGAGCCGCATCTATGAACTACACCACAGTTCATGGCAACGCCAGATGATCCTTAACCCACTGAGCGAGGCCAGGGATCAAACCTGAAACCTCATGGTTCCTAGTCAGATTCGTTTCCACTGCACCATGACAGGGAACTCCAAATACATTCCCTTTTTAATACTTAGGTTTGACCGGGGCTTTCTGACCTTGTCCTAATTAACATCATGCAGTGCTTAAACTAAAGTACAGGTCTCTTCTAACCTTTAACCTGCTCTTTCACTACCTTGGTACTGCCTGCTCTCCTCCCCAATATCTTATTCCTTTTCCTTTATCAGTCAGAGAACAGATCTTCTCTAGCAATTAAGTCTTGAGGTAGGAAGCTTCCAGCTTTAAAAGACAACCTTGGTATCTTTGCATGGCCCTGCATCTGATGGCTGGAAAGATTATATCACTATCCCTACATGGCTAGATCCTTATTTATCCATCTCCAAAACATGCTATCTATTTAAAAAATAAAAATACAAAGCTCCACTATTCCCACAGCCTTCAATCTCATTTCAAATGTGTTCCAGTTTCTATTCATTCAGAGTTGAAAACCAAAGCCCCAGGGAACTCTGTGTTCTGGTACATACATATGTATGACCTTATCAATGTAGAGGCAGAAATTCTATGCATCCAGAAATCCCTGAGTCAGAGGCTATTCCTAGACCATTGTTGGAATTGATTTCCTCGGGATGTTAAGGTGACTTTTGTGACCTTACCACTGGAGCAAAAAGGGTCATATTTACTCAATAACTGATCTAGTAGCAGCGTGAAAACATTGATCGAACTTTTGTCTTCCCTGACTAGATTGGTAACATCTAAACTAAACCAGAGAGAAATCCCACATCCAGAAATCAGCACTATACACTGGCATACAGTTAATATTTCAAAAATAAAATATAATTAAGTATGCTGAAGTTTTCTGCTGAGTTTGGGAGAAACTTGCAACCACAGAAGAGGAAAGATGTAAGAAGAAATTTACATCATGGCAGTTCAAGATTCCAAAATATTTCACATTGTAAGGTATGTGGAAAATATTCATTCCAACGTTGTAAGGGCAAAGGAATCAAAAGAGCTTAAGTTCCCACCAAAAGGAAGCTGGTTCATTAAATTATGATACATACCTCATTGAGCTTCTATAGAGCTGTTAAAATAAGATTGGTCTCTATGTCCTAATATGAAATGGTCCTTAAGACAATTTTTAATTTAAAAAAAAAAAAGCAAGAGGCAAGAGAATGTGTATAGGATGCAACTATTTAGGTTAAAAGAGAACTCAGAGAGGGTGCCCATGCATGAACACATAAATACACACACACACACATATACTTCAATGTTTCATTATGCAAAGAATATTATCTCTGGAAGGAGCCATAAGAAACTTGCATCAGAGGTAGCCATAGCAAGAGGAACTGGAGTGCTGGCGGGCTGGGTTGGAAGGGAGAATAACCTTTCATTTCCTTTTGAGCCATTTGAATGTGTGCTACCTTGTCTCTACATTGCCTATTAAAAATAAAAATAACCATATTCCAAGGTCTGGCTTTGGTGTAGAGTTTAAAAATGAAAACATTAAGATTTTATATCCCTTTTTTCCCTAAGGCAAAAGCAAGCCCCTTCCATCTTTGTTACTTGCTTTTGAAAAAATAGGCTCTAGTATTTTTAGACTTTCCCCCTGGAGTCCAAAGTTCATTGGGGTAAAGTAACCAGGGAAGTACAGAAGAGATGGAATCTAGGTTCTGGGTCCTAAATGTTTCTTGGTATGGAGAAAAGAAGCCTTTTTCCTAACACTGTTGTTTATACCAGAAGGAGCATGCACTGAGGTATTTTCCACCTTTCAGCTAGATTAAAGAGCCCTTTTTTTTTCTTTCTCTCTCTCTCTCACAGAAGGTCTGTTGTTCTTTTCCTCAAAGTGAACATATATCTGAAAAAACAGCTCTAGTGCTTTTCTGCTGGAAGATGTAAGAAGCTATTAACAGCTGCACTTGAGGCCACTGTGCAAGTCCATTACCCCAGAAATAGATTAGGGCAAGTCTGCAGAAATGTATTCCCCCCACATTATCATTCTTACCTGAAAGAACATGGCTCCTATTGAGCAGGAGACAGATGTTCTTATCTCATTTCACTGACAAATTAAAGTGAAACGAATTAAGACAAATAAAACACTCACCTCCTGAGAATTTTGTTTTGCCTCTTTAATTTTGAATCATAGGTTCTGGATAGGGTTATTTTTTCTCTCTATCCCTCCCCCTCCTCCGAAGTCCTTAATAGTAACAGCCTGGGACCGAAGCTCTGAACTATGTTGCTGAGTTCATTTCCAGACAGGTATATCTGGATCAGAGGAAGAGTGAAGGGAAGGACTAAGCCTAAGACTTTGTGGCTTGTGAAGCCATATGCATAAACTCCAGGTTCTCATCCCAAAGCTATTCCTTAGGCACAGAATTTAACTAACTGGTGTCAGTTCCAAAACCAACTCTAACAGGTAGCAAAATGGTCTAAGTAGAAACAGATTGATGCTGTTCCTCTCTACCTCCTCTTCCTTTATCAACCCCAAATATTGCAGTGCCCCAGTTAGTGCTTTAAAGAGGGTTTAGAGACGTTAAATATAGTTCAAGTTGAAAGAGTTCCCAAAAGATGTATAGCTCTTAGGAAGTTCATTTCCAACAGTTGTGTCACAGATGATTTCTATTTATCATATCGGCAAGAAAATTAAGAATCAAGACTAGAAGCTATATTTGTCAAGCTTAATAAGACAACAGCAGGACAGTCCCCTACAGACTCCATCCTTGTCTGCACTGTACCTCAGGCATCAAATGTGAGAAGGGACATCCTTGCATATACAGAGATTATCAGGATTGAAGATCAAGAGAATGGTAAGATTTCCTTGCCTTCACATCACTGGTTCTCAAAACTACCTTCACGTCCATTTTATATGTCTGATTCTTTCCCCTAAAAACTGCTTGGATGGTACTGAGGGTCGCCCAGGAATGGTATCCCTATAGAATTCTGCCCTGCAAGGGTGGCTAACTCAGAACACTCAGGGACTAGGACCAGCTTGATGGCACCTCCCTCACTAAAAGGACGGATCAGAAAAACCTAGCAATTTATCAGCCTCTGTACTGATCAGCACACTCTCATCATAGCCCCGCAGGGTAAGAAAGACAGAATATTCATCCCCATTTTTCTGATGACGAAATTGAAGATCCAAGAGATTTGCCTAAGGTCAGATGAACAGTAAGACAGAGGCAGATCCAGAATTCTAAACTAACCCTCTAAGGCCACTACAGTTTTCACTACAGCACTGCAGTTTCAGGCTTCAGGTCTAAGATGAGTAGCCTGGGAGCTGGCAACCGTTTTATTCCCTGAAACCAAGGAAAAAGGCATAAAACCAAGGCTGTAGCTAAAAGGTAAGTTACTTAATTGTATACATAAGGAAACTGAAGCCCAGTGACTCCCCCAAAATTACTTGGTCGGCAGCAAGAGAAATAAGCAACAGTGGGATTACAGTTAATGTAAACCAAAAATAGAGCATTATGTAGGGGAACTGTACACCTCTTGCTTGGGGTTTCAATGAAGTCAAAGTGATTACTGCATAGAGAGCTGCTGAGTATTTGGAAGACTGCCCAACTCATTGAGAAATGGACCATGGCAAGGGGTAGCCATACAAATCACTGGGGTCACCTTGCATGGTCTTTATGAGTGTGCCAGCCAGTCTGTGCCTCTGCACGCATGCGTGTGTGCGTGTGCATTGTGTGTGTTGGTTAGCTGCCAAGGGAATGTTCAAGCAAGCAGGAGCCTATATCCATTTGGAAAAGGTAAAGAGCAAAATAAAGTCTCCCAGGAAAGTGTTAACCTAATTATAGAGCCAGTCTGCTTCTTACCTGGAGGTAAACATAGTCTCCACAATCCCTGCCAATTGTGGTGATCATTCATGATACAGGAGTGTGCAAGGGAGAGGTCCCCTGCCCCCACCGCCTCATCCTATCTAATTTCTCTAACCCTCTAGCATAGCTAGAGATTAACCCTATTCCTATAAAACAGAAATAAACTTCAAATCCATGTCAGAGCCCTCCAGAGAATGATTTACAAACTGCCAGCAGAACACTGGTATAAACAAGATAATACACGTTAATTCCCAGCAAGTCAATTAACATTCAGTTATTCTAAACGGGACCTGACCTTGATGCTTGAGGATCTGAACAGAAGGCAACCTGCCGCTTAAAGGAAAATGCCACCTCTTCCACTCAAACTGGCAGGACTCTAGGGTTCAAAGGCTCAAGAAGCACTCTTCCTCATAAGGACACACAAAGGGACAAAAACCACCTCAGCACAACTCTTGTATTTCAGAACTGATGTCTTTTTGCTTTTGAGCCCACAAACATTTTGATGACTCTCACCTTTGATCTCCGTGTCTGAAGGATCTAAGGGCAATGCTGCATTCCAGAGGCACTTTCTCCCTTCAAGAGCTCTGAGGGTTAAAAAGTACCCAAATGAAGATTTGCATGAATTTCTTTGGATATTTCTTCAGTGGCTAATTCAAAGAAGAGGTTTAGCTGTACTTGCCATGCTTATTAACATTACCTCTGCTTTCCCAGGAAACTCTGAACTTCCTTGAACTTTGGGAGATGATAAACCAAAGTCTTTCACAGTGTTTTGTGACTCAAGGGACCCAGAAAAGGTGTGTGACTCATTTAAGTCCACGGCACCAGAGCTGCTCAAACTCTAATGCACACCTAAGTCTCCTGGGACCTTGTTGAGGGAGATTCTGATCCAGCAGATCTGGAAGGGAACCTGAGATTCTGCTTGTCTCATGAGCTCCCAAGTAGCACTAATGCTGTGGTCAAGGATCACACTGGGTGGCACTGCCCCAGAACACTTGTCTGAGGGGCTCCTTCCACAGAACAAGCAGTTCTTTAAAAAGGGGTCCTTCTATGATTTTAAGTCTCAGCCCTTCGTAACAGGAGATGGCATTAAATAATATTCTAGGTTGGGGATCTCAGACTTAGACATCTGATTCAGGGACCCTAGATATACAGGTTTAGAGGAATTCCCCCAATACTGACTCTGTGGTGCCCAGGCCCCCCTTTTAGAGAAGGTGTTCTAGCGGATTTTGTGTGTGGTTTGCAGACTTGATAGTTGTCCACACTAATTTGGAGATAAACCAAATTCCTGTGCTATCAATGGCCTATACTTCTGCTGCACTCCCAATTGGTAGAGAAAACACATGTAAAAATAGCAGATGTGTACTATTTCTTCTCTCAGTGGTTGCAGAATCAACTGGCTGGGTCCTGGGTACAGGCAGAGTAGATTCTTCATTAGACACAGACAAGGCAGCTGGCTGCAGGGGAGAAATCCAATTGCTTGGGTACCAAAACAGTGTTCTTGATAGAGTCCTTCTCTAGCGTGCTCAACAGACTATCCAGGCAGGACTTTGCCTCATTTCCAGCTCTCCTTCCCCAGCACACACATGTATGCACACATTCACACATGCATACATACACACAATTTCCTAGGCAATTACCCAGGAATCATTTAGAAGACTGTGATCCCAACTGTCTATACCATCCACTCCCCATCCATTCTCAGGGTTCCAGGCCAAACATAATATGACAACAAATAATAACAACAACAATAATAGTAACCTCATTACGACCATTTAAGAAAAGGTACTATTATTATTCTCGTTTTATGGATGAGGACTCTAGGGCACAGAGAGAATACGCATAATACATTTTCTCAAGGTCACACGATAAGCAGGGATACAAACACAAATAATCTGGCACCACAATCCATAATCTTAACTACTACATGGTACTTGTCCACAGCCTTTAAATAACTTTACCAAAAAAAGAGGGGTAAAAAGCCTTACTATTCTCTTTATCTTTTACAGTAGAAGGCTTATTAAAACCAGAGCCAAAATAATTAGCAACCAAATAAATTGGTTTCCTTTCCAAGAGAGTGTTTTCAAACACTCCCCTGAGGTAAGGGAAGATATTTGCATTCTGTCCCTGTTGGTGGGGTATGTGCAGTGAAGCACATTCTTCTAGAATGGGCTGGATCCTTTTAAGGAAGCAAATAAGAAGAAAAATAGAACAGTTGTTTCCACAGTAAAATATATTAACTCTTCTAACCCCCTTACATTTGAATAAATTTTATCTTCTCACTGGGTCTTTGGGTTGTACTGCCTTTGTGAAACTTCCTTCATTGACACCAACCCTCATCTCTTCTCATTTTTTTTAGCAACTGTGGCCATTGTTATTAGAATCTCTCTTCATGCCATTTGAGTATGCATCATATGATTTCATTATTTTACATACATTATCCTGGTCTCTTCTACTTGAGTCTAACTAATAATATTGGTTTAAACACAAAGTTAAAGTTATGTATTACAATGTAGGGTCTTTACTTATATTGAGTATGGGTATGTTCATGCTTTATTAGTCGAATACTGCCACTGTCCTTCCCTAACACAGGGCAACATAACTTTATATGATTAGTTTAGGTGGTAGTGCACCAGTGTAGACTCTCCTCAACACAGCCTAGATACCTGTACCCATGACAACTACCCAGGACACCTCGAAGCCCAGGTAACTATCTCATACCAATGTATGATGGTCATAAGGCTACCAAGCAAGGAATGTAAGCTAGAACAGCACAAATTTAGGAATTGCAATACTGAGAAAATAAACTCAGAGTTCAGGTTCCATGATTAAAGGCTCAGAAGGATCACTTTTGTATATACATGAGGGGCAACATTTATTATTAAAGTTTTGATTTAGGCACTGAGGAAATCTTGCCCTCTAGGCAGAATCAGAAACCCAAGGGCACACAACACATGGCAGAGCCAAGATTGAAACCAAACCCATTTGATTAAAGAATACTTAACAAACTCTCCCATTCATAGAACAAAGCCCAATTTTCAGAGTCTTCTATGTAATCTCTTCCAGCATGTGATCCCAACTTATAATTTAAAATTTTTTTCAATTAGTTTTATATATTCTAGAATGATAGTTTTCTACCTTGGTCACACATTTTATATATCTGGGGAACTATGGAAATCCTGATACCCACGCTGTCCTTTAGAACAACTGCATCAGAATTTCAGAGGGAGAGCCCTAGAAGCAGCATTTTCAAAAAAATTCTTATGATTCCAAATGTAGCTGAGTTTAGCCTTTATAATTTAACCAAACTGACTAAATGTAATTTTCTACCTCCGTCTCCTTATTGAGGTTATTCCATACTATTTAGAGTACCTCATCGCCATTCAAATTTTAGGATTACTTTTCTGTTTCTCTGAAAACTGCCACTGGAATTTTGATAGGAAATTTATTGAATCTGCAAATAGCATTGGATCATATGGATATTTTAATAATATTAATTCTTCCAAGCCATGAACATTGAATATCATTGTTAGTTGTGTCAATGGGAAAAGGATAGTCTCTTCAGTAAATGGTGTTAGGAAAACTGGATATCCACATGCAAAAGAATGAAATCGAACCTTTATCTTACACTATACACAAAAATTAATTCAAAGTAAAGACTTAAACATATGAATTAAAACTGAAAAATTCCTAGAAGAAGTCACAGGGGAAAAGCTTCCTGACTCATATTGGCAATGATTTTTTGAATATGACACCAAAAGTACAGGTAACAAAAACAAAAATAAACAATTGTTCTGCACAGCAAAGTAAACTATCAGCACAATGAAGAGGCAACCTGTGGAATGGGAGAAAATATTTGCAAACTATATATTCAGTAGAGGGCTAATAGCCAAAATATGTAAGAAACTCATTCAACTCAATAGCAAACAACAACAACAACAAAAATCCAACTTTGAAATGGGCAAAGTGGAATCTAAAAAAAAAGTGATACAAATGAACTTATTTACAAAACAGAAATAGAGTCACAGATACAGAAAACAAACTACGGCTACCAAAAAGGAAAGCAAAGGAGAGAAGGATAAATTAGAAGTTTAGGATTAATAGATACACACTACTGTATATAAAACAGATAAACAACAAGGACCTACTGTATAACACAGGGAACTATATTCAGTATCTTATAAAAATGTATAATGGAAAGAATCGAAAATGTATATACACACATACATATATATGGCTAAATCATTTTGGGGTACAATTGAAATTAATACAACATTGTAAATCAACTACACTTCAGTTGTTAAAAATGAATGAATGCATAAATAAAGAAGAAGAAGCATACAAATGGCCAAGAGGAAAGGTACTCAAGATCACTAATAATCAGAGAAATGGAAATCGAAACCATAATGAGGTATCTCCTCATACCTGATAGGGTGGCTATTATCAAAAAGTGAAAAATTAACAAATTTTGGTCAGGATGTGGAAAAACTGGAACACTCCTGGGGGGACTGTAAATTGATACAGCCACTATGAAAAAATAGTTTCCTTTAAAAATTAAGAATATGAAGCTCCTGTTGTGGCTCAGCAGATTAAGAACCCAACTAGTATCCACGAGAATACAGGTTTGATCCTTGGCCTTGCTCTGTGGGTTAAGGATCTGGAGTTGCCATGAGCTGCAGTATAGGTCGCAGATGCGGCTCGGATCTGGCACTGATATGGCTGTAATGTAGGCTTTAGCTGCAGCTCTGATTCAGTCCCTAGCCTAGGAACTTCTATATAATGCAGGTGCAGCTCTAACAAGAAAAAAGAAAAAAAAATTAAGAATATAACTACCATATGATTCAGCAATCTCACTTGTAGGTATATATACAAAGAAAATGAAATCAGTATCTTGAAGAGATAAATGGATTCACATGTTCTTATGGTATTACTCATAATAGCCAAGATACGGAAACAACTTTTGTGTTCATTAATGGATGGACAATGAAGAAAATGTGGTCTATATATTATAGATATGATATATATGCAACAATTCAGCCATAAAAAAAGAAAATTCTGCCATTCACAATTACATGAACAAACCTAGAGGACATTATGCTAAGTGAAATAAGCCAAACAAAGACAGATATATACTGTATGATTTCATTTGCATGTGAAATCTAAAAATGTCAAACTCATAGAAACATACGAGTCATTATGAGGGGCTGGAGACTGCAGGAGATAGGAGGATATTGGTACAAACTTTCAGTTATGAAATGAATAAGTTCTGGAGATCTAGTGTACAGCATATAGGTCATAATGAATTATACACTTGAGATTTGCTAAGAGAGGAGATCTTACTCTTCTAGTAACATGTTCTCACTATGAAAAAAAAGATAAATAAGATAATTAGCTTGATCGGGGGGAGCATTTCATAATGCGTACGTATATTAAAACATCATATTTTACACCTTGAATATATAGAGATATAATGTTTACTTTTCAATCATACCTCAATAAAGCTGGAGGGGAAAAAAAGCTGATGTTGCTGTCCTTAGAACAGTGGGATCCCTTGGGAGGGATTTAAGCAGTGGTGTGCCATGGATTAGAATGGCATTTTGTTAGGAAGAGGAGGCTGGAGTATGGAAAAAGAATTTGAGAATGAGTTAGGATAGACGCATAAGAGCAAATGGGAGGCTATGACGGAGTGCAATGATGAGGAAATGATAACGTGAACCCCCAAAGCAGCCATGAGATAAAAACATTGACAGATATTTGTGAGGAAAAAATCAGTAAAGAATTATTGAATGGTATTCGATCTAGTTTAATGTTAAATTTCCAAGAGACAAAATCTGAAACACATTCATCTTTGTTTCACAATTCCTGGAGGGAGGTAGCCCCCATAACTGAGTCATCAACTGTAGTTCACCTTTTGTTTGTTTGTTTGTTTTTAACAGCTGCACATGCAGCATATGGAAGTTCCCAGGCCAGGGGTCGATTGGGGCTGAAGCTGCCATCCTATACCACAGCCAGGGCAATGCAGCAACCTTAATCCCCTGAGCGAGGCTAAGGATTGAACCCACACCCTCATGAATACTAGTCAAGTTTTTAACTCACTGAGCCACAACAGGAACTCCACGTTCATCAATGAGTTTGATGATATTTAGACTGAATGCGAACATACCTCACCCATTTTATCAATAAAAATAGTCCATGCTTCTAAAATTCACAATGATGAAGTAAAAAAGAAAAGTAGTTTTCTCCCAGAAATGCAAAACCAAATCTTACTTAAATAGGGATATATAATCTTTATCCCATTGGAGAGGAGAACTTTTGAAAATTTTATTTTGGTCAATTAAAAATGTCATTACCAAAAGACTTTCAAATGAGTTTCTCCTTGGGAAAAAAATAAAGCAAAAGCAAATACGTGACTTACAGAATAGATGTAAAGTGTATTTTACAACCCATTCTCTCACTCAATGTCAACACCCTGTTGATCTGGCAGGGTTGAGGGGGGGCAAATTAGTACTCAAAGTGCCATAGTGAGAGCAGAATTTATAATGCCCTAAGACTTTGGTACCTAAAAAAGTTTGAAAATGAGAATGCAGTGCACTTTTAAAAGCAGAGGCAGAGCACTTAAATGCCACTTTTTAAATAGCACCCAGAGGTTTTGAGAATTAACCAACTCCAAAAATATATTATGCACCCTCTGAAGGAAAATTAAAAGACAGATGAAAATTGCTGGGTGCCTTCCAGCAGCTGAGGAGCTGCACATACATGCTATGTTCACAGTCCCTGCTGGCCTGAGGCCAGGAACCCAGAAACTACATTTCAACACAAGCCAGCATACAAGGGGAAGGTTAAAGGGCCACTTCCCTGTAGGGCCATCGAGATCCCCTCCCTTCCAGCCTTTTCTCTCTAGCAGCTCCCTCTCTCCCTGCCTAAAGACAGAGGTTAGAGAACTTTCTCTGAAAGGTCATTTCAATTCTCCCTCTCCTCTCACACTTCCCAACACGGCAGATTTTCTGTTAGTTACCAGGCTGCCAGTTATATACTGAAGTCTATGTTGGGAGTGAGTATAATTTAGCTCAAAGGTAGATTAAGTAAACCCACGGCCTTTTGAAAATAATTTAAATTCCAAAGTTGATTAGAGAAAGTGCTAGGTATAGACTCCTCTTTGGAGTTGTATAATACACAATAATATAACTGTTGTGTAAAACACATTACAATAAATTTTCAGAGTATAATGCTGATATAAGCAACTTCTGATTCTCGCCAACCTTTGCAATCACAATAATGTATTTTTTATCTTCAATTCAGTATTTACAGCTCCATCCATTCAGCTAACATATATCAGAGCCACATTAGGTACAAGGCACTGTACTGTGCTTGTGAGAAAATTTAAAATGAATAAGACCCAAATTTTTGCTAAAGGAGCTTAGAGTACAGCGTAGAGGCCAAATTCCTTGAATTCTGGAGGAAAAGCAATCCGAGTTTAAATATGAAGTCTAGTTGTTAACTCTGGGCAAGTTTATTAATCTCTCTGAGCTCTTATTTCCTTGTCTGTAAAATGGGACTAATAGGGTAGGCATGAGGAGGAGGAGACTTGGAACCACAGACCCAGCACAGAAAATGGAAAGGTAAATTGGATCTCCCTTCAGGATGACCAGAGCCATGAATAGTCTGAAACATGGTTTGGGATAATACCATGCATGGCCTTGAATGCTAGGCTAACAAATGTGGACTCTATCTAATAGATGATAGGCAATCCTTAGAAGTACTTTGGTGTGGGAATAGAGTAATGGATAAATATGTACTTTAGATGGATAACTTCATAAGCCACATGATAGAGGAAGTAGAAAAAAAAAAGCCAGAAATAAGTGATTTAAAGGGTAATTAAAGGGCAAAAGTACAGCCCAAACTACAATGGATACCTTCAATATAATCATGAAAAAAGTGTGACAAACCCAAATGAAGGGACATTCTATGAAATAATTGGCTCAGACTCTTCAAAAGTGCAAAGGTTATTAAAGATAAGGAAGTGTCACAGATTATTGAAAATTAAGGATTCATGACAACTAAATGCAATGTGGACCCTGGAACAGATCAAGGACATGCATGAGATGACTGGTTAAATTCATATAAGGACTAGAGTTTAGTTAATAATATTATACCAATGTTAATTTCCACAAATATGCCATGGTTAGGAAAGATGTCAACGTTAGGGAAGATGAGTGAAGGATGTAAGAACTTTCTGTATTACTTAGATAAATTTTCTGTAAGTATAAGGTCCACACAAGAGAAGATGAGGACCTGAACTGGGGTAGGGGTCCTGAGAACTAAGGGAAGAGGAAGCAGAACTGATAAAAGTTGGATATTGACTGGGCTGGTAGGTTGAGGGAAGAGACACTGAGAATCTGGCTCTAGTCTCAATGACAGAGCAATTAGCAGAGTCATTAACTTAAAGTCCTGAGAGGAAATAGATTTTAGAGGAGGGTAATGTGTTCTATCTTGCACATTTTCAGTTGTAGATGTTGAGAGGCTTGTTGTAGATGCTGTTAAAAATGATATGAAAGGAAAAGGTAAGGTAGAGTTATAGACTTGGTTTTTACACAGGTCTATATTCATCCAATACACAGCTAATAGTTGGAACTATGGGAGTGAATACATTTACCAAAGGAGTGAGGAAAAAGGATGAGAACAGACACTTTTTAGGAAACACCTACATCTAAGAGGAAAATGGAAAGAGAAGAACCACATAAAAACTTTATTTCTTTCTTTAGGAGAAAGCTCATTTATATTTAAAAATACAGCAGATTTGGAATAAAATGAGGTTTTGAAAGACATCAGTTTGTACCTCCAGAATGGAGATAATTAGTGATAGGAATTAAATGAAAAGAGAAAAAGAGAAAATCAAGGGTCATATGCATGTGAGTGCTTTCAAATAAGCAGAAAACTCTCAAGAACTATGTTAATGGATTGATACAGCTTGGGCTTTGAAATCTCAGCAGCATGTTTTAAAAGAATTTAACAAGACTTTCTATCATTAAACTTAAAAGTTAAAGATATCCCCAAAGATCCTAGTTTCCTATATAATTCCACTATCTATTTAGAAAAATAAGAGATTGCAAAATGAGATGTACATGGATGATCCTTTAGGAAAATCTGCTCAAGAATAATAAATAGGGTGTTTTAGGTCTTCCTGAAAGAGTTTACCCAACAAATAACTTAAACATCGATGCCCATTTTTGACCCCTACAAATTCTAAGTTTACACTTTGGTGAAACTGTTTTGAGAATGAATGGCCTTCCTTTTTCCACCTTCTTGATGGAGCTGGAGAGAAGTCTATCTCTAAACCCTCCCTTTATAGAGAGTTTCCCCTCCTCCAGTTTGAAGTGGTTCTTAAGGGTCCTGTCATGTTTCTGCAGCACTTGACTCTTGGGGCTCAGTGTGGTCAACCAGAGCGCTTCCCTGGGATTTGAAATGGTAATCGAGAAAGCTATTTGGACTGTGTGGCCATGAAAGCAGCAAGATTTGAAACTTGAAAAGCATCAGTAGCCATGTTCTCTGAAAGCCTGTACTTAAAAATAATAATAAAGGACTTCCCATGGTGGCTTAGCAGTAACAAACCCAACCAACTAGGATCCATGAGGATTTGGGTTTGATCCCCGGCCTCGCTCAGTGGATTAAAGATCCAGCGTTGCCATGAGCTGTGGTATAGGTCACAGATGCAGCTCGGACCCTGCACTGTTATGACTATGGTGCAGGCAGGCATCTGCAGCTCTGATTCGAACCCTAGGCTGGGAATTTCCGTATGCTGCAGGTGCAGCCCTAAAAAGCAAAAGAAAATAATAATAGTAATAAAGTTAAAATACAGACTCAAGTTGTGATGTGAAATGACTCAAAGGAGTTCTGGAATCATTTTACTAATACTACCTGGTTGTAGCTGACAATGACTATTTCACAAGTATTACTACCCCCTCTCAACTCAGCTCTACACATGAGCACATTATCCACCCCAAGAGCCTTCCAACAAACTCCTTTTTTTTTTTGCTCAAGGTAGTTAGAAGTGGATTTCTGTCCTTTGCAACTTAATACTCCTAAGGATTACGCCTAGCTAAAAGGACTCTGCTCAGGATTATTCTTTTTAAATGATTTTTAACGAGTCTTTGTGCCCTAGGATAGGATTTGTTCTTAAAATTTGAACTCTTAAAGGCATCAGCTTCTTTCCTTCCTTGGTTGGCATTGGGGGACAAATACACTATCTGATATCTAGTCTAGGTCTGGAATCTTGGATCAAATGAAAACATCCCTCTATCTCCAAACATGACTGTGCATGTCCAATTTGGTGTTTAAAAGAAACAGTCTTATTTTTAAAGACAAGGAAAAAATACATTTATGTACAGCAAAAAAAAAAAAAGGAATTTTTGAGCCAACTAAAATTGGATATAAATCTCTCCTCTGCTTTGTGACCTTGAATAAATTGCTTAACATTTCTGAACTTCTAATAAAAAGTGGCACTGAACAGTTTCCAATGTGCCAAGCATTGTGCTAAATATTTCACAGGCTGTCCTTACAAGGCAGCTACAATTATCATCATTTTATAGATGAGGAAACCGAGGTTTAGAAAAGCTGTCACTTGCCAATAGACACTGTACAGCAAACTCCAAATCTTATGCTTAACCACCAGGTGACATTATCTGACAATGACTATCTCATAAATGTTGTGAAGAGTAAGATGATATTGTAGGTACTGTGCCTGGCATTTCCTATGTGGCAGTAATAATTGCATTATTCCTAAGAACAATGTCTATGTTTTTTCTTTTATGTCTATGCAACCCTAAGCTATAGGAATTGAATATTGATTATTTTGAAAAACAGAGATACTTGCAAAAGAATCCGGTATTAACTGGGCAGGGTATTTTTGCTGTTGTATTGTTTTGTTTTAATATTCACATCAAGAAATAACAGTCAAATTAATAGTCTATAGAAGACAGTAGCCACCCACTAAAGGTGGGTTAACCAGCAGGGTCACTAGCTAAATAAAGAGCCCATGGGTTGAGTGCTAACCTTCTCTATTCAGAAATAGCACAGGAGCCCAAAAGTAAAATAGACAGGCCAATGGGCTGCTCAAGAACTCTATTCCCAGCTTCTCCCTGAGTTATCCCTACATTGTTTCCTGTCTTACCCCTTCATGCCCTTGGGCTTGTCACTCCATTTGAGCCCAAGGAATCCAGGGCTTGCATTAGAGAGACATCTATCTACAATAACCAAAAGAGTAAAGGACATAAATGGTATGTACTCATGTAATCAGGCACTTTGTCTCTTTGATGACATGAATAAATTAAATGACAAACTTCTTCCCTTGTCCATTATAGACTAAACTCTACCTTTTTCCTTTCTTGCTCAGGATTTTTCCCTTCAGTCTTGCCCTGGGTATAAGTGAAAATTAAAAACCTTCTTTCCAACACTCAATATCAAATGCTTTCTCTCTCTCTATGCTCAGATTTCTGGGACAAAGTCTCACTCTGCTACCTGATTTCACACATGAAAGTTGTCCCTATTTCCCTTTCTAAAGAAATAAAAGCAGAAAATGTAATTATAGGTTCTATCATAGCATCTGCAGTACAATATTAGCTCACTGCAACTGTCACACAAGTCCCATTACCTTTCAGTGGTGGCCACAGAAACGACAGGGCAAAAAATGTTTCTCATTCTTCTTGCCCTTAAAAAATATGACTTGTCAAAGACAGGTAATTTTTTAAATTAAAATAATTCATCCCTTTTTCAATTTTTCTATGTCAAATGAATCACTGTAATTTGAAAATGGTATTTTTTGGCCAATCCATTATGAATTCAGACAAACTAGTTAAATAAAAATTAACTGAAGAAATAGAAACTGCTTTTATTGTATAGTTCTACTGCTTACTCTGTAAGAAATTCTTTTTTTTTTTTTTTGGGTTTTTGGGGCCACACCTGAAGCATATGGAAGTTCCCAGGCTAGGTGTTAAATAAGAGCTATAGCTGCCAGCCTACACCACAACCATAGCAGCTCAGGTTCCAAGCCACATCTGCAACCTATACCACAACTCATGGCAATGCCAGATCTTTAATCCACTGAGAGAGGCCATGGATCAAAAATCCGCATTCTTAGAGATCTAGTCAGATTTGTAACCCACTGAGCCACAATGGGAACTCCCTCTACAAGAAATTCTAATGAAAGCCTGAAACGTAAACTCAGGTGTTCCGGCACAGACATCATCCATAGTTGTGATTACATGTGTGTATCCATGTTTGCATCACACAATGCATTTAGTGTCTGAGACAGCACGGTAGACTTAAATACTGTCCCAGGTCTAGGGGATGAAACTCGGTTTCTTCATTTATAAAATTGGGATGATAAAATATTTACAGATTTAATATCAAGATGAGATTCATAGTTACAACATATCCAGAGGCATTCTGGATATGTTAGCTCTTGTTATACAGCATGTGTCTATGTTTGTTAATACTACCTAGACACACACACACACATGCAATCACTAAATCATCTAAAGGACACACAGAGATTTAAATGTGGAATTACTGACTCAGTCAAACCTCAGAAAATTATTGAAGGTCATTCGAGAGATCCTTTAGCATCATCACCTCCTGCAAAGAGCAATCCTCTTAGAGGTAGTGGTGAAATTCACTGAGGCTTTGATAACTTTGGGTGGATGACTTTGAGAAACAAAGAACAGGAGCAGAGACACTTGGCAACTTTATTCTGCTTATCTCCAGTCAGAACTAATAGAGCTATTCATTTTGAGTGACCCTACACAGTGCTTCGCATTTGGATACTGCTTGTGCAGCCATTAAATTGACTTTCTGGGAACAAATGGGAAAACAAATCAGCAATAGGCAATGTTTTTGTCAGTTTCTATCAGTTTCAGCTGGCACTGCCTTTCTATTATTGGTCTCCAAGAGAACACGTGATCCAGTGGGTAAATAACTAAATTGAGAATCACAGCAGTTAACTTTACAGTATTTCCCCCAAATTTGCTCCTAGAAGAGTGTCATAGGTAATGTGATGAGTTTTCAAATCACGAAGACTTAAATTGGAATCCCAGGTGGACGCCTCATGGACTGAGTAATTTTAGACAAGTTATACAACTTTCTGAATGCCAACTTCTTCATCTGAAATATTTTCTACCACAAAGACTTGTTCTTAAAAGTTCACATTTGTGCATGTAAAGCACCTATTGTAGGCTTTACTTGGCAAATGACTGTCAGTTGTTAACAGCTTATTTCCTATAAACTATAATTAACACTTCCATCTATTCTATAAAACTGTGTTACATAACTGTTGAAACCAGTAACATTCCTTTTTTTTTTTTTTTTTAACAGCCACACCTATGGCACATGAAAATTCCTGATCTAGGGGAGCCAAACTGGAGCTACAGTTGCAAGCCTACATCACAGCCATGGCAACACCAGATCTGAGCTGCATCTGTGAACTTTGCCACAGCTTATGGCCATGCCAGATCTTTAACCTATTGAGCAGGGACTGGGACTGAACTCACTTCCTCATAGAAATTATGTTAGGTCCTTAAGCCACTGACCCATACTGGGAACTCCTCTAGTAACAGTTTGATCTAACAGAACACAGGAGGAAGAGGTAAATGTCCTCAGAAAGGAACACTGACGACAACTTTATTAATCAGAGATTGAAAACACAAATATTGAAAACTCATGATTTGTGCATGCTAAAGCCACGTATATTTAATGTATTAGACAAAATGTTCATCAAATGTTAGATTTTACTAACAAGAGGACTTTTTACACATCTGCTTTGCTTACCTGATATTCCCACATAGCTAATTATGTAATTAAGGATCAAGTTTCATGCCTTTAATATAGATAGTGCTTATCAGGGTTGTTTTGAAATTTATGATAATGTCTATAAAGTGCTAAAATGAAATTTAAAGTATATTGTAAGTTGTGAGCTCTTTTACTAAGTCAACAACTGTCATTCTTTGTAAAAGCAAAGCACTCAATTTAGGAATTTGCTAATTGTTCTTCCAAATTACATTGATTATTTATGCACAGCATTTTAAGTAGTTCAAATAGATTAAAAAAATAATATGCCTAAAGTGATAAAATGTAGCTACTTTCCCATATTCCAGAGAACATCCTAGTTTCTAAAAAATCAAAGTAAAGTTATTCAATGAAAATAGCTAGATTTGTAAAAAGTACATCAGTGCCCAGTAGTGAATCAAATTCTTTTGTTTTGCAGTATTTGTAAGTGTAATGTGTTGAGCAATCACTTCTTATACCAAGTCCCAAATGCCTGATGAAATGTGCAAACAAGATTCTCTGCCCTGTACAAGTTAGAGGCTGTGGCATGACCATTTGGCGTAATACTTTGGTTCTAAAGTTTGTCAACTTTTGGCTTGTAGGTGCAATCTGATCTCTAAAATCTGCCAATTTAATCAAATGCATCCCCATATCTACTCAAATTACCAAGAGCAGTAATTTTAATTATTAAAAACTTATTCCCTGCACCCATTTGAAAAATGTGATGAAAGTTATGTCTTCTCTGTATACACACACGTACGCACACACAATGTTGCAGGTTGCTTCAGGAATTAGCCATCCACATATTAGAGAGTAAGCACTCTTGATACAGAAGCAGGTGTGTGCTTGTGCATTCAGGAAGGATAAATGGTGAGTTTCATCTATGTCACATTCATCTTTATATAGCTTGTGACTAGCACAGTGGCTTGACAAGATAGGCTCTCAATAAATGTTGGATCAATAGAAGAGCGAGTAAAAAATAAGGTATAAAGAATAGGTCAAGGACAGCAGAGGAGTCTTGACTCTCTATTTTACAAAAGAATAATCAAATCCTACCTTAAAAATATTCATTCCCTAGAAGACAGGCATTCTGTTAAGCTGTAATGATACCCTCTTAACACTTCCACATTACTCTAGGAGCTTGGAAGAGTTAACACAGTTTCACATAGTGACTGATTTACAGCAGGGAAAGAAATTGTGTCTGGGATGTATGAGTCTCTAGAGATCACAGGTTTTACTTGGCTGAGCTGAGTGATGTGTCGATTCTTGACTCATTCACAGGTAACATTCTTGTTTGCTGGGCAGTGACATCACACAGCAATTTATTGCAAACCGCAGAGGACTAAACATGCTCCCTGTCCACTAGGACTGTCTGACAGCTCCTGGCATGTGGGCAAAAGAAGTCACTCACTAACTCACCATCATCTCTTTTAAGCAGGGACATTTTCTGTGACAATATTTTAAACCACATTTGTTGGTACACCTACATAATTTGTCTGTTGATAGAAACTTACCCTGGAATCTCTGTCAGCCCTACCAATTCCCCTGACACCATTGATATTCCAAGGAAACCCCAAATCTCCAGAGAAGATGTAGTCAAGCTCTTGTTGACAAATTTCTACTGTGTACAGCTATGAACGTGAGGAGAAAACACAAAACAAAGATGTCTCTGCGAAATAGAAAATTTTCCCAGAGACTGTCCACCATGGAAGCATCTCCTTCCACTCTTCACCCTTACTCTCATTTCTCACACAAAAGTGCATCCTATTTCTAACCTACTCGATTCATGTAGCTAGCAGAAATCACAATGACAAACCAAGCAAATGGAAATAGATGTAAATAAGAAGGAATTCTGTCCTGATTACTTGAATCATAGGTTTCAATTCTGTGTAAGAGTAGCAATATTCCTTTCATACCTTCAAAATTTCATAAGAAAGACTCCCAAAAGTCTAATGGATGTAAACAAGTTGAGAACTTCTGTGATCTAATGTTAAAACCACAAAACCAACTTCTCCCTCTTGTTGATTCCTATATCCCTTTTTCCCTCTTGCTATACTCAGAGTCATTAGGTTTTCTCCAGGTATTAATAACTACCCACTTGATGGTGTTTAAAATCCAATAGGAATGGAAATTCTTGTCTTTTCACCTCTCTGTGCCCTCCAATCTCTATCACTACCAGTCGCCAAACTACAAGATGGCATTAGGCTAAGAAAACAAACAAGTCAAAGGACTATGTCATTTCTTAGCAATTGTCATTTTCCCTTTCATTTAAGATACAATTTAACAGCTGAAAGTGAAAAGTGAGAAGAATGAGCAATTTTTTTATGCAGGGCTCTGTAGCAACATAACAATATTAGGCAGCTGCCTTGAGACACAGCAAGATTATTTATTGCAAGAGGCAGTACAAAGACTATTGGGGGGAAAAAAAAAAAACCTGTGTGTTCTTCCAACATCTCAGACTGTTATGATTTCAGTGTGATAATATTCCCTTCCCTCCATATGTACACACACACACATTCTTGTTGGATTCAATACATGATTTTACTATGTGGAATTGTATCTGGTAGCCCAGTTCACAGGGTCTAGAAGGTTAATTTTATATTCTTTCATTTGAAAACAGAAGTAAGATCTGACTAAAAGTTCAATAATTAAGTGATCTGAGCTACATCAGAAATCACATTGCTAATGTAATTATGACAGCTTTGAACCTCCTTGGGCTTGGATGTCAACACCCAAAGCTGCAAATGACTTTGGTTTGGGTCAGTCGCCAGAACATATATCCTCCAGGTGCTCACTTGGGTTTGTCAGCCTTTATTCACTAGCGTCTTTGATGACAAAAAAAAAAAAAAAAACAGTGGCTGTATAACCCTGATCAGGCTCTCAGTCTGTCTATAAAGACAGAAGGGATTCCATCAATAAATCTCATCATACATAAATATCTGAAGATGTCCTAACAGGCCACCTGAAGAGAAAGTTCTGCATTTCAAAGACATGCTTCCTGATTCTTTAATTACAGAGCTGATGGTGAAGTCACAGAAGGCTTCTGTGTGAGCAAGAAGGAACTTAAGTAAAAAAGTATGCTCCTGGTTATAAAACAACAGTGATTGCAGCTGTGCAATCTAAACTTTGAGGATAAAAAAGACACTTTATAAAAGCACAGCCTCCTGGCTTCATATTCAGCATGTCCAGAGAAACAAATTTAAAAGATATTAGACCATTCAAAGATATTCAGGGAAAGTAGGCTATTCAGAAAAGACTTAACTAGCTTTTCACCCTGCTGGGGATGAACATTTATTTATTAAAGAAATATACTATTGTAAATGAATATTAAATAACATTGTCATGAGTATTAAGTGTATAGAAAGCATTAAGTACATATTGCAAAGCGTGCAGAGAAAAGGCAACCCTCCAACACTCTAGGTGGGATATAAGTTGGTACAACCTCTATGGAAACAGTACAGAGATTCCTCAGAAAACTAAAAGTAGAATTACCATATGATCCAGCAATCATACTCCTGGGCATTTGTCTGGAAAAAACTATAATTCAAAAGTTCATATGTACCCCTATGTTCACAGCAGCAATATTCACAATACCCAAGACTTGGAAACAACCTAAATGTTCATCAACAGATGAGAGGATTAAGAAGATGTGATACATATATACAGTGGAATACTACTCAGCCATAAAAAAACAATGAAATAATACCATTCACAGCTACATGGATGGAACTAGAGATTCTAAGTGAAGTCAGTCAGAAAGATATAGACAAATATCACACGATATCACTTATACGCAGAATCTAAAATATGACACAAACGAACCTATCTACAAAACAGAAAACAGACTCATGGACAAGGAGAACAGACTGTGGTTGCCAGTGGGTTTGTTCTAAATGTAATGTCCTCCACATTCATCCATGTTGTCACATAGAGCAGGATTTCCTCTTTTTTTAAGGCCGTGTAATACTGCATTGTATGCTCATATGACACTTTCTCTATCAGTTCATCAATCAGCAGACATTTAGATTGCTTCTATATCCTGGCTACTGCAAATAATTTTTGCAACAAACACTGGAGTGTTGACACTTCTTTGAGTCACTTTGTTGTACATCATAAATGGGCACAATGATGCAAATCAATGTAAACACAAATTTAAAAAAAACTTAAACATACAGCAATAAAGTTCAATATCCAGACCTTAACAGGTCTATAAAAAAAGAGAGTAGATTAGTGGCTGCCTAAAATTAGAGGGAGCAAAAGTGGCTTGGGAGTGAAAATAGTGAATGTTAACCGGTATACGATTTCTTTGGGGGATAATGAAAATTCTAAATTTTTTTCTTTAGGGCTGCATCCGTGGCATATGGAGGTTACCAGGCTTGGGGTCTAATCAGAGCTGTAGCCACTGGCCTACACCACAGCCACAGCAACGCCAGATCCGAGCTGTATCTGTGATCTACACCACAGCTCATTGCAATGCCAGATCCTAACCCACTGAGCAAGACCAGGGATTGAACCCACAACCTCATGGTTCCTAGTCGGATTCATTTCCACTGTGCCACGATGGGATCTCCTGAAAATTCTAAAGTTAATTAAGGCGATAGATATACAATTCTCTATGTATATCTATACTTAAAAAAAAAACATTGAATGGTATACCCTAAACATGTGAGCTTTACAGTATATAAATCATATCTCAATAAAGCTTATAAAGCTGTTTTTCATTCACTAAAAAACCCAAACCTCAAAAATTCGGTATATAACATGAAAGAAAATTACAATCTAAAATTCACCAAATTTGTAGTTCCCATTGTGGCTCAGCAGTAACAAAATCTGACTAGTAAGCAAGAGGATGCAGGTTCAATCCCCAGCCTAGCTCAGTGGTTAAGGATTCAGCATTGCCATGAGCTGTGGTGTAGTTCACAGACACAGTTCAGATCCTGCATTGCTTTGGCTGTGGCATAGGCTGGCAGCTATAACTGTGATTAGATCCCTATCCTGGAAACTTGCATATGCCACAGGTATAGCGCTAAAAAAACAAACAAAACAAACAGAACAAAAATTCTCGAAATTTGTCAATCATCTCTATTGACTGACTATATAAATTGTGCTATATTCTTAAAGACAGCAATTACTGAGCTAAATGATTTATGGAAAAGCCTTGCTAATGAGGAACAATGAATATATGAAGCCTCTTCTACAAATCAAATAGAGGATATTCTAAGAAAAGTACAAGATTCTAATCACATTTCAGGTACTACTTCAACATTTTGGCCAAGTCTTATTTAAATATTTCTGACTTTATTTTTTTATCCCTTAAAATTGTTGTATTTCTAAATATAACGTATTAAAGTAATGTGTGTTAAAAGTGTGATATGATGTTTCAGATCTTAAACTTTTACCACATGAAATTTAATTTGCTGATGACTGAAAAAGTTTATCACTATAATGTAAACATATAAATGAATGGAGGTAAATGCACACTAGAATTTTGGTTAATCTGTTACTGTATTGTGGTATTAAGCAACTTTATCAATCAGGGACCCAAGAAGAAACAAATAACACATTCATGTGGGGATGTGCCAAGGAAGGTCAAAAGGCTATTTACAAAGCTGTTGGTCACTGTAGAAGAATTTGAAAAGATGGTGCAATAACAGGAAGAGATAGGGGGTTATCAGAACCTTCAAGAACAGAGTAATATAAAAGAGGCCCTCTCAGTCAAAGAACACAGAAGCAGTCCTACAGGGACTCCCAATGGCCAAACCTAACTGGAATCGATAGGCTTCTAAGGCAGACTGGTATGGAGAATGAAGAAGATCTGGAGTAGAATCAAAAGATATCTAGCATGGGCAACCTATTTTACCCTCCAGTATCTTTTGGTATCCTTTATCTAGATGAAAACTGTGCCAACCATTATGGAAAGTGGCATGGTTCCTCAAAAAATTAAGAATAGAACTACCATAGAACTACTAGCAATCTCACTTCTGGTTTTTACATCCAAAGGAATTGAAATAAGTATCTTAAAGAGATATCTGTACACACAAGTTCATTACAGCCTTAGTCACAATAGCTAAGATATGGAAACAACTTAAATGTCCTTTTATGGATGAATAGATAAGGAAAATTCCATAATAATGGAATATTATTCAGACTTTAAAAAGAAGGAAATCCTGAGGGTTCCCTGGCGGCTCAGTGGGATAAGGATCTCTCACTGTCACTGCTGCAGTTAAGGTCGCTCCTGTGGTGAGTGTTTGATCTCTAGCCCAGGTGCATGCTGCAGGTGCAGCCAAAAAAAATAAGAACTCCTACTATTTGCAATGGCATGGATGAAGCTGGAGACCAATATGCTAAGTGAAATAAGCCAGAGAAAGACAAATACTGCATGGTATAAGCTGTATGTGGAGTCTCTTTTTTTGTTTGTTTGTTTTTTTAAGAAATTTCACAGAAATAGAGAATGGAACAATAGTTGTCAGGGGTTGTGGAAGGGGAAAATTGGGCAATGTCATTCATACAATATAAATTTTCAGTTACAGAAAGAATAAGTTCTGAGATTGTAATATGCATGGTGATACTTAATATGCGTATACTTGAAAGATGCTGAGGGTAAATATTAAGCGTTCTCACCACAAAAAAATAATTAATAATGTGAGGAGATAGCTGTGTTAATTTCCTTGAACTTAGTAATCATTCCACAATATGTATGTACGCTGAATCACTGTACTGGAGACTTTAAATATACATGCAAACGCTTGTCAATTATTCCTCAATGAAGTTTTTTTTTAATTTTTTTTTAATGTGTCCCCAGTACAGAAGTTACACAATATCTCATTAGTTAATGCATTAGAACAGGCTGAGGTCAATTTAATCAATTCCCACTGAAACCTAAAATGATAATCACCATTTGTGTCAATAATACGAGAAAGAAGAGGAAAAGATGGAAAAAACATTAATTATGGAACAAATCATAACTGCTTTAGCTAGTCATAATAATCTTATGCCCTACCCCACATTTCTATGATCTCTGCCAAGACGTCAGCTAGACAAAGACACAACGGTGTGGCCCAAACTTTTATTCCTACAAAATCTAAGACTTTAGTGTTCTTGTTTTAATTGAGTTCCTGCAATTTTCCAATGACCAGAACTACTGAGAATAGACTGCTCCCTCATAAGTAATAAATTCTCTGTTAAACCCTTTGGGTGCCCTGTTACTCTTTGCTCTCACTGAGATGAAGAAATCACATTTCTTCCTGGTAATTGAGATAATCACTCCAGATAAAACAGTGACCCTCTTCTCTGCCACAAGGAACCCAAAATGACCAGAGTACCTAGTACAGCAGAAAAATGACTGCTTTTTAGTAAAATGATTCCTCCCTTCTTGGAGGACTCTACATCCTGCAAAACTACCAATGCCAAAACTGCAAATGTTTCCCAAGTGTGTTGTTAAGTTTAAGAATGAGAGGGGTCACTCTGATATTCACATTTTAGCATCAGGAGCCATGTACTCTGGCTAACAGAGAAACTAATATATGAGAAACTAGCCCAGAGAGATTTGTTCATGATATCTATCACATTCCATCATGTAACCCCTCAATCTCACGAAATGTTTCCCAGCTAGAAACATAACCAACTTTCAGAAGGACATCCCAGCACTCTATTAAGCCAAGTGCTTCCTAGTGATAAAACACATGCTGAGACCATGGGCATGTGCCTGAGTTTCCATACTTACTCTGCTGTAAAATATGCCCCTGGCCAGAGGGGATGTCATGTGGTTATTATGGGAATGAAGAAAACACTCCTTCACATACATGAGTATGTGAAGGAGGTAGGTTGAGCATTTCCAAAATATGAATCATAAGGACTATAGTATGCCCTCCCTATCTAGAGATTAATCAAATATGACTAGCATGCCACCAGGTAGCTGGTTGGCCCTCCCTTGAAAATGGTGCCTTATCAGGAAGGAGTTCAGTGTTGGTCTATGTTAGTAGTGGTCTGTACAGAGAGGAATGGCAGTAGCCAACTAGAGTGAAAACTCTAAGTTTGAACCCATGTATAGCTTCTTTCTCTGCTACTCTAGATACTTCATACTTGGACTCACTGGAATAGAAGTAGGTGGCTGGGAGGAAAAATGGCATCCATAAGAAAGAACATCTTTTTCATCTCTTCATTGGATGTCCTTTGATGGGCACTACATGGAACATGGGAACCTTTGCATGGTGTACCCATTCTGAGAGACCTATTCATGTACCTCTTTCAGCCATACTTACCACCACTTTTTCATCACTGTTATTTCCAAGTCCCTGACGAGTCAGCCAGTCCTCTAGCTGCTGCACGAATCTGTATTTTAGGCTACTTTCCACACAAAATATACAACCAGCTGTTCATGAAGAGTTCTGCTCAGGTGCATGTCTGTTCATGAATTTATTTCAGGCCATCTTGAGTAGGATAGCAAGGCAGCAGCCAAACTATTCTTTCTGGTGCTGACATACTATACAGATAAATCTATGAACTGAGCTTGTGCTTGAACAAATACGGAAGCATCATCTGCAATTACTAAGCATACTATATGCGTTTTCACAACTGGAAAAATAATCTGAGTATGCGTTCATGTTCTTATCGGATACATCTTTAGGCAGACACTATCCAGGATGCCACAACTTGAACTCTGCAAGGTCCTACAATGACTTGTGAACTATGGTGTTATTTTTGGTTTCTAGAGATCATTTTAAGTTCAGAGAAAAAACTCAAGAAATCCCAAGAAAGTTGGTTTCCATTCTCTCCCATGCACAGTTACTCTGATAAATGGCTTTGGGGGCAGTTGGAGAATGCTTATGGGTTTGTTACATTGTCATTCCTCAAAAAACCTTACCTCTCCTTAACGCAAGGGGATCTGGAGCTGTGTACTGGCTTAGGAAATGGATAAATCCCACTTAAGGTAATACAAATTTGATTCCTTCCCAGCCAAACTAAAAGCTGTTTTGCCCATGTCTTTCAAGGAGCACTTTACTCCCCATCTATTTCATCTCTAAGGAGCTACTGCCAGAAATTCCTGCAGGTCAGAAATCCTCTAATAACATTTTAAACATGATTTTATTGTAGTAATTGCATCACCACCTGTTCTCTACAACTCCTTATGATATTATTCTCATTGAGATCAAACACCCAATTTCACTGAAATTTCCCTATATCTGGGCTACTGAGGACAGGAAATCCAGAGGTTTTGGGATGGTGGTGTGCTCCTTACCAATGATCTCTTAGTGCTTGAGTAAAGACAGTGCCCTCCATGTCCTCCCAGAGGATAGCATCAGGGGTGCCTGAGAGTTTGCACAGAATAAATCTATTCCAATCCTCCCACGTCCTGCAGCTTCAGACTCCTACCTTTCAGAATGCTGCAATGAGGAGTGCTAGCATTTTAACCTTATTAACTATAAGCCAAACGTTGGGTATAGATTTAGATAAGTCAACTCAGCAAACGATACGTTCCTAAGTGTTTTAACCAAAACATTTTACTCTAAATTCCAAATGAGTACACTCAGCTGACTGAACTCTGACTATATTTCATCAATTATGTTCCAGCACCCCAAGAATCCACTCCTTGCTTACTTTCCAAGCTACTAATGATAGAGAATGGCAAAGTCATTTCCTCTTTTTTTAAGAAATATCTCTTTTTATTTAGCTTTTCAATTTAGATAACTTCAAAAATGCGTTGATTGCATAAATGATATAAAGAACTCTAATATAACTTTCACCCAGATTCAACAAGTGTTAACTTTTTACCTTATTTATGATTTTTATGTCTATCTTTCTCTATGTTCATACATCCTCAGACATAGTTTTTTCCTGGATTATTTGCTATTTAAAAGGAAATTGCAGGAGTTCCTGTCATGGCACAGTGGAAACTAATCTGACTTGGAACCATGAGGTTGTAGGTTCAATCCCTGGCCTCGCTCAGCAGGTTAAGGATCTGGCATTGCCATGAGCTGTGGTGTATATCACAGATGCGGCTCAGACCCCACGTGGCTGTGGCTGTGGCGTAGGCTGGTAGCTGTAGCTCTGATTCAATCCCTAGCCTGGAAACCTCCATATGCTGCAGGTGCAGCCCTAAAAAGAAAAAAAAGGCAAAAAAAAAACAAGGAAATTGCAGACATCATGGACTGTTAACCCCCAAAATACTTCAATATATATTTTCTAAGAACAAGGACATTCCCTTACAGAATCACCATACGATTATCAAAATCAGGAAAACTAATTTTGGTACATTATTATATAAATCCGTCTGTATTCGAGATTTGCCACTTGTCCCAATAATGTCCTTTACAGCTATTTTTGCCCAGATAATGAAATGTACTTCTTGTTCGTAAGTAAACTTTTCTTTCTTTGTTACTGTGGTGAAAACACTTATGAACTACCTTCTTAATAAATTCTTAAGTGCACAGTAAGTGTACACTGTCAACTATAGACATAATTTTGTAGAGTGGATCTCTAGAACTTATTTGACTGAAAAAATAAAATTTATATCCAGTGAAGAATTACTCCCCATTTCCCCTCCTTTCAGCACTTGGCAAGAACAATTCTACATTGTTTCTACAAGTTTGACTATTATAGATATCTCTTATAAGTGGAATCATGCAAAGTTTGTCCTAAATCTAATGTCCTCCAAATTCATCCATGTTGTCGCATAGAGTAGGATTTCCTCTTTTTTGTAAGGCTGAATAATACAGAATTGTATCTTCACACTACATTTTCTCTATCAGTTTATCCATCAACAGATATTTAGACAGTTTCTATATCTTGACTACTGCAAATAATTTTGCAAAAAAAAAAAATAATCATGGTCTGTTGATACTACTTTGAGATCCTAATTTCAATATATGCTCAGGAGTAGGATTGATAGATCATACAGTAGTCCTATTTTTGGTTTTTTGAAGAACTTCCATTCAGTTTTCCACTGTGGCAGCACCCCTTTACATTCCCATCAATAGTGTACAAGGGTTCAAATTTCTTTACATCCTCACCAACACTGGCTGGCTTTTCATTTTTCAGTAATAGTTATCCTAATTTGCTAACTGTGAAGTGACACCTCATTGTTTTGATATGTGTTTTCCTGATGATCAATGATGTTGAGCATCTTCTCATATAACTATTGGCCGTGTATAGGTATTCTTGGGAGAAATGTCTAAGTCCTTTGTCCATTTTCGAATCAGATTACTTATTTTTTAGTTTTTGAGTTGTAGGACTTCCTTATGCATTTTAGGTATTAGCCCTTTATCAGATATATGGTTGACAAATATTTTCTCCCACTTCACAAGCTGTCTTTTCATTCTGTTCACTATTTCCTTTGCTATGCAGAAGCATTTCAGCTTGAGATAATCCTGCTTGTCTATTTTTGCACTTGATGCTTGTACTTTTAGTGTTAAATCCAAGAAATAATTGATGTAATGAAGTTTTCCCCTATGTTTTCTGCTGGGAATTTACAGTTTAAGTTCTTATTTTTAAGTCTTTAATCCATTTTCACTTAGATTTTTATGTATAGTGTAAGATAGGTGTCCAATTTATTCTCATGCGAATATTCAGTTTTCCCAAGACGAATTTTTGAAGAGACATTCCTTTCCCCATAATATATTCTTGGCAAGATTACTGAAGATCAATTGACTGTATATGCATGAGTTTATTTCTGTACTCTCTATTCTGCTCCATTAGTCTATATGTTTGTTTTTAATGCCTCGACCTCTGTTCTTTCCCAAGATTGCTTTAGTTATTTGGGGACTGTGTTTCCATATAAGTTATAAAATTATTTTTTTCTATTCATGTAAAAAAATGCTGTTGGAATTTTGATAGAGATTGCATTGAAGCTCTAGATAGATCACTTTGGGTAGCATGGACATTTTAACAATATGAAATCGTTCAAACTATGAACATAGGCTGTCTTTCCACTTCTTTGTGTCCTAATTTTTTTCATCAATGTTTTGAGATCTTCAATGTATAGATCTCACCCCTTGGTTAATTTTATTCCTTAGTATTTTATTCTTTTTGGTGCTAAGGCAATCTACAGATTCAATGCAATCCCTATCAAATTACCAATGTTATTTTCTGCATACTGGAACAAGAAATTTTAAAGTTTGTATGGAAACACACACCAAAAAAACCAAATAGCCAAAACAATCTTGAGAAAGAATGGAACTGGAGGAATCACACTTCTTGTTTTCAGACTATACTACACAGCTGCAGTAATCAAAACAGTATGGTACTGGCACAAAAAAAATACACAAGGAGGAGTTCCCTTGTGGCATAGTGGGTTAAGGATTCAGCATTATCACTGCAGAAGCTGGGGTCACTGCTGTGGCATGGGTTAGATCCTTGGCACAGGAACTTCTACATGTCATGGCCAAAACAAAAAAACAACACCAAAAAAAACCTGACACGTAGATCAATGGAACAGGATACAAAATCCAAAAACAAATCCAAACACTTACAGTCAATTAAGCTACAACAAATGAGGCAAGAATATACAATGGAGAAAAGACAATTTCTTCAATAACTGGTCCTGGGAAAAATGGACAGCTACATGTAAAAGAATGAAATAGAACATACTCTAACATCATATACAAAAATTAACTCAAAATGGATTAAAGACCTAAATGGAAGACCAGAAATCATAAAACTCCTAGAGGAAAACAGGCAGGACACTCTTTGACATAAATTGTAGCAATAATTTGGGGGTGGGAATCCATCTCTTAGAGTAGTGGAAACAAAAAGAAAAATAAATAAATGGAACATAATTAAAGGTAAAAACTTTCTCACAGCAAAGGAAATCATAAACAGAATGAAAAGACAAACTGCAGACTGGAAGAAAATATTTGAAAATGAAGCGACTAACAAGGGATTACTATACAAAATATACAAACAACTCATACTGCTCAGTATCAAAAAAAAAAACCCAATCAAAAAATTGGTGGAAGATCTGAATACACATTTCTCCAAAGAAGATATACAGACGGCCAAAAGGCACATGAAAACATGCTCAGCATCACTAAGTATTAGAGAAATGCAAATCAAAACTACAATACACTATCACCTTACAACAGTTAGAAATGACCATCATCAAAAAGTCTACAAATGATAATGCTAGAGAGGATGTGGAAAAAAGGGAACCTTCCTACATTGTTGATAGGAATGTAAATTGGTGCAGCCACTATGGAGAACAGTATGGAGGTTCCTTTAAAACCTAAAAATATGTTTACCATATGATCCAGCAATCCCATTCCTGGCTGTATACCCAGATAAAACTATTTATAATAGCCAAGATAGGAAGCAACCTAAATGTCCACTGACAGATAAATGGATACAAAATATGTAGTGTGTGTTTGCCATAAAAAAGAATAAAATAATGTCATTTGCAGTAACAAGGATGGACCTAGAGATTATCATACAGAATGAAGTCAATCAGAAGAGAAAGAAAATATCATCGCACATGTGGAATCTAAAAAAGTAATACAAATGAACTTATCTACACAACAGAAGTAGACTCACAGACATAGAAAACAAACTTATGGTTACCAAAGGAGCAAGAGTAGAGGAGGAAACAGTTGGAACTTGGAATTAACAGATATATACTACTATACTTGAATAAATAAACAAAAGATACATACTACTATATTTGAATAAATAAAAAAATGTATAGTAGAGGGAACTGCAATAACTTAGAATGGAACAGAACCTGAGAAAAAAAATCACTATGTTCTGACACATTCAATCTCACTTTAGGGGATTCACCTTAAGAAGTGATTGTAAATGCCTTTGATAAAATTTATAAGCAGGTGCTGATTTTGCCAAAAGCCTCCTTTTTTTTAACTTTCCAAAAACAGAAGTTATTTTTATTATTTATTTTTTAAGTTTATATAATGATTTTTCAAAAGTCTCCTTAATTAAAAGTTTATAAAAGACCAAATTTTCTTGAGATCTTACTTCGGTGCCTTTCACCTCTTCACTGACTCTCATTCCCTTCTCTCAATTTCTCAGCATCCTGAATTTCTTATCCCTTGGCTGTCTCCCTCCCCTTACTAAGGCATGAGCCATAGACTAGAAGAGGTATTAGACCAAGAAGAAAACAGACCTATCCAGCTTCTCTGAAACTACACTCAATCCTCTAATCCCACAACAGCTACTCTTCCTACTTATCTCGAAGTCTTGCTCATACTGGGCCTTGCCAGGCTCACGCCTGTCATACAGAAAGAAAAGAAATCATTGATGGAAAACAAGGGATTTCAAAATTATTTCCAAGAAACAAGGAATAAAGTAGGCCAGGGCAATCATTTATACACACATGAAAACATCCCTGGACCTAACTGCAACCCAGAGCACAAAAACCGTGCCCATTGGCATCTTATCTAACTGCCTCATGCATACCTGCAGACCATCATTTACAAAATTACTTTTATGATTGAGTATATATGTGCTGCCTTTGGCATTTTTTTGTCCCTACAAAGATTTGAGAAGACCGTAATGTAAGATGTAATCTAACGTTGGATTTTGGGTTTTAACAAAAAGGAACAGGGCCAGTGCTTTATGGCAATTCAAGGAAAAGTAAAAATTTATTTTTTATAGCTGAAGGGTAACATTCACTATGGGGATGTACTGGTAGAAGTGGGAGTGGTGACTGTGATTTCACTACACAGACCCACACCCACACCTAGTATTTGCAAGATGCAGGGCAACACTAAAGACAGAGGCCCCCAGCTTACAGGACACCCACACCCCATTCTCACTTCCACTCATAACCACATGGTAATGGAACTCCCAAGCATACCTGGGACACGCAACCCAGTAAACCAAGCCCCATCCATGCACCCCTAAAACAACTGCCCCTTGTCCTCAGACTCAGAGAAGCCTTGTAAAAAGGCACACAAAATCATTGGAAGTGGATTTGGGGCCAAGTGATACCAGGTTATGGGTACCTAGAATGTATACCATAAGGGGAGAGTGGGTTTTAAGTGGACATGTCCCCTTGGTCCCCAGTGCACTCTTCTATCTGTGGGGAGTGAAGTAATCAGAAGACTAGAAGGGGGTTCCACTAAAGCACCGAGCACGAGGCAAGAATAACAACAGTCGAGGTCTACAGTGGTCTTGGATCCATTACACATTAATTCATTCTGAGTGTGGAAGAAAAGGAACTAAAATGTCCCCACGCTTGTCATGATAATCCATAGCTATTAATTGATTTCCTTTACTTCATTCTCTTGGTGATGACAATACATTTGCAAGTTTTTCAATATGGTAAGAGATATCCTAATTGGGCTTTGAAGGTTTTGTAGATTTGAAGTTTTTGTTAGATTTCCTTACATTTGAAAATAAGATGATTATCATTCTACCTATAAATAACAGGCCAAGCTAATGACAGAAGAGAAGGAATCATTGCCCTTAGCTCCTATACCAGAAAGACAACCGTAGGAGGGGCAGGTAGGAGGGTCCAACCATTTTTTAGTTATAAATAAATGTCTATACTGAGAAGATTACTCTTATGTGGAAATCATGGTCACCTGTTTTTCTGGGCCTTGAGGTCCCCATATACTTCATAGCACAGTCAGTGAAAACACTGATACTCACATCCAGAAAATACGTTGAGAAAGACTGAATGCCATCCTGTTGATATAGCAGTGTATTCCATTACCCCCAATAAATGTGCTAAATTGTTGGGCTGGGAAGGCTGCCAGTTCCCGGATAGCTTGGACGTGTGTGATGCTTCCTGGGCCACAAATTTCTCCTGCCTCTGCTATAGTTTTCTCTCACAAGTAGAGCTATGGCATGATATAGATTTAAATAAGCATAGTTTTTTGTGCATTGATGAGCCACTGACACACTGGAAACAGATGATGGTTAGACTGAACCAATGAGCCAGACAGTCTTTTTCTTGATAACCAGTCTCTTATTTCTTAATAACAATCCATAATGCCTAATCATTTTTTTTTTAATATTACCAGCCATAACTACTCTATCCTTGAACCTAATGGAGTTCTGGAAACAAAGCCCTTTCTAGTGGCTAGCATAAGCCTCCTTGACTTTAATTCACCATGTAGCATTGCATTTAAAGTTTAAACTTGTTGCTGGGTTTCCAAGTACCATTCTGTTTCCACTCTCAGAACATGCAGCTATAGTCAGATTTGCACAGCAGTCACCCATCTGCTGCAGGGGCTTGTGAAAAGTAATCAAGGGGTAATGTTGTGTGTCGGCACTGTGAGGTCCCTGGAGCCAGGTGCTATATAAATACAAGGTATTAGGATATTTTGACCTATGGGGGTAGTGGTGCTTTGATACAGCCCTGATACATTGCACTGTGACAGGTCTCTGCATGAAAGGCTAAGACAATCAGCCGCTGAATTTATCTTGCTGCGTAAACCTCACTGGGAAGCAGTCTCACCTGAATTGCAAGCCAGTGTCCATAGAGGCCATGATTATCTCCATCCCTTATTTAACTTCCTTTTGCACAACTGAAAATATGTAGCTCCAACTGCCTCTCTTTATTAAACAGATCCTGATAAGCTTTAAATAATTCATCAACCCTTGTCTGTGTTTTTATGAATAAATGAACATTTAGGAAGAAGAAACAATTGCAGGAGTTGCGGTCATGGCACAGCAGAAACAAATCCAACTAGGAACCATGAGGTTGCGGGTTTGATCCCTGGCCTCACTCAGTGGGTTAAGGATCTGGCATTGCCATGAGCTGTAGTGTAGGTTGCAGACATGGTTCGGATCTGGCATGGCTGTGGCTGTGGCGTAGGCTGGCAGCTGTAGCTCTGATTAGACCCCTATCCTTGGAAGCTCCATGTGCCGTGAGTACAGCCCTAAAAAGAAAAAAAAAAAAATTCTTCTACATATTAGATCTTATTAGTGCAAAAGATGATTCTTGATGGTTCACCTTAAATACTGGGACACTAAGAGCTCTCCTTAGGAATAGAATCTGTAATACAAACAGAAGCATTTAAGTGATCTAGCTGAGCATCATATTCCTCACCTACATAAGAGCTAGATGATAAGTATCTAGGTGTAACTCTGGGTAATATTTAATCTATAGTAACAGAAACACTGTAATATTTTCTATAAATGAAAATTCAGATGATTGTGGCTTACAATAGAGTCACTTTTATTTATTCATCTTAAAGCCTTGTGAATTTTTAAAGGATGAAAATCCTGGTTTATTTATGTTTTCAGAAAATGCAATAGGATAGGCTTTTAATACATGTTGACTAACAGCAACAGAAACAGCTTTAGAGCCCATTGCAGTCTTCATCAAATACTTCAGCAAATAAAAAGAGGATAAGTGAATGCTTTACCCAGGATTCCGTAATTACCCATTGTAGAGTCGGCATTGGGATCAGAATTATGATAAATCTATCAGACCGTGGGAAGGAAAAGAACAAGATCTATAGCAAGATTTGTATTGCACCCCTCTTGTACTATTTCTGCCTCTCGTCCATGGGTGTACAAGCACACACGGGCGCATATTCCATCTAGAGACTACAATGCAAGTCTGACCTTAACCAGAACTTTAGGAAGCATGAGTTATGCATTCAGCAGTTTGCAGAGTTATAAGCTACTCTAATTCAAAAGTCAATGTGAACATGTGAACCCAGAGAATTATCACTCAACATCAATAACAAGAGAGTCCATTTTTTAAGAAGAGGTAGAAATATGGGCATTAATATGGGTAGAGAACTTCCGGGAAAGCATTTTGGAAGCATGCCATGAAGGTTTGTTTAGCAATAGTACGTCAAGACCCTATAATAACCCCCATAAAACGTGCCCTTTCAAAAGTCCCCTTGAATTAAAATGTTAGCGCCTACCAGATAGCAAGGCTTTAAGCTGAAGTCTAATTACCTACACCTTCTTTTACATGAATGAATTTCATAATAAATGACTCCAACAGCAGAAATAACATGACCAAATAGCTCATTTCCCAGAATGTTGTCCTGACTAAAAGTTCAATGTTCCTTCTTTAATCAGAAGCCTGACCCACCAGATAAATGTGTTAGCTTTTCAACATGACCCTCCATTGATTAAATTTTGCCCAAACTCAGGGAATTAAACAGAAAGGAAAGGAAGAATAAGATTGGTTTTACTTTGTCTTCAGTTAAAGTATCTTAACTGTCTGATAACTTTGAATAAAAATTTACATATTATAGTTTAGGCTTTATCTGAAATACAGAAAGTTTATTTGTAGTCAAAATGGATTTTAGTTCTTGGTTTGCCAATGGCTTACACATATCAGATAAGTAATCATTTGCTGTGTGCAGTTTATCAGATAATGATTGCTAAGTAAGGTAACATTGGTAAAATAGAACTGTTTGAGAATTTAACCAAAGACATTTTAAATCATTAAACATAGGAGTTACACATTAGATTCTAAAAGAGTTGCATATGCCAGGGATGAGCAGTGGGAGAAATAAATACATATTTTTAAACCATTAAGAGAATGGTTATGTGTATATGTATGACTGAATCACTTTGTTGTACAGCAGAAATTATATCATAAACTTGTAAATCAACCATATTTATATTTCAATAAAACTTTAAAAAGTAAAATATACCAGCAAATCAGCCTAATTTCAAATGTCGAATATGCTAGAGTTTTATATTTTTTTCACAAGTAAATTACTACCTAAAATTGAAAAAATTGGTGATGCAACATAAATAAATAAAAGCTTAAGGGGAGTTTCCATTGTGGCTCAGTGGTTAAGGAATCTGACTAGGAATCATGAGGTTGCGGGTCTGATCCCTGGCCTCACTCAGTGGGTTAAGGATCCGGCGTTGCCATGAGCTGTGGTGTAGGTCACAGACGCAGCTTGGATCCTGTGTTGCTTCGGTTATAGCGTAGGCCAGTGGCTACAGCTCCAATTAGACCCCTAGCCTGAGAACCTCTGTATGCCACAGGTGTGGCCCTAGAGAAAGTCAAAAAGACAAAAAATAAAAAATAAATAAATAAAATAAATAAATAAAGGCTTAAGTTCAGAAAACAAAACAAAACAAAAAGAACCATAGAAACAGCCATCAATTTTAAAGATAAAGTAAGTGAGCCATATAAAGATTAAGTGGCTTTTTTCAGATTCATATCATGTTAATAATCTAGGCAAGACTAGGATCTAGGTTTCTAGGCACTACACTAGGTCAAGGCGTTTATCCACAGAATGTACATTCAATAAATATTCTTTTAATGAATGAATGACACAATGCCTTTCAAATAAAAACCTTGCCCTACCATTAGGGATTTACTTTTTAGTCTAAAAATAGGCAGAAATTACCACCTATTCTAAAGATGACAGATGGATGCATGGATAGATGGATGACATCTAAATAATGAAGTTCAGAGAAAAAGAGAGCGAATGAAACGATTCCCCAATCCCTAATGTAATGAGAAATAACATTATTTTTCACATTTTTTGCTATCTCTTTGAATACTTCTGGGTGTTCAGAAGCAAATACTCTGGTACTGTGGGTTAGAATAATTTATGGATGGTGTTTAGATAAACACCTATGTAAAATATATCCATTATCCAATCCTGTTTCCTTGTTGACAGTGAGGGGTTTGTTTTGTTTTGTTTTTTGGTCTTGTTTTTCAGCCACACCCACAGCATGTGAAACTTCCCAGGCCAGTGATCCCAACCACTGCAGTGACAATGCCAGATCCTTAACCTGCTGTACCAGAAGGGAACTCCAACAATGAGTTTAAAGGGAAAAATTCTTTGTGGATCTCCTCGCTTCTTTATGAAAAC
Organism: Phacochoerus africanus; assembly: GCF_016906955.1. Classification (NCBI taxonomy): domain Eukaryota; kingdom Metazoa; phylum Chordata; class Mammalia; order Artiodactyla; family Suidae; genus Phacochoerus; species Phacochoerus africanus. The sequence continues at coordinate 115,024,049 of NC_062547.1, read as the reverse complement.
TCCAAAGAGCATTCTTCCCATGGTCACTTCAAGGAAGAAAATATACATCAAGGAAGGAGAGTAAGAGGCATGGATAAGAGATTCAGGCTTTTCACACATTCAGATCACTTTATGATTAAAGAATAAGAAGAGAGGCCATCTAGCTCAGGGCTTTTCAACCCTTCTTTACACGTTCCTTCCTTCTTCCCTTTCTTCTTTCTTTACTGCTCTTCTTTTTTTTAAGCAGTGGAGCACAGTTTAAAAGCACACTGAAATTATAACTATTAATCCCGAAACCAACTACCCATTGAGTCAGTGACATTTCATATCATTAGAGGAGGGCAGATGCTGCCCGTTACAAAGAAGTCAATTCTTATATTTAGCATTTTGAAATTCATGGCAGAGTTAATAGCTTAAAAGATAGTTTTTCTATTTCAAGAGTAAGGATTTTAAAAGAATAAAGCATTTACTGGAATGACAGTTTTGATAAAAATAAGAGCATTAATTTCATACTATCTACAGTAAGGCTAGAAAAAATGCCAGATTATGTAGAAGACATTTTCCACCCTTAAGAAGAGAAAAATTTCAACCAGCTCAGAGGAAGAAAGGATAGTCAAGGGGAAAGCAGGAGAGTGAGTTGCTGGTGAGTCTTTGCAAAGGAAATCTAGATAGGATTGGGGGTTCTTAGAGCCAGAGAGAAATGTACCCCCTTCTCAGACCCCCATGAGGGGTGGCAGAGAATCTTACAGAGAACTTCCCTCCCCAGCATGGTTCTACAACTGTGAATAGAAATTCTAGCACGTCAGGCGTGAGTAGAGAGGGTCTGAGAGAGCCCTACCCTGTGGTTCCAACAGCCCCGAGGGCTTAGGGATCAAATATGAAAATTTCCAGTGACTCCCAAATGGGAACACAAGTGGCTGAGGTAGTGAACCAGATGTATGATTACACTTGAGATTAGATGTGGATGTGGTGAGGCCCAGGTGGTTATGGCAGGCCAAAGACAAGTGCAACAAAGATAAAATTGATGACTAGAGTTGAAAACTGATGTCCACACAAAAACTTCCATGCAGATATATATGGCAGCTTTATTCATAAGTGCCACCACTTGGAAGTAATCAAGATATCCTTCAGTGATTGAGTAGATAAACTGTAGCACATCCAGTCAATGGAATATTATTCAGTACTAAAAAAAAAAAAATGAGCAATCAAGTCATGAAAAAAACATAGAATCATCTTAACTGCATATTACTAAGTGAAAGAAGCCCATGTGAAAAGGTTGCATACTATATTTACCCAACTTATATGACATTCTGGAGAGACAATGAAAAGATCCATGCTTGCCAGAGGCTGGGGTGGGGCAGGGAAGGATGAATAGATGGAGCACAGAGGATTTTGAGGGCAGTGAAAATACTCTGTATAATACTATAATAATGGATACATGTCACTATGCATTTATTCAAACCCCCAAAATACACAACACCAAGAGTGAGCCCTAAGGTAAACTACAGACATTGGGTAATTAGGCTTTGTCAACATAGGTTTACAAATTGTAATAAATGTTCCACTCTGAAGGGGGATGTTGATAATAGCAGAGGCTATCCATGTATAAGCACAGGAGGTGTAGGGAAATCTCTGTACCTTCCCCTTGGTTTTGCTATGAATGACTCTAAGCAAATTAAATCTTGAAATGCTGCCATTTGCAGCAACATGGATGGACCTAGAGATTATGCTTAGTGAAATAAATCAGATAGAGAAAGACAAATGCTATATGTTATCACTTGCATGGGGCATTTTCAAAATCATGCAAATGAAAGTATATGCAAAACAGAAACAGTCAACAAGAGATACTGAAAACAAACTTGTAGTTACCAAAGGGGAGAAGGACAAAGTAAGAGTATGGGATGAAAAGACACAAACTACTATATGTAAAACAGATAAGCAACAAGAATATACTATATATCTCAGGGAATTATACTCCTTGTCTTGTTGCAACCTATAATGGAATGTAATCTGCAAAAATACTGAATCACTATGCTGTACACCTGAAACTAACACAATATTGTAAGTCAATTATATTTTAATCTTTAAATAGCCCCGATGCCTGAAGACTAGCAAAGAGGGGTACATCACTGCAGACACGAATGTAGGCTCAAAGGTGGCAGTGAACTAAACATTCACTTCCTCTCAATGCCAGGATGGTTTTCAAGCCCCAGAGGTAGATTCAGAACTCAAGGCAAGAAAAGAAAGGAGCAGAATCTTGAAATACCTTAGTGCAAACTCTGAATCAAATGAGAACCAGAGTGGGAGAATTAACATACAACTTCAGCTCAATTACAGAAAATAAAATCAAAGTTGGCACATTTGTTTAGTGCCTATCAAATATATGTCTGCCGCTTTCAGGAAATTAAAATAGTTGTACTTTGGTGTTAGGGGGTTAGAGGCCAGGAGCCCCATCAGCTCAGGCTTACTCGCATCTCCCATGGCAGGGTTTCTCAACCTGAGTGCTATTGGCCTTTAGGGCCACATAATTCTATCAAGAGAGCTATCTCATGCATCGCTGAATGTTTAGCAACATGCGTGGCTTCTGCCAGTAGCAAACACATTCCTCAGACATGACCAAAATATCCTCTGGGAAGAGAGGAGGAAAATGCCCTTGGTTGATAACCACTGTTCTGGAATATCCCCAGCCAACACTGAGAAAGAATCCACACTGAAGCAGCTAATGGACAACAGATGATACCAACTTTCTCATTCACAGTGTGGAGCCGAAGCCAAGGTAAGTACATTGACTCTCATTCTGCCTCAATATAAATTAAGGAGACAGTCAGGATTATAACTCAGATGTCCTGACATTAAGTTCTATGCTTTACCCTCCTAAATTTGAAACATCTCAGAAAGCTAGCAGAGAATGTTCACATAGTACCCGCTTATATTTATGCACTGAATGAATGGTGGGATTAGAACTTTAGACCTTGCCATGTCACTAGACATTTCAGGACCAATGAAGAACAATGATCCAAGCCTTCCATCAAAGAAGCAAAGACACTTCTAGAGCTCATGCTTTACCATTCAGTACTGATTCTAACATTCATCTGCCTATCTGTGAATCCAAAATCAATGTAGAAAAATATCACTGGTCAGTTTGTGACTCAGTGCTGACTGCTGTGCTGTTATTTCAAATCTTTGAAGATGCCAAATGTGGAGCGGCATTTTAGACTTCCCAGGGCTCACGTATGACGGAGCTGTTGACAGCCATGTGCTCCCCGGGTAGGTCCAGTCTCCTTTATGCAATACAAAGCTCCCCTAAAACTCATTATCTGAACAGCACAGGCTTTACTCAAATGTACTCATGTACTGTTACTGCTGGTGTATTGTCATGTTTACCCTATAAAAGCATACATAGGTGGCTCTAAAATTGCTAACAGAATTTTTCTCCTTCTTTTATGTTTTATATGATGTCTACCTAGCACGGTATTAGGCACAAAGTAGCAGATGCTCAGATTTGAAAACTGCTAATCACAGTTTTATAGAAATGCCTTTAATTTGTTCAGAAACTAGGTGCCCTAAGGTCCATAGTCTGTCTGTTACAGATAGGCCAAAAGCTGTGATTCTATCTCCTATCCTTATTTATTAATGTGTAGCTGGATGGCACATTATCTGACATCAGAAGCCAGTGGCAGCGTTCCAATCTGTGTTTCTAATAGAGATAAATGTCGAGCAGAGGTGGCAAACTGGCTGACAGCCCACCAAAGACAGCCCTGGGGTAAGTTCTACTTGGCTGTTTATTAAAGGCTACACAGCTAGGCACTGGTCGTGCTCAGTCAATACAAGCATCTTGGCACTAAGCCCACTTCATCAGTTACTTAACTTCTCTGCCTGTTTCTTTATACCAAAAAAATGGAAATAATAGAAGTTCCTACTAATGAGGTCATTATGAAAATTAAATTAATACATGTAAAGTTCTGGAACACATGTAGTGTGGCACAAATTAACTTCATAAATATTAACTATCATCATCATCATCACCCCTACAAAGGCTACTAGAAGGGATTATACCACCAAACACTTGCTTATCAGCCTTTCCAATGACTAGAGTCCCTGAAACTATTTACCAACCAAATAACCAAACTCAGAGGCTTAAAGCATAAATCAATTAAAATGCTCAACCCTTACATAGGAAGACTGTCATAGAGCTATTCATCAATCAGAATATTTAAACATTACATTTTAGTGTTAAATGATATAAAAAGCCTTTATTCTTCCTAAGTCTTTTTCTTAGCTCCAATCAAGTCTTGGAGGTTTCAGGAGACATATTTTCATTACAAAATACTTGAAACTAACCCAGGCCTCAGCCACTCCTGGTGCCCCAGAGTAACTCTGAAAGGCAGAAAACAGTATGATTTTCTTATGTATTGTTAAAAAGAGGTCATGGATACCCAGAAACAAGACTACAGCCATTAAAAAATTATTAAAATATGTGTATTCTCAGCCAGGCTTCCTTCTCTTCTGCTAAAGAAAGTTCTGGCTCTGCCCATGTGGTTTCTCTCATTCCTCTGCCCTCTAAACACAACAGCAAGGATGGCTCCTGCAGAATTCCAGCAATAGTTAAGAAGCAGAACAGGAAAAAAAAAATATCAAAGCAAAGAGGGTTTTCATCAAAAATAAATATTCTCCTGTTTTGGGAGATGAGCAGATACGAAAACTACCATATATAAAATGGATAAACAACTAGATCCTATTGTGTAGCACTGGGAATTACATTCAATATCCTATATTAAGCCATAATGGAAAAGAATATGAAAAAGAATATATATACACACACACACACTATATATATATACACAAATGCACACATATATATAAAACTGAATCACTTTGCTCTACACCAGAAATGCAATATTGAACACAACACTGTAAATCAACTATAATTCAACAAAAATGTTTTAGATATACACATTTTTATTTTTTTCAAAAGATTGAAGGGCAATGGAAAAAAAAGGGGTAGGGGGAAGCAGTTTAGAGAAAGAAAGGAAAACCTGGTGGCTCATGTGTGCTAGCTGTTGGGGTATAATTCAGTTGGAAGATGAGATTCAGTGATAAAGAGGCTTGGGGTAAGAGCAGCCACTCCTGCAGAGAATGACAAACTTTGGGGAAGATTTCCAATGTGTTTATGTCCCTAATACCTCTCCTCCTTCCACTTGCCATCTGATGTTTTCCTCGACGAGAAACTAAACTTGGAAATGTTTTCCTATGTGGATTTCTCTTAGACCACTGTCTTTAAATCAGTACCTAGCAAAGACCTAGGCCACGTAAGACTTTTCATGACAGATTACACAAAATATCCATCAGTGAGGAGGGAGGACTTACATTTGAATTGTACAAATATCCGGCAGAACTTAACCAGATTTCAAAGAAGGTGGCATTGTGACTGATTCATAAATGGTAGAGGATGATTCATTTGGAAATGGTTGCTCGGTTGCTGCATTAAAGTTGCTGACGAAGCACAGTGGGAATTCTTGGAACCACTAGAGAAGGACTGACATGGAGTCAACTAAAACCCTGGAGGGAAGCGGCAGAGAATTCCCTGTGCCTTACGTTCCATTTGTGCTTCCACAGGAGGCGGTGGCAGCAGCAACTTTATTAACAGATACAGCCAGTGCAGCTCTGTGGGCTAGAGCCCAGCTGCTTTCTCCCTTCTCTGAAGTGCAATACAAATTAATTTGCCAAAACATCCAAGAGTCATCTTTGTACTAAATGAGGCATGATTAAAAAAACACACACTGGCTATGTTTGTCCTGGCCACGTTCATTATCATGATTTGCTAAACATTTATGAGCCCACCACTATTTTTGGGTGGCAACAGCTCAGTGAAAGCCAACAGGACCCTGGAAACACACCATGCTGCTGCTTCTGGAAGGCAGAGCTTGCTTCAGATTTATTTGTTGCCATTTTCCAGCAAAATATTTCAAAGCAATCTAAAAGTTTGGGAGAGCAGGCTTCCCTAATAACCCTATCAATCCTAAACCCCACGGCATGCCAGGGTCTCAAGTGATCTTAAAAATAATAATGATAGTACTGAAGAGCAGCAGCCAAATATCAGCCAATACAAAAAAATCTGAACAGGAAAAGAGAGAGACTGTGAGACTATACATAGAGATTAGTCACAGTTTATAAAACATTGATGACTTTTGGTTACTGTGCTTTACTCCTGAAAATCGAAGAAATTCATGCATAACCTATATAGTAGGATGTCTTTAGAGTAAATGAAAGCATCTGAATAATACAGTTTCATTCGACTTTGAGACTCCTTTCATCTTACATAACTACCAGGCAAAGCATTGTTGCTCATATCGCCTTGGTTGATTAAGTTGTAAAGTGAGGCTTGTCCAGGCCCTATGTGTCCCTTGAAAATTCTTGGGAGGGGCTTCCCCACATCTCTTCCAGTCCCCATAAGGCTGAAGTCTGCAGAGGATCAGACATTGCCCAAGGATCTCCTCCTGCTCTAGGCATCTCAGGCTCCTATTTTCAGGACAACTGCAGTGCCCTTGTTTTCTTGACTACACCCTTGCTTGCTTTGTGAGAGGAAAAGCAGTAGCTAGCTTTTACTCGGGAGGCCACAGAACTCTCCACTGTAATTAAAAAGTACAATATCAAAGTTAGCTCTGCCTCTAGCAAGACAGAGGCTGTGTTAGTCAAAGGTCTTTGTCTCCTTCCTGACAGATCATCAAATTCCATTTTTTTTAAAAAAAATGCAAATAAGAAAAACCCCTACAAGGCAGAAAAAGAATACATTGAAGAAAAGTCAATAAAACAATTTGCTCTTCAAGGGAGCAGCAGAGGTAATTTCCACTTTGATCTTCCATATCTGCATTCTGGTTTGTACCTGATTTATTCAATTTCAGAGGAGGAATCTCCACATTCAACTTTTTGATTAAAACCTGTTTTGTTTGTTGATGGCAAAAGCTTTTAATTATCCTCACGAAGAATGACCTCACTGTATTCAAAAAAAGAAGTTGTTTCCAAGCCCTGGGACAGGAAGAGTATAAGGGTGTATTAATTCATAAGGATGACATGAAATCCTTATAAATTACTTGAACCTGTGACTCAGGGAGTACTAGAAGTCAAAACGAAAACTGCACAGAAGTCAAAATGCATGGCTTTATGCAAAATTACAGAATCCTGAGCATTTTCTTTGCCAAGTAGACAGCTCTAAAGTTACAGAATTTTATAACTAAATTCAACTTGTAATTTATAAAAGAGAAAACTGAGGCCCACACACATTCATTACCTGCTTAGTGGTGGTAGCCAGTTTTGTCTCCTAATCCCAGCCATTCACTCATTCACCATGAGACGGCAATAGAGAGCTCTCTTTAAAAGCACATGCTGAGGCCTTGGGCAAAATGCCAAAACATCAGGATGATGTGGTCTAGTGATTTAAAAATGAAATCAATCATCTGTATGTTTAAGTGGCAGAATGCCAAATAACCAAATGACTAAATATTTAAACCTGGGCTGTCACCTAAGTCTTTGTAAACTGCTAGGGTGGCTTTAAATGAATTGCAGTTTGCATGTATTAAGTTTGGGTTCCTCTTGCCCTTTAGGGATTCTTCCTTCTCAATAGTTCAAAAGACTCTGTGTCTCCAAAAAGTGAAAAATCAATGCCTTTTCCCTGACTGCTAACGAGACTAAGTTAATTACGAACATCTCAGTAGTTGAAACTAGGAAAACACAATGACGTGTTTTGGGATTTCTTGAGGAAGCAGGACATTGCTGACTTGCAGTATCATATCCTGCATTGGTGGTTACCTCTAGGTGACTCTACTTCTAAATACATACACATAGTAAAAAGCATGTCGTGTATGCACGGCTGTACCAGAGATGTATCATGCAGAGCAGGTTAGCTGCCAGAGAACTGATGAGAAATTATCATCTCCTCTATAAAATGACCCCCTACACACAAACATGGGTAAACTTGTTAACCATTTGCAGTTGGATCTTAGAGCCCTTATTTCATTTGATCTTAGAAACAATTTTATGCAGTAAAGAGGATACTATGACTATCTCACACCAGAGATGGGGAAACCAAGGCTCTTAGGTCTTAGAAGTTGCACACTTCTAAGCTGCAGACTGACCTTGTGATTCATACTCTGGCACCCCTTCATTTGCCCACATCACCACCTCACACTCAACAGCGGAGCCACAAAGTATTTCTCTCAGTGATATTGCCCACAGTTTCAAGCAAGGGATGGACTGTCTTACCTTGATTTTCAGAGGTTCCCGTGCTGGAACTGCTTAGTCTTCACTTGCATCTGATTGACATGCAGGTGACATAAATGTGCCACATGGGATTCCAGATGCCTCCTCTCTGCTCTCTGTTAGCTGCCCCTGCCATCCCTTTAGAATTCAAAGGTGTGAAGGCAACACACGCAGACAATACATCCCCTTCTTAGTGTCTGTCCCCTTGTCCTATTTACAAAAGAAGGGGGAAGCCATATAAGCAGATATTCTTAAAAGATCCAGAAATGTGGGACCTAAAGACTATGGAGAAAAGGAGAGTTGATTTTGGTACTTTTACAAGGAGGTGAGCCATTAGTTGGAAAAACAATGTGTATTTAGTATTCATTCAATAAGCATGCACTGAGCACATTTTGTGTGCCAGGCATTGGCTGTGCAATAATAAATAGGATGTGGACTCTACCTCTGGGACTTCTCTCATAATAGAATGAGAGAGAAAAGCAAATGAAAAATTAATAATTATCCCATTTTAAGTGCTTCAAGAGCAACATCAACTGTTAATAATCATCCAACTAGAAATAGAGTATTCGTACAAATAGAAATGAAAAGTTTCACAAAATTCTAGAATCAATAAGTTTTTCCACTATAAACACTTCTAAAACTGAAATAAGTAATAAATAAAGCAGTTATTTATTTTGGACTTAATCGAGGGTCCTGAAAAAGCACTGAGAGTTAAATCCTTTAGAGCTACCACGTTCCTTCTCTAAGTCAAATCTTGGGCTATGCTGTGAATGAAAAAAATAAATTAAAAAAAAAATAATTATAGAAGGTGTGTTAAGTACTCTAATAGAGCAAACTAAATAATGCTATAAGAACGGAGAAGAGAATTTAGATAAAACAGGGACATCAAGAGGGATTCCCAGGATATATGATCCCCCAAGCTGAGTTTAAAGGGTAAAAAGGAGTTTATAGTTGTTAGGGACTGAATGTTTATGTTCCCTCAAAATTCATATGTTGAAACCCTAATCCCTAGTGTGCAGGTATTAGGAAGTGAGGCTTTCTGGAAGTAATTAGGTTTACTTGAGGTATGAGGGAAGAGCCCCTATAATAGGGGATTAGTGTCCCTATAGGAAGAGGAAGGGAGACCAGAGTTCTCTCCCTCCCTCTATTCCTCCCTCTTTTCTTTCTAACTAGACACAAAGAAGAGGTCATGTGAACACAGAGTGAGATGGCTGATGTCTACAAGCCAGGGAGAAAGCTCTTAATGAGAAATGAACCTGTCAGCACCTTGATCTTGGACTGTGCAGCTTTCAGAACTGTGAGAACTAAATGTCTACTGTTTAAGCCACTCAGTCTATGGTATTTTGTTATGACAGCCTGAGCTGACTAAGAAACCATGTTAAAATGAAGAAAAGCAGCCATTTAGAAATAAAAAAAAAGGAAGTGAAAAAATTACAGATGCTCAAGATAGCATGCCAGGTTTGAGAACTCAAAGAAGGTTGTCATGATTAAAGGGTGGGCATGCATGTGGCTTAGTGCAAGAAGATGATGCTTCAGAAACAGGAAGCTCAGAAAAGCTTTAAATGCTAAAGTGGGCCCTTGAACTTCATGTTGAAAGCTACTGAAGGATTTCAAACAAAATAGGATTTATTCAGAATTGCAACTTAGCCTACTCTAGAGGAGGGCTACAAGATAGAGGTAAGGAAGAAGTGGGAAAGGGAGTATAAATATGCTCTTTACATTAGAGACTAATCTTTCCTGATTTTATAATCTTGGTCAAGCCACATGATTCAAGTGTGCTGACTGGTCCTCCCCCAGCCCTAGGAATGGACAAGAAATTTCATTCTGGGCCAGTTAGAATACTTATTCAACAATGCTTAGAACAGGGCTCAACATCCAAGACATACTTTAAAATATTATTGAATATTATTAGAAGTGGCATTGTGGAAGTGATCCATGGAATTCTTGAGGTTCAGGAATTGTAGTTTACAGCACTATAAAAGGAAAGGATAGAAGGCTGGTGTCCTCATTCAGTCTTCAGTTTAACATTAAGTACGCTCTGCATGCCCAGTGCAAAAGGAGGTGCTGGAAGAGGGTTGACAGAAATATAAATGAGTAAAGCACAGTTCTTACCCTTAAATGTCACAACTTTTTAAAATTTAAAAAATTTAAATACATAAAATGGTACCAATAAAGGAATATGGTCATCCAGGAAAAAAAAAAAAAGGTAAATTGTACTTGCTGTTGCAGGGATCAAGAAAAGCTATGATAAGGGGATAGTTTTTGAGCTGAGCCTGGGTGGATGAAATTTTTGCACAGATAGAGATAGGGACAAAATCAGTATTCAACTGAGTCAAGGAGGATGAGATTATGGGTCATTAATTTGAATCCCAAAATGGCAAAAGAGAAAGAACTGAACATTAAATTACTTAGGAAAAGGAAACAAGCAGAGGCAATGGAAGACAATGGTAAAGTCACCTGAAGCATTCAAATGGTAAGAATCAGTATCAAATCTGCCAATGGTTCAGAAGGAGCTCTAGGAAACAAGAAGCCTTGTATGTGGAGGGAGGGATGAAGAGTTTCTACTTAGAGAGGAAAAGCAGGAGGGAGGAAACAAGTGAAGGATATCTCTCCATCATGTGATGAGGCTCCCACAAGCTACCCACAGAATGGTGGATGAAGGAGCGAATAAGATGGGGAACCTTTGTGCTGGTCACATCAGGATCCATGTAAGCCTCAGGCTGGAGATAGCAGGAGCAAATTGTTGGCAGAATGTGGATGAGGTCATCAGAGCCTTGGAGAGTGGAGCAAAGACACCTCATCCCACAGGGAGAGTCTGACTTAGAGAAAAAAACAACCATTCATCTTCTTATTTATGCTGGATCCCTCCATCACTCTGGTTGCTCAGTCCACAAATCTTCTTTGCACTAGAAAGCGGTCATGTACTCAGTGAGGTGGGATTTAGACTTTTCTTGCAACTTTTCTTTTAACCTAATATTAGTTTTAATGTATAAGATTCAAATGGAAGCTAAGCTCACTTTTTTTTTTCCTTTTTATGGCCACCCCTGTGACACATGGAGTTTCCCCGGCTAGGCTGAATTGGAGCTGCAACTGCTGGCCTAAGCCACAGCCATAGCCACGATGGATCACTGACCCACTGAGTGAGGCCAGGGGTTGAACCTGCATTCTCATAAACCCTATGTCAGGTTTTTAACCTGCTGAGCCACAATGGGAACTCCAAGGCTGTAGTTCTTGATGGGAGAAGCTCCTTGGCACAGGGATCTTGTGCATGCAATTGTCTTCCCTTGGCTTCCCTAGCTCCTAACTCACTCTTGAGCTGCCCCACCCTCAACAACCTCATCATTTCCAGATTGAACTATTTCCTTCTATGAAGCACAAGGCTCGGCATTTTATTCTGAAACTCCCAGCTTAAAATCCTACCTGGTTGGTATTTTGCGACATTGATCAACACCTGCAGAATATAAGAAATGAGATACCAGGGAAGGAAAGGAACATTATGTTGTTCCTGTTAGCACACTGACACATCACTATTTCTATTTTATCTGAGTATTACTTCATGCTGTACCAGGAACTACAGAACAAACTAGCGTAGGAAACCCTGAATGGAAAAAGAACTGGGGAGTATAAAGTCAAATCCAACCCAGTTTAGGAGCATGAAATGAAAAGGAGGAGAAGAAAGGAGTGAGTCTTAAAACCTGCACCGCAACCTCCCTCTAGAGAAGAGGTGAGAGGGCCTAAGGTAGGATCTGAAGATGACACCTTAGGAAGAAGTTTGAGGAGAACGACCAGTTTAGTCTAAGCCACAAAGCCTTCTAATAGAGTCGCTGATAGTTTTCCTCAAAGGGCATAAGAAGAGGCAGTTGACTTGGTAACCCAAGGGGTATACAAAGAGGCACCAATTACAGTTGTGTAAATGTGTCAATGACTCAGCCGGCAGAGCAGGCCTGAAGGAAGCAAGGAATAGAAAGCAGAGTGGTAATAAGGCAGGGTGGTAGAGGAGGAGAAGAGGCATCTTGTAACTGCTGTCTTCTGGGTCATGACTGAACACTTTCGATATCCTTCATCTCTTAGAAGACATACCCCAGTGACTCACTAGAAGCCAAAAGCGGTGCAGAGAGGAAACGTGCTCGCATTATCGCCAAGGTGTTGTCATACTGAATTCAAAATGAGAAGTTTAGTCATCACAACTTGACAAAGGGTGATGTCACGACAGCTGAGTGAATCCAGTTTTCTTCAAAAGGCATTTTACGGATTCGAGGGTGCTCTGTTACAGTCCCATCAAAATATTTCTAAACCTGACTATATTTATTTTTGCTGTCATAACTGATTGGTTAGTATTTTTCTTCTCAAGTTATTTTAGAGTATTCCGTGGCCTTTTTCTAATTCTTGATAAGCTTCCTCATAACTATGTCAAAAATCATAATTTGGGAATTACTCCCAATAATCTCTACTGATTATAGGATATTGGAGCAGGGCAAGATGAAAAGCTTGTATGTATTTTCCTCACATAAATGAGGACAGAAACAAAAAGGAGCAGTTTGAGCCAAGCAATTGCCTAGGGAGCCAATTCAATTTCTTTTATAATTTTTAATTACACAAGTAATACACGAAATATTCTCCTCATAAAAATTTCAATAATACAAAGCAAAATTCTCCAGTTACCACAATACTTAATCCTGCATGCCTCTTTGGATGTGTCCACTATTATTAGTTTGGTGTTTACTCTCTACAACCTTTTCTATGTGTTTATATATACATATCCATATATAAATCTAATTTAGGAGTTCCCATTGTGGCACAGCAGTAATGAACCCGACTAGTATCCATGAGGATGTGGGTTTGATCCCTGGCCACTCAGTGGGTTAAAGGATCAGGTGCTGCCATGACCTGCAGTGTAGGATGCAGACTTGGCTCAGATCTCGAATTGCTGTGGCTGTGGTGTAGGCCAGCAGCTGCAGCTCTGATTCAACCCGTAGCCTGGGAAATTCCATATGCCACAGTGCAATCCTAAAAAGGAAAAAAAATTAATTTATATGATATCATATGCTTTCTTCATTTAATATTCTTTGAGATATAATTAGGTCAAAATATACTAATCACTAATCTACTTACTCCTTTTTAGCTGCTACAGATCATTTGTTCTAGGGTAACAATAGCTACTTTAACAAATAAATCCCAGAAAGTCAACTTGTCCAATGAGAGTGATGCAGATTGACAGGTAGCTTTCCTCCATTCAGGAATCTAAGCTCTTCCCATCTAGTTGCTGACTCTCTCCTATGGTCTTCTGATTATATTCATCCAGTGAGTGGCAGAGCATGGAGAAGGTACATGTACTTGTTACAAACCATAACCTGAAAGTGTGACCCACATTACTTCCACTAATATTACACCAATTACTTCAGGGGAGATTTGCCAGTTTAACTCTTCGGCCATTGATCGGTCGTCTCTAGTTCTGTTCTCACAAGCAATACTGCAAACAATGTTTTGGCCAGCCTTTTAAGTACATGGACAAGTATTTTTCTGGGTTACAAAGTGAGGTATTGAAATGCACCTGCAGGAGTTCCTGTCATGGCTCAGTGGTTAACAAATCCGACTAGGAACCATGAGGTTGCGGGTTCGATCCCTGGCCTTGCTCAGTGGGTTAAGGATCCGGCGTTGCCATGAGCTGTGGTGTAGGTCGCAAACATGGCTTGGATCCTGTGTTGCTGTGGCTCTGGCGTAGGTGGGTGGCTACAGCTCCGATTCAACCCCTAGCCTGGGAACCTCCATATGCCGCAGGAGCAGCCCAAGAAAAGACCAAAAAAAAAAAAAAGAAATGCACCTGCAACATGTAGAGGTTCCCAGGCTAGGGCTCATATCAGAGCTGCTGCTGCTCGCCACAGCCACAGCCACGCCAGATCCAGGCCGCATCTGTGACATACACCAGAGCTCACAGCAGTGCTGGATCCTTAACCCACTGAGCAAGGCTGGGGATTGAACCTACCGTCTTCATGGAAACTGGTCAGATTCGTTTCCACTGAGCCACAAGGGGAACTCCTTCAAAGATATTTCTTACCTTCACGGAAATTTTGCTCTACAGAAAAGATTATCCCTATGTATACTCTACCAACAAGGTATCATTTCCCTACATGCTACTAATACCAGCTGTTATCAATCATTTACATTCCACCAATAAAATAAACATGATATCTGATCGCTCCAAATTACATTTCCAAGATTTCAAAATTATGTTAAGCATCTTTTAATATGTGTGTTAGCTTTTTATATGATTGTATCTGTGAATTAATTATTCATAACTTTTGCCGATATTATTTGGCTGTAGGTAAAACAGAATGTTCAAATAGAACTACCATAATGCAGTTTTGACTGTGGCCATAAGACTTGGGATCAACCTCATTTACATGACAAAGTGAACTGTGAGAAAACAAAAGCAGGACTTTCCAAAGGTAGCTGACAACCAGTTTGGGGATTTAGCTGAAAGCCACCTCAAAAGGACTTTGAGAGGCTGAGAAAGAGTGGAAATATTACAAGGAACAGAAAGGAATTTTGAAGAGTGGTTAGAGAGAATTCGGAATGGAATATACATTTCTCTTGCTCAAAAACAGCAAAATGGGCTTTAAGGATGTCGTCCCCTAACCTAAGCCAAAATCTGATCCCAGTCTCCTGGAGATTGGGGACAAAGAGACCTGAAGTATCAATCACTCCTGAGAAATCTAAAGGGAAGTTACTGTAGGCAGCCAGCCATTCTGCAGGTGGAAGAGAAAGAGGTCAGTCTTCATTTTTGTAGACCAAAGAATGTATGTGATTTCCCTGGACCAGGAGTGGTCCATGCAAAGGGACAAGTTCATGTGAGGCTATCCTAAGTTCCGAAGGCCACTTAGAGGGGTCAAAGGACTCCTAGCAGAGAGAAGCTGGAAGCGCATTACTACGTGGTTAGAGGCTGAGGAAGGAATAAGGAGTGACTTGCCTGAAGAATTTACTTACTTTATCAAGGTGAACTGCAGGAGAGTGTATCTTTGTGACAGGGCAGGAAAGGTCTCCAAAAACTCCAGTCATGCCCCACATGGTGCTGAGGCCAACACATGACCACATCCATCAGAACATATAGAACATGTATGTCAAATCCCTTTTCCTCACAGTCTTTCCATAATTTCAACCATAGAGGATCCACAGCCATCGTAGGAAGTGGAAGAAGAGGTTGAGAGTACTGGAATTATGGGAAGGCTTATCCACACACCAAATCCTGTGTAGGCTGACCCAGAAGTTTATACCTTCTACATCATCCAGGTTGAAAACCTCAAGGACAATGGTGAGGTGAGACCAGGGAACAAAGCAAGAGACTTATCCAAATTTGCTAAGCCAAATTTTAGCAGGATATTTGTACCAGAACATGCAGTGTTCATGAAGATAAAGAGGTACAAAGGAGAGGAGACACACAGGTCAGTTTGCAAGAGTGACAAGGGATATAAACAAAGAGCAGCTGCTGCTCTCAGAGAGGGAGAGGACCACATGCTGTGTGGGCACCTTAGGAGACTCTTTCTGCTCAACATACTTCCCAATGCTTTGAAAAAAGAGAAAAAGAAACTAGCATAAACAACCTAATAAATATGAGTTTCCTGGAGTTCCCGTCGTGGCTCAGTGGTTAACGAATCTGACTAGGAACCATGAGGTTACGGGTTCGATCCCTGGCCTTGCTCAGTGGGTTAAGGATCCAGCGTTGCCATGAGCTGTGGTGTAGGTTGCAGACGCGGCGCTCGGATTCATGTTGCTGTGTCTCTGGCGTAGGCTGGCGGCTACAGCTCCGATTCAACCCCTAGCCTGGGACCCTCCATATGCCACGGGAGCGACCCAAGAAATGGCAAAAAGACAAAAAAAAAAAAAAAGAGTTTCCAAGAAAGTATGATATTGATAATTATCTGAATTCAAGGAACACACATCGGATAGAATTTTAGCTTGATTATGTTTTTGAAGGAGCGAACACATTTAAAATGCTAAGAAATGTGTCCAGCATACAGCAAATGCTCAGTAAATATTATCATTGTTATTATCATTATTAAAAATAATCAGATTCTGTATGAACAAAAACTATCTGGTAGACGATTTTGTGCAATGATTCGTACAGTCACTAAAATGCAGTGCAAGTTTCTGTTTCATTAAAAATTATCATTGTTGTAGTCTCCTGGAAAGACATGTGTGTGTGTGTGTAAAATTTCAAATGACTACCGAAATAAACCAGATGAACCCATATCATCAAAAAAGAACCTTTAATTCTGCATGGTAGAGATTGTCCCATTACTGTGAGAGCCAGGTGTTGATACTAACATTATACCTCAAAGCCACCTATTCTTCCCTGGTAATTATGTGTTTAAAATAGCCATGAAAGAGTGCATATAAAGTAAAGCAAGCCAGAAAGAGCTTTCCTCTGGGTAATGAGGAGCTGGGGCATAATAACCTCAGGCAGGGAGAAGTGATCCAAAACCAGAAGACTGTAGCCGTGCCAAAACAGACTTGGGTGTAGGTAACTGACAGTCTCCAGCCAATCATGAGCTTTCAGCAACTGATGACAGTAAAACCCAACTCTATTTGGAGTCACCCTTCCCCACGAGAAGGATCTGGACAGAGAGGCCACTGATAGCTGCCAATCCCTTTAGAGGCAACTTAGAGCAAGTGGGCAGTGCCGGAAACAAAAAGCCTGAGAGATGTGCCATCATGGATTTGTGAGGATGTGCTCCCGATTTTGTTTGCCAAAAATGGTCTGAAAAGTCCCCTGGAATCATCGAAGCCTTCCTGGTAACTGAGATCACTTTGTCTAAATGAAGTGGGTAAAATGGCACTGGTTTACTTAGTACTATCCATTTTAGGAAAAGTGGTCATAATCAGCATAGTCACCTCTTCTTGGCAGATCAGAAAAATTTCTAATCTGCCAAAAACTCAAATTCTTAGGAACATGACTTCCTAGAAACATCAGCTACAGGAAACTTAAGTATCTAGAAGATAAGCATTGTGGGAAGAAAGAAGGGACTAAGGCACCAGCCACTACTAGATTTAACTCTAGCAGATCTCACTAGTAGGCCCATAGGAAGTACTTCCTTATTTTAATGTTAATCATTTGACCCATAAAGTCTCTATTTTCTTAATATAATTATCAGCATAAATTGCCATCATATAATTAATAGGTGATGGTTTATTTCTCGCAGTTTGCAGATACAGAAGTCGAGTATTCTTTGTGCACATGCAGGCTTATCACAAGGGATCCTGTGTCTTCCGATCTACAATCTCGATATGTACAGGAAAAGACACTCTTGCCTTTTCTTTATGAGCTAGAACAGAACTCTGCCCAGTTAGAAGCCCAGCAAAACCAAAACTGAGGGACAGAGGTGTGGACAATGGAGGGAAAGGGTCTGGAGAACTTTATACATTAGCTATACAGGAGCAGACAAGATAGCACAACTTTTGTGTCCTTTCTACAAGCTCACCTACACTGTACTGTTCTAGCAAGGATAAGCAAGAAGTTTAGCATGGCAATGCTATACAAGCACAATACTGACCTCCTAATATCCAGCAGAAGTTGTGGAGGTGTTTCACAAATATTTTTTGAAAAAACGAAGGAAGAAGGAAAGGAAAGGAGGGAAGATAAGAGGGAAAGAAGAAGGAATGGAAGGAACTGAGGAGAAAAAGAAGGACTACATTGCCTTTAAAATTACCCAGTGCCATTGTCACATTTTGCAAATGTGCTAACGGAGACCCAAAGGAGTTGACAAAAGAGAGAGCAGAGTGGTACCCCAGGTCACAGTTGTATAACTCCAAGCTCGTTCTCTCTTGTTCTCATTCTCGACCCTCTCCCCACCCCCACCCCGTGAGGACACAGAAGGCAGTTGTCTGCAAGCTATGAAGAAAGCTCTCACCAGAACCTAATCATGATGGCACCTTAATTTGTACTTCTAGCCCCCGGAACTGTGAGAGAATTAATTTCTGTTGTTTAAGCCCCCATTATGACATTTTTTTGGCACTGCAAGTTGACTAAGACAACACCTATAGAATTCAACCCTACTCAAACCACAACAGTCTTTGTCCTTCATTTCCCATATGGAATACCCTTTCTCATATCTATCCCACTCCCTACCATGTGCCCATAAACACACTCTGTTATAATGACACACTTTCTTGTTGGTTCTGTTCACATTTCATCACCTTCTAAAACTTCCCAGATCCTGTCCCCGTCAGAATGAATCTGCTATAATTCAGCTTACCCAAAGCCCAAGGTATTATAAAACTGTTGTGTCTTATTAGATCTTCAGGCTATTCAGAAACATGAGTTACTACAACGCTTACTAGGCTTTGAGCTCCCAGAAGGAAAGGGTGTGGGTCCCATTCATCTTTTATGACTTGTTCTGCCTAACATCATGTCTGACTCCAAGCATCTTGTTAATAAATATGTGTTGATTAAGTAGAACCAACGATCGAGCACTTACTTAGTCCCAGATGAGACTCTTTCCAGCCAGAAGAGAGACTGGCAGGTTCCCAAAGGTTTAGCATGCAGGCTTTCCTCCTCTAAAATTTAAGAAACTGCCCGTAGATTCCACCAGCCTTCTGAGCACCAGAAAATCGATGACAACAAATGGTGGTGTCAAAGGGCCAGGTCATGAAGGAGCACACACACTGGAGGCACCAATGGCTGGTCCACCCATGCAGTGCCTCCAGGAGCTTATCAAAGCAGCCCCCACCTGGCCCCCTGTGTGGACCCAGGTCAGGCTCGGGCAGAGGGCATCCTGCTGATTTCTGTCCTCACTCTTGGAGTGATGTCTGTGTCTGTCAGTAAGGGGAGGAGGGGTGAATTATCTGTCTCAGTGCTGGGCTGCAAGGCACAGAGAGGAACAAATAGCCACTTGTACTCCAGCAAAATAAGGGAGGAAGAGGAATGGCAAAGCAAGACTATGATACGGGGAAGCCAGGGGTGCAAAAACGAGCTGGATTCCAACTGTGCAGAGAAGGAAGATGTAGAATGACTTGCTGTGTGTGAAATACATCATTCGTTTTAATTCCCAGAGGGAGGTGGGACTATCTAGTATTAAAATGTAAGGTGAGCATTCTAACATCGCTAGCCTTGCAGTATTCACTTTAACATGCCAGCTAAGAATTAGAACCCTGAACTGAATTATTACCTTAGAAGCACTCTAATTGGTCATACAGTGAGGTGCTCTCATGCATGATAAAACTCTTTGCATCAGTATGCTGCATGGCCTTCTTATTGCTACCCCTACCTCCAAGCCCCACCGTCCCTTCACCTTTCCCTCCTGTGAGGACCACTATTCCTTCCAGAACAGCCAACTCAGTTACTGTAACAAAACAGATGAAAGTCTTGAGAGAGATGCTGGGAACCCTGGGGTAGAAAGATTGAATGAAAAAGGAAAGAAAAAAAAGAAGAGAAACAAGCAAAGTTAATACATAAGGCCTGAAAAAACTACTTTCACATTCTCATTCCGGCATTATCTTTGCCTGGCAGCTGCAGCTGTTCACGCACTTTCATCCCTGACATAAACAGTCCATATCTGCAATTACCAACGCCCGGGGAGCAAGCATTAGTATGCTGCATACAGTCTGGGAAAAGGTGTAATGCTGGGCTTCCTCCTCCCTTAGAAGCCCCTAGCAGACAGGCCCAGAAACAAAGCAAAAGGAGATACAGGAAAGCCAAGCATCTGCTGGAGGCCAGAGCCCATGTCTGATGTATGTGGTCAGATGGTTGTGTCAGAATCAAAGCGAGGTGAAGAGAGGTAGAGTCAAAACGCAGCCAGTGGCCAAGACACATTTTTAAAAATCTGTCCAAAGCATTAACAAGACCACCTTTGGGCTAACTTTAGACGTAAATTAAATGGTAACAAAGAGGAAGGGGGATTCCCCCAAAATCAAGCACATAGGGACCAAAAAAAAAGGAAAATTGCAAAGGAAAAATTATTGAATATTCTCTCCCCTTTAATATGATAACACAGATCTGTCAATTGACCTTGTGTCATCACTTCTTGGCCTAGTTAAAATCACATGCCAGGAGTTCCCATCATGGCTCAGCTGTAACAAATCCAACTAGTATCCATGAGGATGCGGGTTCAATCCCTGGCTTCACTCAGTGGGTTAAGGATCCAGGGTTGCCCTGAGCTGCAGTGTAGGTCGCAGATATGGCTTGGATCCCGCATTGCTATGGCTGTGGCGTAGGCTGGCAGCTGCAGCTCTGATTCAGCCCCTACTGTGGGAATTTCCATATACCTCCCTAAAAAGACAAAAAAAAAACAAAAAACAAAAACCCACATGCCATTACACCCCGCATAGAACAACCCAGGTCAACATAAGTCTTAATCAGGCTCTCTAAATATCTCAGCTTTACGCAATAACTAAATTCTTATAGAACTGTGGGAAACTTTTAAAGTCCCCTAATTAGAAAACTATATGAAAGAAAATTGACTACAATTTTATCAGAACGTTAATGTCCAATAATAAGGGACTGGCTAAATCAACTATAAAATGTACAGTTACTAGAACACTATGCAAACAGTATTTTATAGTTCTGAGCTATATTTGATATATATTCACTAAACACAAGCCTCATAAAGAAGCTTATGAAATGAGATTTTGTTTGATCATAGATAAAAGCATTTCTGGCCAGGATCAGAAAAGGTCAGTCCTTGGCTCTATAGCATGTGCCTGCACCAACACACAGACACTGACTGGCCACTTTAAACAACCCCCCTTCCTCCCTGAGGACCAGAGTCCTGGGTCTGATAAACTGTGGTAGATGCCGCAGACAATACTAGTTTGCTCTTACAATATCTTTTTTCCCTCTTTCCTTGCTGACAGCAACTTCATTTGTTCTAGCGAAATCATTTGTCTTGTTAAAAAAAAATAAAAAATTGTCCTTCCTCCTTAACATGTAAGTTTTCTCTAAATAATAAGATCTAAGTGTAAGGCACTGGATGGGACCTCTAGGAAATCTCTGTAAAAAGGAGCCATCAGTTGGCATATACCTTTTGCCCAAATATGATGCTGAAGAGGAGTAGTCATCTTGTGACCATGAGGCAGAAAGTCTAAGGTCAAAATCCACACACTAAGGTGACAGAGCAGGAAGACAAGGAGCACTGGCTCCCATTTGGCATGTGAACCGCAGTACATGTTCTGCACCATCTGTCTCTAGACTTCTTGTCACATACAAAAAAAAAAAAAAGAAAGAAAGAATAAGAAAAAAATGTTCTTCAGATATTCTGTGGCTTGCATCCAAGTCTTCTACTTTTTTTTTTTTTTTTGGCATATGGAAATTCCCAGGCTGGGGTTGAATTGGAGCTGTAGCTGCTGGCCCCACACCACAGCCACGCCAGGTCTGAGCCATGTCTGCGACCTATACCACAGCTCATGGCAATGGCAGATCCCTAACCCACTGAATGAGGCCACGGATCGAACCCAAGTCCTCATGGTTACAGGTCAGACTTGTTTCCAATGAGCCTTGGTAGGAATGCTTGCTTCTACTTTTTACAGGTGATATCCATTAAAACCTGGGAGAAATAAAATCCTCCTCACCTTTCCTCCCAACCCTCAACAAGAGAAGCCAAATGAAAGTTTGTTGGTTGATTGGCATCCAGGGTTTAACACTGCCTTCACCCCCCAAATTTGTGTCAAGACATGTGAATGTCATCTTATTTAGAAATAGGAGTTTTGAAGATATGGTCAAGTGAAGATGAAATCATAGTGGGTTAGGTTGAACTCCAAATCCAATTTGACTGGTGTCCTTATAAGGAGAGGGAAATTGAGACACAGAAATGAATAGGGGAGAAGGCTGTGTGGAAACTGAGGCAGAGACTGGAATATTAAACCTATAAGACAAGAAGTGCCCAGGATTGCTAGTAACAACCAGAAGCTAGGACAGAGGCATGGAACAGATTCTTCCTCAGAGACTCCAGTAGGAACCAACCATACTAACACATTGATTTTGGACATCTAGCCTCCAGAATTATCAGAGAATAAATTTCTGTTGTTTAAAGCCACCAAATCTGCAGTCTTCTGCTACAATAGCCCTGGGAAACTAATATAATTGGTTTGCCACCTATGCGCAAAGATTTATTTTTATACGCCATGTTTCTAAAATGAGAAACTGATGACTACTAGGAAAACTGAATTATCATTCTGATCCCCATGAGGCAGGTCAGAATTTAAGAATCCATGGACAATTTTAATTCTTTATGGGCTCTTCTCTTGGGGAATGACCAAGACCAGGAAAGAATCCCAGTTTTTCATTTTAAAGTGGAGGCACCAAAGCAGTTGAAGCCAATAAAATAACTTGGAACTTTTTGATGAGAAGTCAAACACAGGAGTTATGTAATATGAATAATCTAAATGATCAAACTATAATACACTGCTTGCTGGATATGCAAATTACAGGTCTGAATATAGATTCTGAAATGTACCAGTATTTAAATGATCAACAATGAAAAATGTGATAAGCAAATATGGAAACAATCAGCAAAATACTATGGAAATTGTTGGAATGAAATGATATCCATGTAAAAACCCAAGCTGGTTACAAAACAGCATTTACATCATGTTTTCATTTGTTGTAAGGAAACATTAGATTATAGAAAGAGAAATAAAGAAACCGATAAAAATAAAGTACCAATAGATCTCCCATCAGAGAGAAGTTTCAAGTTAACATAATTTAACTGGAACCAACTGTGAGACTTTGCTGATGCCTTCATATCCAAGACAAAATATGCAAAACCCAATACTTTACAGAACAATGACAAGGGCTCAGAGTTTCTGAAAATCAGGGCGGGTAAGAAGAAAAATATCCCTTCTTGAGCATGGTTTAAGGAATGTGAACTATAAAAAATTGATGTTTATCTTCAGAAACATGTATAAATAAGTCCCCCAATCCCTGGTAGAGCAGTGTGCTGACCTAGAAGAGAGGGAATACTACTCTTGTTCAATTAGGGGACTAGAGTCCCCCATGAGTTCCCCATGGGAACTTGCATGTTAAGAAACATTAACATGCATCTACCTGAAATTCTAGACTGTCAGACTCAGGAAAGGACCAGGAAATGAGAGTTTGCTGTGGCTAAATGAAATTTTCAGAAGGTAGGCAGCAAGCCTGATGGCCTGACAGAACTAACAAGAAGCTACTTCAGGTAGTCACAAGGACCCTTGTGTATGGAACCAGGACAAATATTATCCAAACTACCTGAGGCTGCATACATAGTTCATATATGTGAGAAGAGAGAAGTCCAAGTTGTAGCTGGAAAGCCAAGGAGCAGAAAGGATGCTATTAAAGAGATGCCAAAGGAGGGAGTTCCCCCAGTGGAAAAGAATCTGACTAGGAAGCATGAGGTTGTGGCTTCGATCTCTGGCCTTGCTCAATGGGTTAAGAATCTGGCATTGCCATGAGCTGTGGTGTAGGTCGCAAATGCAGCTCAATTGGCGTTGCTGTGGTTAAGGCATAGGCCAGCAGCTACAGCTCACATTAGACCCCTAGTCTGGAAACCTCCAAGTGCCACAGTTGTGGCCCTAAAAGTACAAAAAGATTAAAAAAAAAAATAGGAGTTCCTGTCGTGGCGCAGTGGTTAACGAATCTGACTAGGAACCATGAGGTTGCGGGTTCGATCCCTGGCCTTGCTCAGTGGGTTAACGATCTGGCGTTGCCGTGAGCTGTGGTGTAGGTTGCAGACTTGGCTCAGATCCCCCGTTGCTGTGGCTCTGGCGTAGGCTGGTGGCTATGGCTCTGATTAGACCCCTAGCCTGGGAATCTCCATATGCCCCAGAAGCAGCCCTAGAAAAGGCAAAAAGACCAAATAAATAAATAAATAAAAATAAAAATAAAATAAAATAAAGGGATGCCAAATGAGGAAAACAGGTCAGTAATGGAGAAAGAGGGAAGAGATGTGAAGAATTAGGCTGAACAAGCTATTTTTTCTGCAGGTAGAAATTCGATGAGAAGGTAACAACCATTATATGTAGAATGGATGAGCAGTGAGGTCCTACTATATAGCAAAGGGAACTATGTCCAATCTCTTGGAATAGAACATGATGGAAGGTAATATGAAAAACAGAATATATATCTATGTATATGTGTGTGTGTGTGTATATATATATATATATATATAAATAAACTGGGTCACTTGGCTACACAAGAAATTGGCACAACACTGTAAATCAACTATACCTTAAGAAAAAAAGAAAAGGAAGGAAGAAAAGAAGAAAGGAAGGGAGGAAGGAAAGAAGGCAAAGGAAGGGAAGGAGGAAAAGAGGGAGGAAGAGAAGGAAAGGGAAAAAAAGTTAAAAAAAAAAAAAAAAAAGTCTTGCTTAAACTACTTAGCCCTGAAGAAATTCTCAAGGTCTGGGACACAGCCTCCTTCACCACCTGATATGCATCAAGCCTTTCCCACCCTTCACATGCACCTCTGTGTGTGTCTGTGTGTGCATGCTGTTATAGCAATGTCTGCCCCCACCTACCCACCACAACCAAGTACTGGTCTTGCTTACTAATGTTCTGTTCATTACCTTCAGTGTATTCGAGGCCCAGGGAATCAGTGGAATATCCAGAAACAGATCCAAGCTCTCCTTACCTGCAGGGTGGTGCCTTCCCACCTGTTCGGGTTACCTCTCCTGCGTCTAGTAAAATACCTTTGTTTAAAGGATCTAGGAATTGTTGCTGAAACCTGAATTGAAGTTATCATATAAAAGGAAGTCCACAGATGTCAATTTTCTTACAGATTATAAGGATAGCTTCCAGAGTAATGGCTTAAGAATAAAAGTAGGTTGAATGTGAAGAAAATATAGAAAATATTATCAATTAAGATAAAAACTTTGAGGCAAAAAATGCCTTTGCCCTTTTACATTAACATATTCATTTGGCAACACAAGCTCACTTAATGAAGACCTAGAGGCCATCTCATGTAACATGAAATATTAATGATGGTCATATGTATCACCAAAGGCTGAAAACTGAGATCACAAAAATAGAATATTGAAGAGAAATAATTAACATTAATAATCTGTACTATTTCCAGATGGTCAAACTAAAGGGTCCTTTTTATACGTGAAACTATAAACTATGTAAATTTGCCAGTAAAACATATCACTAAAAATTAACACTAGAGGAGTTCTCCTGTGGTGCAGCAGGTTAAGGATCCAGTGTTGTCAATGCAGTGTCTTGGGTCACAGCTGTTCGATCCCTGGCCCAAGAACTTCCTCATGCTGCAGGTGCAGCCAAAAAAAAAAGAGGCTAGAGATTATACCTATGGTAAAATTTCAAGTAATTCAGAAGCAAGTTCTTAACTTGAAACACAAAGAACTATGATGACACATCCTGACTTTCACAGACCTCAGCAACCTATGGATATAAAGGGACCAAAATAAAAAAATTTTAAAAGCTTCCAGTTCCACTGCTATATACTCCCTTTGCACAAGACAGGGTTCATAGGGTTCCAGAATCTTAGTTATTTCTGCCACAGGCTGTCTCATGGGCATGCACGTGGTTTTTTTTTTTTTTTCTTCTCAGAGTTCCTCTCTGTGTTTGATGCCTGACCCCCAAAACTACCTGAGAGCAGTGCCAGGCTGTTTGCACTACAACCTAAAGTCAAAGAGAGACTACTCAAGTTCATCCTCATTCAGTCATCCTGCACACAAAGCAGCAAACTGGATTCTGTGGGAGCAGGAGAATTCCCTGCTTTTCCCCAACTTGTGTGACTATGACAACCAGGCACAAAGCAGTATATCTGATACATCTGAGTTTCTCTTTTGGAAAGAAGCCCTTCACCCTGTGCCTGTAAACCTTCTCTCCCTGAGACTCGGACCCAAGTCCATGGGCCAGGAAGGAAGAGCAGTAACTGAAACAAACACCATGCTGTGGTCCCCATTTTCACCTCTCCTGCAGGTGGCCGTGAAAACCTTCTCTGAACAGGCAATGTCACCCTCATACATGCACTCCGATAAAAGCTGGGCTGTGCACCCTCGACCAGTCCATTCTTGTATCCTGAATTCTGGAAGTGTCTGGGGTTCATTCATTTAGTCAGTCGGCCAGCAAATATTTATTTAGAGTCTACTCCTAAGCCATATGGTGGAAGTGCAATAAAGAATAAAAGCAGACCTAGTCCCTACTCATGAAGCTTACAGTCTAATTGGAGAAGCAAACATTATTCAAGGAATGATACAAATGGACATAAATGCACAACTGATAATAGTGCTACACAAGACCACATATGGAAGAAAATCATCTACCCAGATAGCAAAGAAGGTTCTTGAGGAAGCAAATAAAGAATTAACTAGGTGAGGCGAGTGGAAGGAGCACTCCAGCCCTAGGGAAGAAGGTAGAGGAAAGGTTAAGGCAGTGAAGGAGTTTGAGCTCAAAATAGTACTTTCCCCAAATACACTGATTCAGTCAACACTAATGACAATCACCTATGATAAGCACTGGAAAGCAGTTGTGTAATTTTTTTAAAGTTATAACATTTGATCCCAAAGAGCTTAAAGTCTAATAGGGAAGATAGAAAAATTAACTTCTATGGGAATGTGATTAACAACCATGAGAACATATGCAATAAGGGACTCTGAGAGCCTTTACATTACAGGTTCAGAAGAGACATCCTAGTGAGAGGTCACTGGGAAAGGCGGAAAAGATGGGAATCTCCAGGAAGAACAAACAGAACTGGCAAAGGCACAGAAGCATGGACCTATTCGGGGATCCACAGGAAGCTGAGTTTGCTTTCTGAGAAGGCTGCGAGCAGGTGGAGGCCAGGAATGTGACAGGAAGTGAGCGTGGGCAGGCAGAGAAATCAGAGACCCTAAAAGGAAGGGCCCATGTGTACAGCAAAGACGCTGGAAACTTGTCCAAAAAGGAATAGGGACAAAGTGAAGGATTAAAAAAGACAATTGAACAATTTCCTCTTTTATTTCGTTTTGCTGTTTTCGCCACTACCTCCAACAGTGAACCATACTAAGATTTCTAAAGAAATCCAAAACCCTATAATAATTGATCCTGACTCTACTTTGTCATTTTCACAGGTTTATTTCCCCTGCTGGATGTTAGCACAGAAAATCCTCAGGTGCTTTTCAATGAATGTTACATTTCCTCCAGTTTAGTAAATCAGATTTTTTTTTTTCCTGATTTATTTGCTTCAATACACTGCTTTTTGTTTTGGTGGTTGCTAAGTCATTCTGGCACTTAGGTAAAAAAGGTATTTTTAGCAACTGGGTGGCCATATGTGTAATACAGATAGATAACAGCACAAGGAAACAGTATTTTTCTTTTAACATCATGATGTATGTGTTAAATATTAAAAATAAAACAAACACGGAGTTCCTGTTGTGGCGCACCAGAAACGAATCTGACTAGGAACCATGAGTTCAGGTTCAATCCCTGGCCTCGTTCAGTCGGTTAAGGATCTGGCATTGCCATGAGCTGTGGTGTAGGTCACAGATGTGACTCAGATCTGATGTTGCTGTGGCTCTGGTGTAGGCCAGCGGCATCAGCTCTGATTAGACCCCTAGCCTGGGAACCTGCATATGCCGCGGGGGCAGCCCTCAAAAGACAAAAAAAGACAAAAAATAAAAATAAATAAAACAAATACTAAAAGATAGACTTACTCTTAAAACAAGTTAAACCTCTTAGAATACAGATAATTTCTCTTTAAATTTTAATACCATGTATGACATATAATTTATTAGTATATATTTATGTTGTAAAGTGTAATAACATATACAATGCTGTCAAATCTACTGTCCAATGAACACATTATGAATAATTTGCATCTATGTATTTCTCTTCTAATAAACCAGAAATAAAGCACTATTCTGCATTTTGTTTGTCTTTGCTTTTTACAAATAGATTTATTAAATTTTAATGTCTAAAAATGTTGCTTAATTTGTGTGTTTCAGCATTATTTTAATGGTGTCACGCTGGTTAGGATCTTTTAGAACTTCTCTTTTACTCAACACTAGATATCTAAGATTCTTACATGACAGAGTACAGCTGGAGCTTATTCATTTTCATTGCTGTATACCAAACATTCCATTGTGTAAATGTAGTACAATTTATATATCAACTCTCTTGACAAAGGATTTTAAAAATTCTAGCTCTTGGCTATCATGAATAATTTGCCAGGAGCCAGTCTTCTGGGCACATTACAAAAATTCTTCTGGGTATATATTAAGTATGAATTATTTGGTTATAGGGTATTTCCATGTTCATATCTTCAAGATAATCTCGATTTTTTTTTTGTCTTTTTAGGGCTGCACCCATGGTATATGGAGGTTCCCAGGCAAAGGGTGGAATCAGAGCTATAGCTGCTGGCCTACACCACAAGCCACAGAAACATAAGATCTGAGTCACATCTGTGACCTATACTACAGCTCATGGCAACATGGGATACTGAACCCACTGAGCAAGGCCATGGATCAAACCTGCCTACTCATGGATGCTAGACAGATTTGTTTCTGCTGAACCATGACAGAAACTCCCCAACTTGCTTTCCAAAGAAAACTTCCAAGGTCATTATATAAGAATTTCTGAGAGTGGGATCGAGATGGCAGAGGAATAGGATGTGGTGCTCACCTTCTCCCACAAACACCTCAAAAAAACCCATCTATAGAACAATTCACATAGAACAGCTACCGAATGCTTACAGAAGACCTCAAACTTCCAAAAAGGGCAAGAAATCCTCCACATAACTGGGTAGAACAAAAGGTGAGTGGGGGTAGGGGGGAGAAGGGAAGAGAAAAAAAAAGATATCAGGATAGGATCAGCACTCTGGGAAGGAAGTTGTGTAAGAGGAAAGGAATCAGCACATTGGGAGACCACCTAACTGACAGGGAGATACTGGGGTAGAGAGGGGGAGATTCAAAGCCTTGCAGAAAAGCAGAGCAGCTGGTCTGAGGAGAACAATGCAGAAAGAGAGCCACACAGTGGTATATATACACAATGGAATACTACTCAGCCATAAAAAAGAACAAAATAATGTCATTTGCAACAACATGGATGGAACTAGAGACTCTCATACTAAGTGAAGTAAGTCAGAAAGAGAAAGACAAATACCATATGATATTGCTAATATCTTGAATCTAATATATGGCACAAATGAATCTATCTACAGAAAAAAAAAAAAGAAAAAACAAACTCATGGACGTGGAGAACAAACTTGTGGTTGCCAAGGAGAGAAGCAGTGAGAATGACTGAGAGTTTGGGGTTAGTAGATGCAAACTATTACATTTAAAATGGATAAGCAATGAGGTCCTGCTCTACAGCAGAAGGAACTATATCCAATCACTTGTGATAGAACATGATGGAAGACAATATGAGTAAAAAAATGAATATACATGTATGACTGAGTCACTTTGCTATACAGCAGAAATTGACACAACACTGTAAATCAACTGTACTCTAATTAAAAAAAAAAAAGTTCTACAGAAACACTACAGGCCAGAAAAGAGTGGCAAGATACATTCAAAGTTCTAAAAGGGAAATTTTTGCAGCCTAGAATACTCTACCCAGCAAGATTATCATTTAAAATATGAGAAATAAGGAATTTCTCAAACAAAAACCAAAAGAATATAGCAATACTAAACTCTTTCTAAAAGAAATACTGAAAACTCTCCTCTAAATAGGAAAGAGATAAGAAGTAATAGGATGGAAGAAATCACAATTAGAAAATGATCACTTAAATAAGCCAGTTTTCAGATCAAAAAGTAAAACAAATCTATTTGTGAAAGCAATGATAAATACAAGGAATAGCAAAAGGATAAACATAAAGATGAAAAAAAAGAATATCACAATCATAAAATATGGGGAAGGAGAATAAGAAAATCTAGACTTTTTTTTAAGAATGTATTTGAGCCTATATGACTATCAGGCTAAAGCAAGCAGATATAGAAAGGTATTAACATACTTGAAAAATGGGGCAGACACAAATCAAAACCAAGCAATACATTCACAAAAACCAAAAAGAAAAGCACAAAGCATAAAAGGAAATCATCCAACCAAATAAAGAAAAAGGAAGAAACAGGGGAGAAACATTGACTCAAATGGAAAACAAGGTTTAAAACAGCAAAGAATACATATTTATCAATAATTACCTTAAATGTCAATGGACTGAATGCCACAATCAAAACACATAGAGTGGCAGATTGGAATAAAAAAAAATGGAGTTCCCATGTGGCTCAGAGGAAACCAAGTCTAGTATCCATGAGGATGCGGTTTGATCCCTGGCATCATTCAGTGAGTTAAGGATCCAGCATTGCCATGAGCTGTGATATAGGTTGCAGATGCAGCTTGGATCCCACATTGCTGTGGCTGTGGCATAGGCCAGGCAGCTGTAGCTGCGATTCCACCCCTAGACTGGGAACCTCCATATGCTGCAGGTATGGCCCAAAAAACCTAAATTAATTAATTAATTAAAAAATAAAAATTTTAAAAATAAAAAAATAGCCTACAACGTGATGTCTACAAGAGACTCACCTTAGGGTAAAAGACACATAAATTGAAAGATACATGCACCTATATGTTCATAGCAGCACTATTCACAATAGCCAAGACATAGAAACAACCTAAATGTCCATCAACGAACATGTCCATATATATATATATATATATATATATATATATATACACACACACACACACATTCAGCCATAAAAAAGAACAAAAATATGCCATTTATGGCAACATGGATGCAATCAGAACTTCTCATACGAAGTGAAGTAAGTCAGAAAGACATATACCACATAATATCACTTATATGGGGAATCCAAAATATAACACGAATGAAACTATAAAACAGAACTAGACTCACAGACATAGAGGACAGACTTGTGGTTGCCAAGGGGAGGGGAGAGGGAGTGTAAAGGACTGGGAATTTGAGATTAGTAGATGCAAACTATTACATTTAGAAGGGGTAAGCAATGGAAGTTCCCATTGTGGTGCAACAGTGGAAACGAATCTGACTAGTAACCATGATGTTGAGGGCTCGATCCCTGGCCTCGATCAGTAGGTTAAGGATCTGGTGTTGCCGTGACCTGTGCTGTAGGTGGCGGACATGGCGTGGATCCTGTGTTGCTGTGGCTGTAGAACCTACATATGCTGCAAGTGAAGGCCTAAAAAGCAAAAGAAAAAAAAAAAAAGAATGGATAAGCAATGAAATTCTACTGTAGAGCACAGGGAACTATATCCAGCCTCTTGGGATAGACCACGATGGAAGGTACTATAAGAAAGAGAATGTATATATATATGTATGACTAGGTCACTTTGCTATATAGCAGAAGTTGGCACAATATTGTGAATCAACTATAATTGAAAAAAAAAAGAATTCCTATATTCCATATCATCTCTAATACTTAGTGAACTAAAGCACAATGACAGTGGAAGTAAAAAGAAAAAGAAAAAAGATTTAGGCTCTATTTAGGAAAGAAAGCATGCAAAGATGGAGTGAATACGAAGGAGAGGTCAGGATGACATTATTTACTTACTATAAACCAATATAACAAGTAAAATATTTCAATTTCATTATAATTTTTATTTCGCTGATTGTTAGAGATTAAACACCTTTTTATGGTTACTTGCTATGTATTTAAATGTCATTTGCTCATTTTTCCATTTTATTTGTGTGTGTGTTTTCACTGATTTGTAAAAAATTTTTTTATATTCTGAGTATTGATATTTGTTGGTTATATGAATGATAAATACATTCTACTATTTGGTTGTCTTTTCATTTCCTTTATAGTATTTTGAATCAACAGAAGTTATTCATTTAATATAATCAATAATTTATTTTATGGTTAGAACCTTTTTATTTATTTATTTATTTATTTGGTCTTTTTAGGGCCACACCCACAGCATATGGAAGTTCTCGGGCTAGGAGTTACAGCTGCTTACCACAGCCACAGCCACAACCATGTGGGATCCCAGCCACATCTGCAACCTACCATGCCAGATCCTTAACCCACTAAGTGAGGCCAGGGATCTAACTGCATCCTCATGGATACTAGTCAGATTTGTTTCCACTGTGCCACAAAGGGAACTCCTAGAAGATTTTTTTTATGGCCACACCCATAGGAAATTCCCAGGCCAAGGACTGAATCCCAACCACAGCTGTGACCTGTGCTGCAACTGTGGCAATACCAGACCCTTTACACCCACTGCACATGGCGGGAAATTGAAGTCGCACTTCTGCACGGAGCTGAGCCACTGCAGTCAGATTTTTAACTACGGCACCACTGTAGGAACTCCAAACTTTTTCGTACCTTGTTTAACAAAAACCTTCCCACCTTAAAACTAGAAAAATATTATTCTATACTTCTTCCTGTTGTTTTCTTTTCACAAAAGTCTTTATCTCTTTAAGCTGACTCGTGTGTAGCATGAGGCAAGAACTCAATTTCAGTTTTTGGCATGGATATCCAGTTGTCCCAGCACTATTTATTGAACAGTTCTTTTTTTCTCCATTGATCTTCAATGCTCCCCAAGCTAGATGTTTTCTGGAGCCCATGGCACCCATTGATTTTCCCCTGTAGTACAAAAGAAAGAAACCTAAGGACTGAATTTTCCAAACTTCCTTCCCAGCAAGGTTTGAGATGTAGTTTGGATGCTGTCAGAGAAATGCACTTATGAAAATTTGAAAACAGTAGGAAGGTAGAAACAATTCATTCTGAACAACATGGACAGAGGAGATACAGATCTGAGTAGGTAGGAAGACTTTTAGGAGCCAGATGTGGACTTTGAAGTTCTTATCCTGTCTTGGGGCTGCATTTTGGAGATGCTGAAGGAGTGTCCCAACATCTGCTGGCTTGGGTAGCAGCCAAATAATTCTGACTCTCTGGATGACTGCAGCAGTGAACTCTAAAGCTAATGCACCCTGGTGTCCCAACCCTCTGTCCTTTGAGCCCTTCAATAATTTATGTAACTCTATTTTCCTGTTTTAAATACTTCCTACTTAGTATATTGAGTAGTTTCTGTTTTCCCTGTTTTGCCCTAAGAAATAGCCCTTTGTCAAAGAATCAGACTTCCATTCATGAGTGAGTCTTCCTGGGTTTTCTATTAGGTATCATTGGTTGGTTTGTCTATTTTTGAGGCAGTAACACAATGCCTTAATTATGGCTTTCAAGTAAAGCTTGGTATCAATAAAGCAAGTATTTCCACACTAAACTTCTCCATAAATAGCTTGGTCTTTCTTAGCTCTTTGCTATTTGCTATTCTATAGGTACATTAGTATCACCTTTTAATTTTTTTTTTTTTTTGTCTTTTTAGGGCCTCACTTGTGGCATATGGAATTTCCCAAGCTAGGGGCCAAATCGAAGCTACAGCTGCCCGCCTACACCACAGCCACAGCAACTCAGGATCCAAGCCACCTCTGGGACCTACACCGCAGCTCATGGCAATGCCAGATCCTTAACCCACTGAACAGGGCCAAGAACTGAACCCACGTCCTCATGGATATTAGTCAGATTTGTTACTGCTGAGCCACAATAGGAACTCCTCAAATCTATTTTTATTCATTTATTTATTTTTCTTTTTTAGCCACACCTACAGCATATGGAAGTTCACAGGCCAGTGATCAAATCCTAGCTGTAGCTGCAACCTATGCCACAGCTGCAGCAACATCACATCCTTAACACTGCACCACAGCAGGAACTCCTCAAATCTATTTTTAAAAAGCTATAACTTTTTTTGTCTTGTATCAAATCTATAGATAAGTTTTGGCAAAATTAACTTGGATCTATGTTTTAGAAGTATCATTCTAATAATGATAATTCTATTAGGTTTGGTGGGGTCAGACAGAAGAATGAAAGCTATATAGGTGGGAGTTCCCATCATGGCTCAATGGTTAACGATTCTGACTAGCATCCATGAGGACACAGGTTCGATCCCCGGCCTTGATCAGCAGATTAAGGATCCAGCATAGCCACGAGCTTTGTAGGTGGAAGACACAGCTCGGATCCTGTGTTGCAGTGGTATAGGCCAGTGGTTACAGCTCTGATTTGACTCCTAGCCTGGGAACCTCCATATGCTGCAGGTGCAGCCCTAATAAGCAAAACAAAACAAAACAAAATCTATATAGGCAATTAGGTGAAATAAAGCAGTAAAAATGAGAATGAAGAGATTTATACTATGTTGAGGAGATAAAACATGCCAAGATGCACTGACTAGGAAGGAAAATTCAGGAATGACTTAGATTTTCTTCTGGGTCTTTGAAGATTTTTAAAGATAAGTACAGAAGCAGCCTACTTAGGAACAAGGACAGTAAGACTGGTTTGGGGCATATTGCATTTTGGTGACTAAGAGATATTCAAATGAATATGAGTCTGAAACTCTGCAGAGAGGAATAAGCTGTATATTTATAGTTATGAGTCAGCCATATGAGTGGTTGTGAAGTCAGTGTGGAGAAACATGCCCACACTTGGGAACAAGCCTTTGGGAATGTTGTAATTTTGGAGAGATCAGAAGAAAAGGGAGACTGGAGGTAATGTCCAGAGATATAATAGGAAAACCAGAGAAGAAAACTGTTATGATAGTCAAAGGAAGAAAGGTTTAAGAAAGAGGAAGCTATTAACATTGTAAAATAATTAAAGAAGAAATATATCCACCTGATTTAATAACATAAATGTAATTGGTTGAAATAATTTCATTGCTGTTTTGGGGACAGAAGACAAACTGTTGTCAGATGAGCAGCAAATGACCAGTGAGGAAGGGAAATGGGGAATGTAAATGGCTCTTCAAGAAGGGTGGCTACAAAGGAAAAGAGATATACAACAGTAGCTAGAGGGTGCTGTGGGGTCAATTTTTTATTTATTTTATTTTATTTTGTAGAACATGTTTATATTTGAAGGGTGCAAACAGAATTTAAAGTAAAGTAGATGGCCGATGGCCCAAGGTCTCTGACAAGTCAGAAGACAAACTCCAGGGAGTTCCCACTACGGCTCAGAAAAAACAAATCTGACTAGTATCCATGAGGATGCGGGTTGGATCCCCGGCCTTGCTCAGTGGGTTAAGGATCCTATGTTGCCATGAGCTCTGGTGCAGTTCACAGACTTGGCTCGAATCCTGCATTTCAGTGGCTGTGCTATAGGCTGGCAGCTGTAGCTCCGATTTAACCCCTAGCCTGGGAACTTCCATATTCCACAGGTGCAAACCTAAAAAGCAAAGAAATAAAAAATAAAAAAATAAAAGACAAACTCCAAGGCAGGTAGTTGGCTAGGTGAATGAGACTTCGGCATTGGGAAATGCGAAAGACTGTGAAAGCATGGGTCCTGGTGGAAATATACTGTATAGGTGGTCTGGGGTTGTGGTGTGAGTTATTTCTTGTTTTTCTGAATGAATAAGAAGGCAAACTTATGTGCTGAGATCAAGAATAAATGGAACAGAGAAAGGAATCTGAGGCAAGTCTGGAATACCTATGGATTCAAGAGGGAAAAGTAGCTGACTAGCTGCATAGAGGAGGATTCCAGGCAGCACTCAGAATCCATCAAAGGTCAAAGGGTTTGTTCGAGTTGCTGGCTGATTTCCCCCAGTGCAACTCAATAATCTAGGGAAAGTCTGCTTCATTTTATCCCAAGCCTTGTGTACAGAATTATCCATATTAGAGTGAAATTGAATGTCATGTGATTTCACTTGAATTTTATTGCAAATTGGTATGGGCTAAGTGGTAGCTAAGACAGCCATAATTAGACCCATAGGAAGAAACATAAGAGACTGAATGATAGTATGTGGCAGGATAAAAACAAAAAAACAGAAGAATATGTCCATAGGAAAATGTTCTTTTCCTTTGGCTGCTCTGGGCTATATCAAGAGGCATTCATATGTGGCCGGGAGCAACAATTATTTTTTTAAATAAGGTTTTCAAGTCCTACAACACTATTAATAATGTCAAATGAAAAACATGTGGGAAAAACCACCGTCCAAAGATAGATTCATATAGGATAGTGATTAACCAACTCCAGCCAACAGATCAGATATCCTGCTCTTTAAGAAACTTAATAAAACCGTAGAACTTATTGATTTTGCTCTTCCTCTAGGCAGAAATATGCCAAGAATATACAGAGAGAAAATAAATAATCTCAAGCTTTCATAAGAAAGCTGAAGCAAATGTGGAGTTATAGACTCTCAAAGTGAACCCAGGGATAGGCTGGTTCAGCATGCAGCTAATATTATAAAGATTCATTACCAGGTGCTTGTCTTAACAAAGATGAAACACCTATCATATGACCTGAAGATTTTTTCCCCCCTAAAATGTACCCAGGAGAATGGAGACAGAAGAGCAAGTTATTACAGGATGTACTGATAAACCATCTGTGAAGTAGAGATCCATCAGCTGTCCCATGAGAGGCAATTCTAGAAGGTTCCAGGGGAATGGTTTGATACTTTGTTAATCACTGAGACTCCAACAGCACAGCTGTTACTAGAAAATGTGAGGGGTTGGGACATAAAGTTCCAGAGGGGAGCTGTGACACACAAGAGTTTATCTTGCTGCCCTGAATGTAAGGTCAGTAGCATCAGCTGCAGTGGTCACCAGTCACCCACACAGAAAATTAGAAGATATTTCTCAGCTAAAAGGGACAGTAAAATGGCTAGCAGAATGCTTCTCTATTCGACTTATCCAGGGTCTATATGAACTGCAATCTACAGTGGAAATTAAGGTGGGAAAAAAAGGTACGGGAATGTTGAGAGGAGTCAGACCAGTTGTGAGGCTGATGGTAGGAGAAAGACATCTCAGGGGAGAAGAAGAAAAGAAGTTCCCTTGTTTAATACTTACTTAGCCCTCTCTCTCCTTTCCTTCAGCTTCTTCATTATGGGTAAATTCTCTATTCTTCTGTGTGCCACTGGCCAGGATGGAGCTATATTGGGATAACATTTCCAGAATTTGTTGCTGACTTTTACCTGCTCCTCCCAGACGGAGAAGGGATGATTTATCTACCGAATAGATACTCTACTCTTAGCAAGCCAGGAACAGAAGGGAGCATCTTTAATCTGATAGAGATTACGGAAAAATTCTACAATAAACTCATATTTAATGGAGGTTTCCATAGTGACATATTAAAAACTTTCTATCTGCCTAAAATCAGAAGCAAAACAAGGATGTCAGTTATTCTTGACAATTTATCATTTACTGAAGGTGCTAGGAAGTGCAATAGGAAAAAAAAAAAAAAAACATGTGTCTTGCAAAGCGTCTTAGTCTTTTAGGGCTGCTATAACAGAAACCCAAGGACTGGGTGGATTCTAAGCAGCAAAAATTTATTTCTCACAGTTCTGGAGGCTAGAAGTCCATGACAGGGCTCTAATGCCATTCATGAAAGCCTGCCCCCATGATCTAATAACCTCTCAAAGGCTCCTCATCCTAATACCATCACATTAAGGTTAGGTTTCAATGTATGAATGTGGAGGGGGGAAATACAAACATTCAGTCTATAGCAGAAAGAAAGAAACCTGTTCTTATTCACAGATGTTTTAATTATGTGCATTGTAAACTTCTTAAACTATAGCCAACAAATAAATACATGTAACAGTGTTTCTCAATATTAAGAATCAATAAATTATATATGTGTGTGTATATAATAGAAGTATCTAATTGGGAAGGTTTTTTTTTAAATCAGAACTTTCACAGTAGCATAAAAAAACCTCAAATGCCTAGAAATAAATTGGAGGAAAAAAAATGTATAAAATTTCCATACAGAAAAGTCAAAAATGTAGTGAAAGAAATTTAAGAACACTTAAATTCATAGAAGAATATACCACATTTATGGACTAGAATACTAATTATTATAAAACTTCATTTCTTCTCAAACTGGTTCAGTAAAATCCCAATTAAAATTCCAGCTTTATTTGTGGAAATGGCAAAAGCCAAAAATAGGAAAGACTGTCTTAAAGAACAACAAAACGAGAAGCTTTACAGCACCAGAAATTAAGACATTAAAATCTTCAGTAATTAAGGGATCATTGTTTTGGCACATGGATAGACAATTAGATATCAGTGAAACAGAATGGAGAAACTAGAATTAGAATGACATTTACGTGATCTTCTGATATTTGACAAAAGTGCTACTGTTAACACAGTAGGGAAAAGCTGGACTTTTCAATAGACAGCACCAGTTAAATTGCACATATAGATGGAGAAAAAAGCAACTTCACCTCATTACATACAATACATAAAAATCTATTCCAGACAGGTTGTGGACCTAAATGTGAGAGATAAAACAACAATTCTAAAAAATATATAGAAAGAATATATTCATGACCTTGGAGCAAGCAAAGACTAACTAAACATGATATAAGACAATTATTAGCCAATAGTAAAAGATATGGAAAAACTGAACTGGATTGAAAACCATGTGACCGTAATTACTAAAGCTGGTAATTAGAATCGGAAATTCTTCTCCTAGTGGTATACCTAACAGAAATGTGCACACGTGCACACCAAAGACATGCAGGAAATGTTCTTCAAAGAATTATTCATAACAGACCTAAACTGGAAATAATTCAAATGTTCATATCCTAGAGAATAAATAAATGTCTATATTCCTACAATGACATATCATAGAACAACAATAAATAAAATTCCTACTCTGAGTTCCTGCTGTGGCACAGTGTGTTAAGAATCCAACTGCAGTGGCTTTTCGGTCAGTACAGTGCATCAAAGAATTAAGCATTGCCGTAGCTGTGGCGTAGGTCTTGGTTCTGGCTTGGATTCAGTCCCTGGCCAGCAAACTTCCATATGCCATGGGTGCAGCCATTCAAAATAATAATAAATAAATAAATAAAATTCCTACTACATGTTGTAACTTAGTTGAATCTCACAGACATATGTTGAGAAAAAAAAAAACCAGACAAAAGACCACATATATGATCCCACTTTTACAAAACACAAAAACCTGTTAAACTAATTTATTTGTATGGATGACAGAATGGTAGTTAATTTACAGGTTGTACTATAACTAAGAATTGACATGAGGAAGACTACGGAGGAGTTTGTAGAACTCTAGTTCTTGATTATGGGTATGTCCGCTTTGTAAAAATCTATCAAGGCATACACTTAAGATTTATACTTCATTATATATGGCTTACATATCAGTAAAAATATCAAGCAAAATAAAAATTACAAATATAAGTTAGATTTCTATCTCTCTCCCCAGAATTTTTTTTTTTTTTTTTTTTTTTTTTTGGCATTTTCTAGGGCCGCTCCTGCAGCATATGGAGGTTCCCAGGCTAGGGGTCTAATCGGAGCTGTAGCTGCCGGCCTACACCACAGCCACAGCAATGTGGGATCTGAGTGGCACCTGTGACCTACACCACAGCTCACAGCAATGCCGGATCTTTAACCCACTGAGCAAGGCCAGGGATCGAACCCGCAACCTCATGGTTCCTGGTCCGATATGTTAACCACTGAGCCATGACGGGAACTCCTCTCTCTTTCCCCAAGATTTTAAATGCCTTCTCATGCTCAAGCAAGATGACCTTGGAGTTCCCATATGATGCAGCAGGTTAAGGATCTGGCATTGTCATTGCAGTGGCTAGGGTTCAATCCCTAGCTCGGGAATTTTTACATACTGCAGGTGCAGCCCTCAACCTCCCCCCCCCCCAAAAAAAAGGTAATCATATATACCTCTTGCTTTATAGAATTATGAAGATTTGAAAAGTCTATGAAGTGTTGATTGGTGTAGTGGGGTGCAATGGCAACAGAATGATACATCTCAGTCCAAGTACCTGAAATCTCATCTACCATCCTCATGACCTTGAAAAGTCTTTTAATCTTAGTTTCCTCATCTATAAAACCATGGTCATAGTACTCTAGTGTCAATATCCTCCCTCAATCTGTGTGAAAAACATTTTTCTTTTCATATCTTACTCTAAATTCTTCTTCTTTTTGAAATATTTTCCTGTTCATCCAATCCAGCTTTAGCAACCTGTCCCTGCTCCCCATCTACACTTTGTATAGACAATTTACAGTATTAAATCACTTTAGCTCCCATAAGAAGGGACCATCTAGAAGCTTCTAGAAGACAAGGATGGTGTTTTTCATATTTCTTATACCTGGAACCTAGCTCAATGCCTGACCTATCAGTACTCAATAAATATATGAACAAATAAATGCAAACGAAAGAATGAATGAATGAATGCTTTACCCATGTAACCAAGTGACTGTAACTTGTGCATTGGTATGCATGAAAGAGAAATGCTATACAGACATAAATTATTATATTCCAGTGCACAGAAGTCACAGAACTGTGTCCAGTTTATCATCTTCACTCATAAAGAAATATAGAAAATACTAGTTGATTTTTGAAGAGCTATTTTAACTGAAGTGTTTAAAAAATATTCTGAGAACCAGCATTGAAACTTATGAACTCTACAAAGACACACAACTGACTGAACAAAGTAGTAATCCAGACAGAAGGGATAATAAAACATTTGTCAGGGAGACACAAGCCATGTTTATGGCAAGCAATCCTCGGGTTTGAAATACAGTCTCACTGTCTACTCAAAAACTCAGCGAATGGGTAAATGATGTGAAAGAACCAGCATGTCCTCCAGCTACAAGTTAGGCAACTAGACTATCTGTTGAACACACATTTATGAATAGCACGGCTGCCACATCTTTTGAGAAAATTTATCTGTTTCTTTTGTGCAAAAATGTATAACCAAATGATCGCCTCTTTTGATTTTGGCCTACCTGTTTGTTTTTGGTTTACATACACAGGCTAATTTACGCTTTTTATTTTAACAAAAGAGAAAAACTCTAGACAAACTACATCACATCAATATTTCCATCAATGGTAACCGTAGAAACAACATCCTATTTTTCCTTAAGATCATTTAAAAATCTCTTTTCAAAACAGAGC
The DNA here is from genome assembly GCF_016906955.1 of Phacochoerus africanus. Lineage (NCBI taxonomy): Eukaryota > Metazoa > Chordata > Mammalia > Artiodactyla > Suidae > Phacochoerus > Phacochoerus africanus. Next base: position 114,982,970 of record NC_062547.1, on the reverse strand, counting down.
ACAAAGAAATGTATGAGGAAGGAGCTTAATTGGCTCCATGGATTGGATTTGGGCTGTAGAACATTTCGCCTCCAAGTCAGCAGTTCAAATCCAGCCTGGAGTAAAGAGGATAAAAATATTTCCAGGTGTTGGGTGCTTCAATCAAGTTTAAGCCCTGATGTAGCTCCCAGAGGCAAGGGATCAGCAATGTATTTTAGCATCTTGTTCACAGCCCTGAAGCAAAAAACAATGTCTACAAACCCAGGAGACTAAACCAGCTCTTTATCCCAACATCCTGCAGCATTATTTAGGCTTCACTCGGTGTCCTATTGGCCTCTCTCCCGAGGTGCCAAGAAGATTTTCACTTAACTTGGCTTCCAAACACTTAAATCGTTATCTCCCACCACTGGGGTGCTAGAAGACAAAGCTGAAAATTTAAAAAGAAAAAGCTATTCAATGTTTTCCTTCTCAAAAAGCAAGATGACTCAGAAAGAACAAGGGGGGGAAAAGAAAGTTAAATTTGAAATTACAAACTTTCACATACAGGGCCAAGAATACAAATAATTTATTATCAGGGAAATTTATACAATAATTTTCCTGATAAACTTTAAGATGTTGCCCAGGGAGAATATTCACCCTATTATGAATGTAATGGAGTTCCCATAAATATGATACATGACCTCCTAACTTGCATACCAAATTAGATGCTGGAGACATTGCTAAATCACAAACACCTGTTTCTGAATTTCTGTAAATACATCAGGAATAGAATTGAAGTGATCACCAGCAATAGTAAATCATATAAACCTCAAGCCAGACCTACCTTATGGGTGAACAGATACATCACCAAGCAAATTAAAATCTTGATATATTACCACTGTTAAAATTTGCCAAACACAATTACACAGACCCTTACATTTCCAGTATCACCTCATGCAATTCCTAATGTTTTATTCAGTTCCATTTACTGAGACAACCTTATCACTTAACAAAAGTGATATAAAGGAATGGTGGTCCAGCTATGGTTTGATCAAATGGAAAAACTCTTCAGTTGCAAATCCACAATTACTCAGAGCCCCCACCCTGACTCTGCCATCAACATGTGGCATAAACTTGAGCAAGAAATGTCAACTATCACTTTTATCTCTTCATCAGCAGAATAAGGGTACAAAAGGGAAATAATGAGGCATTCTGGAAGGTTCCTTCTACCTCTACATTCTAGGAAATGTGAAAGTGGCTTTTAAGAGCCTCTTTAAAAAATTAGTTATGTAGGAGTTCCCATTGTGGTTCAGTAATAACGAACCTGACTAGTATGCATGAGGATGAGGGTTCAATCCCTGGTCTCACTCGTTTGGTTAAGGATCCAGCTTTGCTGTGGCTGTGGTGTAGGCCGGCAGCTGCAGCTCTGATTCAGTCCCTAGCCTGAGAACTTCCATATGCTATGGGCGTGGTCCTAAAAAGACAAAAAACAAAAAAAAATGGTTATTGTATATTAGCTCTATAAGGCTTTCTTAAGTAAGAGATATTAAAATGCTATTTTCATGCATTAATTTTTTTTTGTCTTTTTGCCATTTCTTGGGCTGCTCCCGAAGCATATGGAGGTTCCCAGGCTAGGGGTCTAATCAGAGCTGTAGCTGCCAGCCTACGCCACAGCTCATGGCAACACCGGATCCTTAACCCACCGAGTGAGGCCAGGGACTGAACCTGCAACCTCATGGTTCCCAGCTGGATTCGTTAACCACTGAGCTATGATGGGAACTCCTAATTTTTTATTTTAAAAGAGTAAACAGTATATATTAACTGCCAAGTAATATCTAGGATTATTTTTTCCTTCAATTTTCTAGTCTGCCTTTATTCCAGGCATGATACTGTAAATTAAAATATGATGGAGTCCAAGAATATTGCTTAATCACAATCTAAACAAAAACATCAAAAATCTAAACAAAACAACCCTTGCTCCAAGTTGTCACATCACCTGATTCACATTTCCTAATTCCCTCGTTTACTCAGCCAATCAACTAGTGCTGATTTAGTACTCAGTATATGCTATACACACTGTCAGATGCCAGAGTTATAAAGAAAAACAAGCTGCTGTCCCAAGGAGTTTACCATCTCCTGAACAGTTTGAAAGAAAATAAAAAATAATCTGTCAACTTAGTTATCCCTAAGGAGGACCAATTCATACAACTCAATTCAGTAAATCAGAAATAAGTGATAATTATACATAAGTTCTTTTTTCTAAGTCAATTATCATTTATTCTGTGCTAACTTGGTGTCAGGAATCATGGAGACAAGTACTGTCCACCTTATGTAGATATGTGGTGTCTCCATAGCAAGTGTCTTTGAACTTATTCTAAAACCACTTTATGGTCACTCATCTTTTTATTTTTTATCCCACCTTCACCTATGTTATCTTGTGGGTATTTCATGTAACATTTCAGTCTGCTTGAAATCATTTCTATAAAAAGGCAGTATGTAAATAAATAAATCTAGACACGGCCAAATTTATACAAATGTTTAATTCCAGAAGGCTTTGCACAACTTGAATTTTTCATAAGTCAAAAAATCATCTCCCTAGAGTTCCCACTGTGACTCAGCAGGAACTAACCCGAATACACATCCATAAGGATGCCAGTTTGATCCCTGTCCTCACTCAGTGGGTTAAGAATCCAGTGTTGCCTTGAGCTGTGGTGTAGGTTACAGACTCAACTCAGATCCCATGTTGCTATGGCTGTGGCATAGGCCGGTAGCTACAGCTTCAATTCAAACCCTAGCCAGGGAACTTCCATATGCCATGGGTGAGGCCCTAATAAGACCAAAAAAAAAAAAAAGTATCTTCCTTTCTTTAAAATCTTAATTTTCTATTTGAAATCAGTCTTCTTATGCTAAGGAACTCTCCTTGCACTTGGTCCTTCCTCTGCCATGATTAAAATGAGGAAAAAAAAGAGGGGAAAGTAATTACCCAGCTAAAACTACAGTGACATGAGCTAATTCAGACAGTCTGCACTGAACTGGAAACAAGAGGAGATGTGAAGCAAAAGCCAAAGCTGCCACTGCCAACTTTATGCAATCACTTGGACATAGTCCCTACACTTGTGTTTCCAATCATAAACCAACATTTTTTCATCTCTTAAAATGCGATAATGTCCTTTATAGTAACCCAGGGAGGTGCTGCCAGAAACTCTCAGGCCCCTGCCTTTCGTGACCTCATTTCACATTCTCATGACCTGGGCTCACACAAGGATTACTCAAGTGCCTTGAGTAGACAATAAGCAATGAGCTCCTGGGACAAGGAATGTGCCTATGCACACTGTAACCTTCCAAGACCTAGGACAGTGCTTGGTGTACACTCGATGCTTGATCAGTGTTCAGGATTAAGAAACAATATGGCTCCATGTGACAGTTCAGTCAATCTGAAGGCCCCAATGACCATAACAGGAATAGACTAGAGAATAAGAAATTTTTGTTCCACGTTTTATTACATGTAGATCAGTTTTATTACTAATGAATGCTTTGCTGGTCAACTAATGCTTGTCTGAAAGTGTATTTCCTTAGACCAAAAAGATTCTAATTTCTCTGAGCAAGTTCAATGAATGCTGCAAAGATAATGAAGTTATCATAAACTGGTTCTAGATTTCACCCTTTCTATAAAGTTAATAATACTAAAATAAGCTTGGATGGAGAAGAAGGGGCAGGGGGTAGGGATGAAAAGGAATGTTTTCTATTTCTGTAACTGTTGCATCATCCAAACAAGTTATTATAATGCTTATCCTTAACTTGATCACTTATTATTGCCTATGTAAATTTTCAAAGGTATAAATTTCCATTTAAAAATGTCATTTGATTCAGTATGACCACCATCTGTGGAGATTTAAGACATATATAGACTACTCACATGCTTCAAAACATCGATAAAATAATTTTTAAGTGCTGATTACAACACAGCTTAATGATTCAAAATAAAACTGTATTAATAATGAAAAGCTCTGATGGAACTGAGTGTGGAGCAAAGACCTAAGGAAGCATTAAGGTTAAATCAAGAGTAAAATCAATTCTTTTGCAGCTGGGATGACCATTACCCAGCAAAAGGGAAGTCCAATCACCTAGCCCAAGTCCACCGGATGAAGAGCGAGCTATTGTTGATGAAGAGGTCTGAGTAAAGCCAGTAGCCTGGCTGACCCTACTATTAGGTTTTAAACACTTGGTACCAGCCTTCCTGTGGCCTAAGAGTTGATGCATGGTATTTAGTGAAGTTTAACTAGCTTACATTCTGTATTTTATGGGAGTATGGAGTCATTATAGTCAAATAGAGGAGACCAAGAATTTTTTGCTCAGTCTAAGGTTCACTGTCCAGCCAGTCAAAACTTCTGGACCATTCTATCCAGATCTAACTGAATATCCTGGAGATTGGAGGAAGCAGGGACAATAGGGCAATAAGATCATGGTTTCCAACATAGACCAGATTAAAGAATGAGTATCTTTTTATTTTTCTCCTTCTGACTTACTTAGTATGAGAATCTGTAGTTATATCCATGTTGCTGTACAGAAACAGACCCATGGACATGGAGAATCGACTTGTGCTTGGAGGTAGGGGGGAGGGAGTGGAATGGACTGGGAGCCTGGGGTTGGTAGATGCCAACTATTACATTTAGAATGGATAAGCAATGAGATCTTACTGTACAACACAGGGGACTATATCCAATTTCTTGGGGGTCGAACATGATGGAAGACAGTATGAGGAAAAGAAAGTATGTATGTGTATGACTGGATCACTATGCTATACAGCAGAAATGGACACAACACTGTAAATCAACTATAATAAGAATGTTCAAAAAATGCAATAAAACCCCACTCCCCATTTGTGGCGGGGGTGGGGAGAGAACCAATGTGAAGCCAAAGCCTGCTGGCCTGCTCTTGAAATATTTTATTGTTAGGCTTAGAGGGATGGTCTTAGAAGTAATAGGAAGTGCCATAAGCAATCAGGATGCTTCTTAAGGACATACTTATGAAAATGCAGCCTACTCTGAGCCAATTATAATAAAAATGACACCATGGATTTTAATCTGTTATGTTACACTTCAATCCCCTTCAAGGAGATTAACGCAAAGCCTCTGGCCAAGACAAGAATTACCAGACCCTTATCATCGTCCCACAGGTCTCATTGTAATGCCCCTTCCCCACCTTGAGCAACCCACAGGGCCGAGCAGAGCTAACATCAAGGGATTCTCCAGGGAATTTCCCTATAACCTGTCCCCCATGCAAATAAGTTATCCTGCCTGAGACCAATCAGATCAAATATGCCCCATACAAAGACCTTGCTTACGCAGGCTCAGTGGCCTGGGGCAGGAAAAATCAGGTCCCCACTCCCGGTCTGCAGCATGGGGATATAAAAATTCAATTGTAAAGGGGGGAGGAGTCCCTCTCATGGTGTGGACTGCTCTCTCTGGAAAGGTACTTTTGCTTTAATAAATTTGTCTGCAACGCCCCACCATTTCAATTCTTTGCTTTGGCGGGCAGGGACTGAGGGAAAACTGGAGCCCTGTCAGACTTACTCAAGAAGCTTTTCTTGTCTCCTAACTCTCTCACATAAATGATATAGAATCTTATGTGTACACTTTTGTTAAAAAAGGAAACAGAAAAAGTGTTTGTTTTTTTCTAAATGTTTTACATAAATACCTTATCCTGTCACAGGCATGTCTTTGTCCAATAACTTTTCTTTTTCTTTTTTTTTTTTGTCTTTTTGGGGCTGTACCTGTGACATGTGTAAGTTCCTAGGCTACAGGTCCAATTGGAGCTGCAGCTGCCAGCCTTCACCACAGCCACAGCAATGCCAGTTCTGAGTCTCATCAACAACCTACAACAACACCTGATCCTTAACCCACTGAGCAAGGCCAGGGATCAAACCCACATCCTCACAGATACATCACGTTTGTTACCACTGAGCCATGATGGGAACTCCAAACCAATAAACATTTATTGACTATTGACTATTACGTGTCAAGTCTAGCACTGAGTGAAGAAGAAAAAAATATATATATACATATATGTATGTATGTATGTATATGTGTGTATATATATATGTACATACGTGTGTGTGTGTATATATATATATATATATATATATATATATATATATATATATAGTGCCTACATTGATGAAACTGTATTCCAATGACAAAGAAAGATAATAAAATATTACAGGAAGAGGATCAAAAGTTGGACAGAATATTAAGGGCATAAATAACAAGTGAACCAACATCGTTTGTGGTCCAGGAAAGGACGTGAAGTTTTGGTTGACATTTGAAGAAAGATTTATCAGATGGACAGGAGGGCAAAGAGTGTCCAGGCTAAGGAAATGGCACATGTGGACTCACAGAAGCAGGAGGAAGCAGGATGGACCCCAGGTACTGAAAGAGGAGCCAGAGTAACTAGAATGTGAGAACAAAGAAGAGGTTAAGAGTTCAGCAGTGCCCAATGCTAGCTAAAGGCCTGGTAAAACATGGTAAATTATTTCAAACTTTATCATAAATGCCTCAGAAGGTACCAATCGGGAAAGGTGACTTACTGACACCTGTTACCATTGCCAGAAGAAAGATAATTACCATTGATGGTACCCTGTGTCTCAACACATTTCAAACGTAATGTTTCATTTTAAATTTTGCAACCCATTCACATTTTTGAGAAAAATAACAAAGGGAACTTTAAATAAATGGTTTCCTGTAAATCAAATTCAAGTGCGAATGTTCCCACTGGTTTGTCTTTCCTCTTTAATGTCCATAACTTATGATTCTTCATTAGGAAACGAAGATAACAGATAAAAATGAAATATCAGTAGCAGCAGGTGTATTTTAGTACTGGTATTGTGATGATGAAATGAGGCAGGAGTATTATTTAGGATCCTTACTGCTAGCTTCTTTCATGCAGAGGTGCAGATCAGGAGGCAAGAGAAATTTAGTACAACCAGCCAGAACAACTCTTCCCTCAGGGTAGTCATTAAGTCGGGTACAAAGTGAAGTGTTTTCGCTCTCATCCCAAGGGCTACCCTCACAACAAAGGGGCAGTCACCTGGAAATCCAGCTCTTACCACCTCTATTTATTATGCTTATGTTATTTGTTCTTCTAGGTCTCCTCTCTTGAGAAGACCCCCAACACACAAATAGTTGCCCCATCCTGCTCAAAGGACGTCTTTTCACTGGGGACAAAAATTTTCATTCCATAGACAAAGCTTAAAAGACACTTTCCAGAGAAGGTAAGAGTTTTGGTTCAAATCTTTCAAGGTGGCTCCTCAACAAGCCTTCTCAGATTTCTCAAAGATCTCTTTTTCCTCTGAAAGCCCTACCCTACAAAATCTCTTTTTGAATGGGAAGAGATTGCAAATAGGAAGAAGAGTGATTCAAGGTCACCAAGTGTCTTGGGAATAGGAGAAGAAGAGAAAGAAATGTTTGTCTGCAGCCTGACTGAGGAAGGACTCCTGACTTTCCAGAAGAAGCCCTTGAAGCAAATTACTGGTTTGGTTATTTCTAAGAATATCCTCCAAAAGAACAAGAAATATTCAGAGAAGAGGCTTTTCACCTACCTGGCAAAATGTATGCCAAGACTATTATGATCACTGAAGTGGGAACAAAGGCATAAAAAAATCTGTTGCCAGGAAATCAAAGCAAGAGAAGAAAACAAACAAGCCCCCCAGCCCCCCTAAAACTGCATCACTTTAAATATGTGTTTAGCTTCACTGTATTTCAAATTGAGATTTCCAATACAGTTTTGTTCTCTTCTTGAAAGGGCTAATTATACTGATGTTTCCAAGAAATGTGTGACTGTTACAGTGGTTTTATTAGCCTGTTTTCCAGAAGGCTGGTGTGAATGAAAAGCAAGACCAGTTTCATTCAAATAATATTTGGTTGTTTTATTTTCAAACTCTGAAAGTAAGAGCATTCATATTTATAGATCCCTGTGTACACATCGAGATGTGCAGAGAAGGAGCCAGTGTCTGCCTTTGGCTTTACTTCCAAGGAAACTAGAGGAATTACTCATGCACAAATAAGTACAAACAGCTATCTTTGCAATTGTATAGAAATACAGAGATTTCAAAAGGTATCAGTGTGCAAAGGCATGTATTTAACTGTTTATTAGATTTGTGAAATTGTGCTTTTGCGGTGATACAGACTCTTCAAGGAGTTGGAACAAAATAATGTTTAATTTAAATAGGTTGCAAACAACATTGACGGTCATATATTAGCATCAGAAAATCACTATAATAAAAAAACAAGGTTTTTCTCACTGGGGCTTGGCAATCAGAGCAGGCAAAGAAAATTCTACAAATGAGAACTCTTGAAGGGAAATCTCTGCTCCTCTTTCCCTGAATTTCTAAACTGTAGCTGGAGTGCTTCAAGTCATCTTAATTGTGGTGAGAGCCCAGAGGGGAGTGGTGTCATTTCCAAGAATGCGGTTGTGTTATTTAGGGACTTAGATGCTAATATCCTAGCTAGAATTATACCAGGACTGGAAAAGACAGCCTGAGGACACTGGGCCCTAGTATCTTCACAGCTCACCCCACTTAGCCGCCACGGGAGAAAACCTCTCTTCCCAGAGGATCTCAAAGGTACGAGTACCCAAAGTCGAATTAGAACTAAGTACTGAGAGACTCCGGGGGGTTAAGGGGTGGGAATGGGGAAGGGATTGTTGGCAGTGTAAAATGCCCTAAAATGTTACATCCCATATCTGCCTGGTCCATTTTCAAGTGTGGATGCTCATTTAGAAAAGTACCTTCCTAATAATCGCAATTGTTGGTTGCTGGTTGAGAGAACAGAAGAGATCAGCAGCCATGAGGACAGGAAAGATCAGGCAGCCACCAAGGGGAGAAAAACATGAGGGTGAATTGGATTTAAGCAACTGTGCACTGTTGGGCCCATACACTGAAATGGCCCAGCTCTTTCAGGTTATATGACTGTTTACTCTGAGGTATTTGGTTCATCTGAGGTTAAGGCAGTTTTTGGAAATAAGGAGGACTTGTGTTGTTTGCGATCCCAGTAATCATTCTTCTTTTCTCAGTTTTCCTTTGGGAGCAATGTGTCTTACACTCAAAACCACTCTAAGAGGTGCTGAGAACTAGCTACGCTGCATCTCCGGGATTGGGCTCTTGGACCATTCTTGGCCATGCAGAGCATTAGGGCCCCTTGGCTACAATTCTTGGCTCAAAAATATGCACACACAGCACACAACGGACCAATAAGAGCATGACAATGAGTTGTCTTTATACCACAATTAGGAGGAAAGATCTTTCCCTGGGAAGGCAGCAGGAGTTGCTAAACTAAGGAGATATGCATTAGCAGATCTGGATACAAGGATGACTCAAGCTAGATAAATTCTTAATCTGCTTGAATAGTTTTCTGCCACTTGTGACCTACAGAGTAATGATTAACACAGTAAAGGAACTAGGATGTCCAAACCTGATAAAGGTTGGGGAATGGGAGAACAGAGCTCTCCAGTCAAAGTCAGGGCCCTCAAGATCTTATTCTCATTCTACTACTAATTGTGTGATTATGAGTGAGTCATAGCATCATTTGTGAAATTAAAGAAAGAACTGGAAAGTGTAAGTTCTAAAATGTTTTGAAAAGTCCCATTTTCACATCAAATCTTAACCAAGTCCCATTATCTGAAATAAATCATAATAATAACAGTAAGGGTTCAAGAAGCATATTCTCTGCAGACATCTCAGTTCTAAATGTTTCATGTGTATTTCACACATCTTAATTCTCACTAAATCTTATGAGCCAGGTCTGGTTATAAATTTCATTTTGCAGACAAAGAAACTAAAGAAAAGAGAAATTAAGAAACTTGCCCAAGGGCATTTCTGTTGTGGCACAGCAGAAACAAATCCAACTAATATCCATGAGGACTCAGGTTCAATCCCTGGCCTCACTCAGTGAGTCAGGGATCCTTGTTGCTGTGAGCTGTGGTGTAGATTGCAGATGTGGCTGGGATCTGGAGTTACTGTGGCTGTGGCATAGACTATCAGCTGTAGCTCCACTTTGACCCCTAGCCTGGGAACTTCCATATGCCGCAGATGCAGCCCTAAATAGCAAAAAAAAAAAAAAAAAAAAAAAAAGGAAAGAAGAGAAAAAAACAAACTTGCCCAAGCTCACACAGCCATACATGGTGGGTCTGGAACAGTATCTGGCTCTCAGGCGCTCTGCTTTTAACCAAAGCTTCTCTGGTTGAAGTGAAGTGGGCAAGCTAGAATCCCTTCCCTGAAATTTCACTTGGACATCCTAAGGTTCTGACGAGCTTGATAAGCACAAAATTCTTTGACAGCTAACATTTACTCCAGTTCCAAGTGTTTGCATTCATATACACTCAAGAATATTGTGCCAAACATGTCACAGTAAATCAGTCCTAAGACAATCTGGACATTTGAGGACACCGCCACAAAGCCCTAAAGGAAAATTCCCAGCAGTTCAGCCTCTACCCCATTTGGGGGCACTAGGAAATGTCAGGGCCAGTTGTTAGGAAAACCAGAAAATGGAGAATGTCTGACTTCTGTCGGTATTGTACCTTCTCCCTCAATCATTTCACCTCAGGTACCATACCAGCGAAGCTGTAGACAACTTGAGAAAAATGAAAACCAAAAGAAATATTTGGCCACCATTTCAGTAGACCATGTTCTCTGCAAGTGTCAAGCACTTACTTGGAGCTGTGTTCATTGCCCTTAAGGGCTTAGGGTGGAGGAATCGAGCCAACAGTTGGAATTATAGGAGCAGAGATGAGGAAACAGGAGCAAGGTAGAGATGCTCATTTGACAATAGGTTATTGTTAATGTCCTAGGCATAGTGAAATGCTTACCAAGTAACACGAGAAAAGAGTCAATGATCAGAATGCCAATATTTTAGCACTATTAAGAGGAAAAAGAATTAGGGCAGACACCTAAGAAGGTTTTTCAGAGAGGGAGAAATAAATATTTTCTGTTCCAATGTGGAGAGTTGAGTTCTTTTTATCTTATTCTTTTACCTCTTTCCTCATGGATAATATATATATATACATACATATATTTTTTTTTTGGTCTTTTTAGGGCTGCACCCATGGCATACGGAAGTTCCCAGGCAGGGGTCAAATTGGAGCTTCAGCTGCCAGCCTATGCCATGGCTCACTACAATGTGGGATCTGAGCCTCATCTATGAACTTCACCACCCTCGTGGCAACACCAGATCTGTAAGCCAGTGAGCAAGGCCAGCAATTGAACCTGCATCCTCATGGATGCTAGTCAGGCTCATTACTACTGAGCCACGATGGGAACTCCTACCTCTTTCCTGAACCCCTATTTTCATTCTGATCAACAGCCCAATAGGTGGTCACAATGTGTTTAATAAATGTTTGTATATCTGCCTATATTCTTATAAAATATATTGTCTTGGTTTACAAAAATGTGAGCTTCTATTTTACATAAACATTTTCACGATGAAAGAATTTTTATTTTCTACTTTTGCCACTTAATTATTTTCTTCTGGTGAGAACCAAATTGGTGGTTTCCTCCTATCCTATGGCATTCTATAGTTATACCTATCATATTTAAATTCTCCCTTCCTGTAATGATGCACACCCAGCTTCCCTCTATAAGTAGACATGCTCATTCCTGCTTCATATTACAGTATCTTATCTCCTTAAAGGTAATCATTACATGTATTTTAAATTCTTGATCTTTCTGTTCCACCCATTCTTCTTCCAATAGGTTGTTTTATCTCTCTCTCTCTTTTTTTTTTTCTCCTCACTATTTGATTACTTGGCCTGTGATTTTCTTCTACTGGAGGTATCAGCTATCTTGATTGGCAATATATTCACAGCCTGGGTTTTCAGTCCTCACTGTTTTCTGGATTTGATCCTGTGCCTGAGGACATCAATCCATTCCTCAGGCTCGAGCACTGCTCTTCTCTGAAAGCTTTTATCTTTCAGCAATAACTGCTTAGAGCTCAAAGTGTGAGGAGGTAAAAGAAGAAATGCCTGAAAGCGGGCCAGTCGACTTGCATCTATGGTTACCTGCTCCTAAGCCCACCCTTCTCCTAGGTTGCTCTTATTCCTTAGTCCCTTTTACTGACCAACCGGGGCTGGTGTTGTGATGTTTTCCTATCACATTATGGTGGGGGAAAACGCACCCGTTAGCTATTCCAGGCAGTGTGACAGAAAACTGCACAATGAGATGCTTCCTGACTGTGTCACTTGTACTTTCATTTCCTATACTTTCTGTCACAAGCACACTCCCTCTTGCAGGCTTTCTTGTCATCATTTGCTTTCAATCTCAGGAATCTACAGGGTTGGGCTTGGAGCCTTCCAGGGAACTGTGTTAACTCTCCATCTTGTCAGGTCTAAGACACAACCAAGGACTGGGTTTGTCTCCCCACTCAACTCTGAGTTCCTCTGAAGGTTGGCACTGGGTCATCTTACATCCCAACTACCTACTCCAGAGTCAATGTCAGGTGAATTGCAGAAACCAAACAAGTTTGTTGAATGTCATAGGTTGAATTATGTCACACCCAAAGATGTTATGCTGTAGTCCAAATTGCCAGTGCCCACAGAAAGGGAACCTGTTGTGGAGACTGGGGCCTTACAGAGGTAATCAAGTTAAAATGGGGTCTTTAGGGTGGGTCCTAATCCAATCTGACTGAGGTCCTTATAAAAAAAGAATTTGGACACAGAGAAAGAAATGTGCAGAGAAGGCAATGTGCAAAGACTCAAAGTAGGAGTTCTCATCATGGCGCAGCAGAAATGAATCTGAATAGGAACCATGAGGTTGCAGGTTCGATACCTGGCCTCACTCAGTGGGTTAAGGATCCGGCATTGCTGTGAGCTATGGTGTTGCTGTGGCTGTGGTGTAGGCCGGCAGCTGTAGCTCTATTTGACCCCTAGCCTGGGAACCTCCATATGCCACAGATGCACCCCTAAAAAGCAAAAAAATAAAAAAAGACTAAAAGCAATTATCTAGAAACCAAGGAAAACAGACTTTCCTCTCAGAGCCCTCAGGAGGAACCTACTCTGGGACACCTTGATTTAAGACTTCCAGCCTCCGGAACTGTAAAGACAATAAATTTCTGTTGTTCGAGCCCCCAGTGTGTGGGACTTTGTTACAGGAGCCCTTAGAGAACTGGAACATAGAATGAAAAATATCTGAAGGTATTGAACAAAAGAGGAGAAGGGAAAAGAGTGCTACAATAGCACCTAGGTGGGAGAGAATTTCAGAGGGAGACACAATCTTCAGAGCCAAGGGCTACAGATGGTTTAGTAGCAGGAGGCAGAAAGATGTCCTTTGGACATGACAACTGACAGTTTCCTTGCACTGTGTTTCTTAGTGTTCTCAGTGAAATAAGTCTTAGGGGGATTATAACTGAGCAGAGCCCTGTGAGGCTCCTGGGCACACAAGTCTTTCTGTGTCTTTCTTGTTTCTAGGGAAGAAGCTTCAGCCTCCATGACCTTCCCTGAGTTTCAAAGGGCAGCTGCTAATCAGGGAAGGGAGGGGATGTGGAGACCACAGAGGAGCAGTTAAGAGACAATAGCAAAGCCTTGGGGCAGGGTCCTGGTTCCTCCTCAAGGAACATACATGACAATGTCTTTGAGCCTTTCGGCAGAGCTAAACCCCCAAACTCTTCATTCTGGGAAGGGGGACAACCAAAACAGTCCTGGGGTCACAAAACACCAGTTTTGAAAGATAATACAAGCTTGCCTCTTTCCTAATCCTTATCTACAGGCCGTATTTTCTAACTCCCCAAACTGTAAAAAACCACCTCGTAATCTCTTCCATGGTGCAGGGGGTGGGGGGGCAGTCTTTAAGGCATTAGCCTGTTGTAGATCCCTCTGCCTGGCTGAGCAATAAAGCTAAATTCTGTCTCTATGCTTCTATTCGGCAACAGCAGACAAAGGCCGAGTTTTGGCAACAGGATGGTGAAGGCAGAAGCCCAATTGTAAAGGGATGAGAAGACCAAAGAGAAGTGGGAGGAGGATACAGATTCTCAGAAAGTTTGGAAAAAGGAAATAAATCTATAGCCTTACGAAGAATTTTTCTTAAGGATGAAGAACGAAGTCTATTTGTGGGGTGAAAAGAAGATGTCAAAACAAGGAAACATTGGTAACACAATAGTACCTAGGCTGCCTTTTCCCAAACTGTGTCTCTCTTTAGGCATAAACCACAGTCCTAATGACTGATGCTACTTTCCTCACTGCAGGGCAGGTGAGCCTTCTTCCCAACACATCAACAGAGTTGTCATTCCTGGCAGGTCTTAGAACTCTTGCAACTATCTGTCTCAATAGACAAGTTAACAGGGGAGAAGGGAGCCTCCTGTAGAGCCACTCTCCCCTGCTCCTCACACTCCCTCACCTCTACCTTCTCTTGCCCCAGAAGGTGAGTCTATCTGCATTGCATTTCTTTAGCACTGGTTCAAAAATTAATCCCTGCTAAAAGAGTAGCTTACTGGCTGGCAATGGTGAAAGACATGATGGCCTCTAATATAAATACACACTCAAACACACAAGCACATAGGAATCTGAACTCTTGGAATACAAAGCTTTCAAGCCCCAAAGAATATAATCCTCCATGTTTTCTGGGGAAGATAAGAGTTTGGGGCTGGTTGTATTTTAGGGTGGGACACTGTCTTAGCTGAGGCGGCTTTGACAAAATACATAGATGTAGTGGCTTAAATCACAGACATTTATTTCTCACATTTCTGGAGGCTGGGAAGTCTGTGATAAATAATAATAATAATAATAATAGTAATAATAATAATACCTACATGTAAAGGCTATTATTATGTTTACCAAATGAAATAATACATACAAAGCATTAGTTCTTGCCTGGCTTGGAATTAAGTTTTCAGTAAATGTTAGCATTCACTGTCATATCCAACATAAACCTTGCTTTTAGAAAAATCAACACATAAGCTAGTGGGAGCCACTGAAGTTAAAATTTTGTTAATGAAAACAAATATTTTTTTTCCTGCCATTGGAGAAAAAGCTTCTCAAAATACAAACATGCTCCTGGTAAATTCAGGTGAACTGATAAAAGGTGTGGATGACTGATGGTAGCACTTTGAAAAGCACATTTTGACGATGAAGGAAACACAGGCAGAGTGGGGCCTCTGGGACTATATGAAATAAAAGTAACGGAAGAGAAGACATCAGCTGCAAAAGGCAAATTCACCTGCTTGCTGACATGACCCAGCCTCTTTGCAGGAAAGATTAACACTGACAAGAGAGTGTGGTTTCTAAGCCAAGTGCAATGGGACTCAGCCCACTCAGCCACAGCTATTGGAAGGACAGAAAATGATAAATGGCCCAGAGAAATCAAACATCCCAAACTCCAGTGACCAGGAAGGCCAGTCTCCTCAAAACAACACAAGTGCTCCTGCCATTCTCAATCCCTCCTAACACTGGCTCCAATTCAGCTTGCTGCAAATCAACCCACTGGAGCAGTTTGTTCTGAGGAGATTTAAAAAAGAAAAAAATCCAGATTCCATGGCATCTACACATACATGAATTTAAAAGTTTTCCTAATTTGCAGAGCATGCAAAAGACCTCAGATTCATGTTTATAATGCAACTGATCACCTTTTTTTCCCAATATGAAAAGAAGAAATAATACTGTCTGGGGAATTGAGAGAGAAAATTCAGTGTTAGATTTCAAGCAGTCATTTGGAGTCAAACTCTCAAATAAGGTCAAATTTTAAATCGTGAGGCCAAGTGGAGAGCTTAAGTTTTAGAATGTAATTCCCAGTTTTATTACTTATCAACTGTATAATCCTCTGTAAGTTCAATTATCTCAACCAATAATTATTATCTGCCTAATATGCTCCTTAATCTCTCAGAGCCTCAGTTTCCCCATCTGAAAATGGGAGTAATAATCCCTACTCCTAAGTTTGTGTTTAATTATAAAATGCATATGTGACTAGGTAACATTTTGAGATAGTAACTTAGAGTTGTCTGCCCACCTCCTTCTAGGGGTTAGGTGGGTACCTATGTGTTACTACATAAAAGAAGCCAAATGAGAGCCTATTCTACCCTCAAATATGTAGTTTTCCCCCAAATAAGCAGGAAGCAAGCTCTTTGCATATTGCCTAGGAGGAAATAAATAATGTGGGAGAAAACTTCTACTTTTTCCCCTGGTAAAACCTTTGTTTTCATGGCTTCTGTTTCCACAATCTGAATCCCCAGAGTTGAGGATGGGGGAAAGAAATATTTTGTGGGTGGGAGAAACATGAAAGGAAAAAGATTTCCCTCAGGCTACATTCCCTAGGGATTAAAGGAAAAATAGCTCCTACGGATGCGAGGAAGGTGGACTCTGGCCCAACTCCACACTAGGGACAAATCAAAACGAAGTAACACGAAAAAAACAAAAACAAAAAAAAAAGAACGAAGTAACATACGGCTGCATGAGACTCCTATGTGGATGGAGCCCTAAGGCATGTCACAAAAGGAGTCTATGTCCAAGAGTAGACCAAACTGTGTACATACTGGCCATGTGGACTAAGCTGCTGGCTGACTTAGGGCCCAGAGAGCATTACTCAGGGCCCAGATAGCTGAGTTCCTGTCCCACCAACATCCCAGTACTGGGTAAGTCTCCTAGGATCTTGACATGACTTCAGGTAGAAAACACCCAAAATCCCTCAGTTTAAGCCTGGTAGGTGAAACTTACAATAGAAAGTAAGTGGACTCGTAGACAGTAAGAGGCAGACATAACCACAATAGGAAACCATACTTCACATCCATTAGAATGGTTGTAACATAAAAGATAATAAAGTGCTGTTGAGACTGTGGAGAAATTGGAACCTTCATATATTGCTGATAGGAAAGTAAATGGTGCGGCTGCTTTAGAAAACAGTTTGGCAGTTCCTTGAAAAGTTAAATCATAGTTACCATATGGCCCGGAAATTCCATTTCACCCAAGAGAAATGAAAGCATATGTACATGATGTTCAAAAAATTGTACACAAATTTTTATAGCAGCATTATCCATGATGGCCAAAAAGGGGAAACAATCCAAATGTTCAAAAACTAATGAATGAATTCAATGTGCTTTATCTATACAATGGAATATTATTTGGCCATAAAAAGGAATGAAGTAGTGATTCATGCTATGACATGGATGAACATTATACTACATGAAGGAAGCCAGACACAGCATTTGTTATGTTGTATGATCAACTTATATGGAATGCCTCAAATAGGCAAATCCACAGAGATAGAAATTAGATAGTGGATGCCAGAGTCTGGGGAGGAGAGGAAATTGGGCAGACTGCTAATGGGCATCAGATTTCTTTGGGGGATGAAGAAATTTTCTGGAATTAAACAGTGATGATAGTGGCACAACTTTGCGAATATACTAAAAACCACCAAATTGAACATTTTAAAAGGATGATTTTTGTGGTATGTGACTTGAATCTCAGTAAAAAAAGAAATAGGATATGTTTGCATACTTTAGTTACAGACTCAAATTCACTACTGCTATATATAAAAAACACTTTCACATGGACCTGGATCATAGTAGGAGTTCAATAAATGTGAGTTATTATTAGAAAGTAATTCAAGGCAGGATCAGATCATTACAAAAGTGTCACCACTTCAAGTTTCCCACTAGGCACAAACTGTTAGCCATCTTGAGGCAAATTAAAATTCTCTTGGTTTCTAGTCCCCAAAGCTGAAGAAGTGTATTTGACCTGATATGGGCTCCTGACCTGAGGAAAGAAGGTGCTGTCCCCCCACCTCAGTGGTTCTTGAGGAGCCAGCCCCAACAGCAGTGCTAAAGGAAATTTAATCTACCTTATCCCTGCTTTATACAATTACCATGATTCAAACACTTTCTGTGCTTATACCCAAAGACCGTCCTAGGAAGGAAAATTCCACTTCAAAGTTTTCTGATACAATCATAGGGGTAGAAGAGTAGGAGGCTTGAAGCAGAACTGTGCGATTTAAAGGATAGAAGTTTTAAAGGGACTAAGAGAGCAAGAATGGACAAATGAAAGCAATAAACTAAGAGTCAGAATAGCATAACTGACATAGACAGCTCAGGCAGGGATTAAGGGGGAAAGAAAATGTCCTTGAAAGTGCCCTTCCCAGTTCAAAAACAAGCTTGAGTTCTTCTATACTGAGGGACAGACTTAAAAAGACTATAGCACAACTTTGAGATGAAGTATGGGTCCTTTTCTTATGACTGTTAAATGTATAGGCCCCTTATGACAGGAACAATGTTATTACCCTGGAGGGGGTTCCATTAGGATGCTTAGTGGCTCACATTTTAGTTTAGAGCAAAAGTTCTTAAGAGTGTGACTTATTTCTGAAGGAATAAAAAAGGGCTTTGAGAAGAACAGAAGTAGTCAACATTATTATGGGGCACTGACATAGCAATTTGCTTGCAAATGATTTTTAAAACTACTGCTAATAATATACCTTATTGTATATAGCACTCTCAACAAAGCCACCTTGGGTAATCAAATTAATACAGGGCAACAGAAAAGCAAAGGGAATAGGAGAACCTGTAGCACTACCAGCAATGACTACAATTAATACAAGTACATAAAATAGTCCAATGGGACCATTGGACAACAGAGGGCAATGAAACAATCATTTAATTATTTTGTGTGGTGTGTAGCAGAGCAACATAATGGGTGACAATAGTATTACTAAGAAAAGAAAGAGGCAAAGACTGAAAATTCAACAATGGAGGTGCATCGGTGTGCTCGATTTGGGAGTAATGTCTTTTCTTTACCTCTCGTCAAATTATAGCACAGTCACACACAGACTCCACATGCAGAATGACTAGTCAATGGAACACCAAAGTCACCATTGTCTAAGCTACTGTAACTCTTACCTGAATGAGAAAGTCATAGTTATTGCTATCAAAGAACTTGAAAATAATGTAGAAAAATGCCAGCAAAAAGTTGAAAAAAATCATGACACACACATACGCAGAAACACATCTCTCTACTTAAATGCTGCCACGGGTAAAAAGGACAAAGCAATCACACCTCTGTACATTCCTAATCAGTGAATGCTAGTTCTATCAATGAGCTAGAGGCCAGATTTTATGTATCTATGGAGGAAGGGAGTCAGGCCCCCACTTCTAGCTACATGCTTTGAGAAACTAAGAACATAAGCAAGTGTTGTAGAATAAAATCCCATACTGAGCTCAATTAGCCATCTAATCCAATCCCTCCAGTTCTCCCACCACTGCCCAAGTCACTAGTGGATGATAACCTTCCCTGGTGAGTCTCCTCCATTCATACAGCAACCTCCATTGAATGCTAATGGAGAGAGCCATCTGAGCTTATAACATCACGAACTCTCTGCAATTTACCCTTAACCTGGTCCTCAGCCTCTCCTGGCTGTCTTTTAAATAATATACAGACACCTATTCAGCCCATTCAACCAAAAGAGGAGAACTAGATTAGACAATGACAGAAAATTTTGACTTCTTGTAGGACCAATACTTGAGTAATTATAAGGCGCCAAAGGACTTATTTGGGAACAAGTGCTTATTTTAAGAATACAATAGGCCACATGAAGGAATTCCACCAAGAAAACATAGAGGCTGTCTGAACTCTGCCTATGACAGAGTCTCAGGAAAGCCATGTGGTTGATCCATCTATAGCCTTAAAACCAGATTGACTTACCCTTGCTTCATGCTCCTGCCAGCTCACAAGGGTAATCCCCAAACACCAGCCAATGTGCAATGTCACTCAGGACTATCTCTCCCAATCTCATGTTCCCTTATCAATTCCAGTTGCTTTTGCTGTAATCTTGTCTTCCCAGCTCTAAATTACTGGCTCCACAACTCCAATTATGATCCTTCCTTCATGTCCTCTAGATTCGTCATTTGCCTTAGTGGGTGGTCTTCTAGACTTTGTAAGAGCCTGCATTCTGTCCCAGTCAGTCATGAATACAATCAGCCTTTTTCATCTTGGCCTTGTTCTGGCTACTCAGTGTTCATCTCAGTCATGGCTAATTCCTTCATGAGATCAGGAAGACACAGGCAAAAAAAAAAAAAAAAAAATTTAATTAAAAAAAATAAAGGAGGAAGAAGGAAAAAATTTTCAAAGTGAAACTGAATAGCAACAAAATAAAAACAACAAATAGCAATCATGGATTATTAGACTTCACGACTGAGAGCCCGTCAGGTGACTGGAAGGTGAAGGAATGACTAGGTGCTGAGAAAACAGACATGCTAAGTATGTGCTAGCCTTTCAAGAAGCAAAGATACAGCTAGAGTAATGTCTTGAGACAGTGTTTGGTTTAGAAAGAGGGGATTTTGAAGATTGCAAAGATTTGAGCCTTTTATGGAGAGTTTTGGTTTTTTTTTTAATAAGAAGGGTCATTATCCAGACATGTGGAGAGAACAGAAAATGGAAAACAATACAGAGAAATTTTTACCAAGAAAAAGGGAAGCTAGAGGAAGTGTTCATTTATCTTGGTATCTTTAAAGTGAGAGATAAGTCATCTTCTGGGAATAAGAGAAAGTGTAGCAGGGTCAGTATCTGCAGTTGCCAATCAATTAGGATGAATAAATAGGCTGCCAAACAGCTATGAGGATCTAGTTACAACTAGAAGAGGCTGAGAATGCAGTATTTTCCTCAGTAATACCCCGAAGACAGATCAGACATAAGGAAACCAGACAGCACTGAAGTTTGATCCAGTGAGAACTGTGGGATCTGAGTGTTCCAGCAAATGGCTTTTTAAATGGCTCCAAGCCATGAGTCTACACAGAAAATGCTAAAAGGGGATGGTCCCTGAGAATAGGCAAGGAGTTCGTGGTGAAGCAGATTCTACTGTTCAAATGACTAAGTCAAAGAGGAAGAGATAAGAGAACAGGAATTGCCATCAGAGACACATGGAGACAAAGATGATTAGAATTTTCTAAGTGAAAGGCGACAAAAAGGTCTCAGTGGAGAAAGAAAAATCTTTGAAGCTGCTGCAGGAGGCAAAGGGAAGAGAGGATGACACAAGGGCTGATACTCAGGAAGATAGGAAACTATCTGATACTCAACAATTATCAACATTTTATCAATTTAATAAGATCTTTCATCCTTACCCTGCATATGATAGGAAGCCCTTGCCAGAACAGGAGGGAAAATATTGAAAAAAAGCGAAACATTCAATAGCCATCAACTAGATAATCAAGAACACATTGTTGATCCAATTCTGAGTTAACACTGATATTCTTCTAACTGATACAGTAGAGAAGTTAAGAGTATGGGTCTGGGGTGACTGGTCTGTAACGATCCAGAAAAACCCAGGCTATCATTTTACATCTTTGACTCCCCTTCAGTTTTTGAGGAAATAGGTAAATGCTGTCGGGATGACTAATTCAATTTATTTAATAGTATGTTTGTTTTTGTAAATGGCATGTTAACTACAGTGTGTCATATCAGATAGAAAAGATATGCAAACCAGACTTTATTTTAAGTTCAATATTACTGTGATTTAGAGACTATGATTGGCAATCCTGAGGCATGAGAAAAACATTCACTAAGGATTTTTAAAATTATTTCTCAATCCCTCTTATTTATTCCATCTGCTCTTTTGGGCTGTACATACATATTTTTAACATGGTTCTAGTTTTGTCAATTCTTTGATAATTTTCTAAGGGAAAGAGTTCAATCAATATCCATTCCAGTGCTAACAACTGGCCATCTGTAAAGGAAAAATAAAAGTTTTGATGGTCATTCACTGAGAAGAAGTCTTTTTCATGCATTGTTTAAGATTTACAGGCAGAGAATCATTATTAAGGAGTTTGACCTTTATGTCATGTAAAATGATACATTTTTGTTATCAAATTTGGAATATATTCCAAGTATCCTTAGCAAATACACCAGAATTTCTCTCCCCAACTCAAGGAAAAACTCTTAGTTAACTTTTAATTATACTGGCTAGTGCTTCTGCTTCCAGCCATGACACAGAAACTGACATCAGATTTGCCTCTCTCCATATACAACTAGTTAACTGAGCAAAATATATGAAGTAATTATATGCAGATACCGAAGAAGAAATAGCCTCAATCTGTGATCCTTAAAAGAGGCAAAACAAAATGAGGTGAGCTGTGCAATACCACTAACTTTCTACCTAAGGGCACCTGTCAAACTGTGATGCAGAAAGTGGGAACCCAAGCCAGCATGGTCATCCCACTGAGTTAAGGAAATAGAAAAGGGTTTGTGGAAACCAATGTAGTGGAATGTGTGGGGCAGAAAGGAAGCTCTGTGTAGAACTATCTCCAGTTATCTAAAGAGGAGTCCTCTTGAGTCTTTGGCTGCATATCAATATATGCATGTACTGGGTCAGATTTCCAGTGGGTAAAAAACAACTGCCAGGAAGCAGCGAGGTTAATAATTCTTAGATCCCAGATCTTGGAAGTATTTGAAATCTGGCCAGTTAAAATGGAGAGACCAGTTACACATCCAGGACATTCAGGAAAGATCCAAGACCTGTCATTCCTTAGATGTAGGACTATAGCAGCTCTAGAATAAAAGTGCTCCTAGATACACTATAAAAGCTTAACACAATCCTCAGAATCAGGATTACCTAAAAGCTCGCTTGCCTGCTGAACTCTTCAAAAGAAGATAAAAATGTATCATATATTAATCAATATAACATTATCCATCATCCAAACAAAATTAGGAGACATATTAAAAAAATAGAAAAATATGGTCTTCCATATTCTGGTACAATAGTAGTCCCCAAATGCTTTTTTTTTTTTCACTTCTAGTTTCATTGAGATATAATTGACATACAATACAGTGTAAGTTTAAAGCATACAGCATAGTGATTGGACTAATGTACATCAAGAGATGCTGATCACAAGAAGTTTAGTGAACATCCATCATTCCATACACATACAACGTTAAAGACATAGAAGAAAATCTATTTTTTCCTTGTGATGAGAATGCTTAGGACTTGCTCTTAATACCTTTGATTTATAACATATGGCAGCTGTAATTATATTTATCATGTTGTACATTACATCCCTAGCACTTAATTATCTTATAACTGCAAGTTTGTACATTTGGACTGCCTTCATCCAATCCCTCCTCTCCACCCCACCCCTACCGCCTGTAGCCACAAATGTGATCTCTTTTTCTGAGTTTAATTGACCTATATATAACACTAAGTCCCTGTTACACAACTTAGTGATCAGATATTTCTACACATTTCAAAATGATTACCAAAATAAGTCTAGTTATGATGTGTCACCATACAAAAATTACATAATTATTGACCATATTTCCCAACTACACAACCTAGTGATAGGATAGTTCTATACATTTCAGAATGATTACCAACATAAGTCTAGTTATGACGTGTAACCAAATATTAGTTATTGACTATATTTCCCACACTGTATGTTTCATACCTGTAACTCATTTATTTTGAAACTGTAAGTTTTTACCTTTTAATCTCCCTCACCTATTTCTTTACTCTCTTCCTTTCCCACCCCTGTGACAACCACCTTTTAGTTCTCTGTATCAGTAACTCTGTTTCTGACTTATATTTGTTCATTTGTTGTTTTTAAGATTCCACATATAAATGAAATCATATAGTATTTGCCTTTCTCTGTCAGATTTATTTTAGTTAGCATAGTATACTCTAGGTCCATCCATGTTTTCACAAATGGCAAGATTTCATTCTTTTTTTTAATGCCTGGATCATATATATATGGGCATTTAGGTTGCTTCCATATCCTGGCTATTGTAGATAATGCTGCAATGAACACAGTGGTGCAAAGATCTCCTCTAACAAGTGTTTTCATTTTCTTCAGATGAATATCCAGGGGTGGAATTGCTGTATCATATGGTAGTTCTATTTCCTTTCTTTGTTTTTTTTTTTGTTTTTTTGCAGAATCTCCATTCTATTTTCCACAATGGATGTTCCAATTTACATTCCCACCAACAGTGTATGAGTGTTCCCTTTTCTTCACATTCTTACCAACACTTGTAGGATGCAACTAAAACAGTACTCAAAAGAAAAGGTAACATCTTGAAGATATACTAGAAAAGAAAAGGTTAGGGGAAAAAAATCAACAATCTGATTTTTCAGTTTAAGAAGCTACCTGAAATAAAGCAAATCAACCCCAAAGAAAATAGAACACAGTAAAGTTCAAAATTCAATGAATTTTTAAATTTAGACAAAATGAATACATTTCCTTGAAATCAAGAATGGATAAAAACTGGAAAAAAAAAAAAGAGAGAGAAATCCTAAATAGAATTGTATCTATTAAAGCAACTGAATTCATTATTTAAACCCTCCCACACACAAAATACCCTAAAGTCAGGATGAACTCCTGGGTGAATTATTTCAAATATTTAAAGAACTAATACCAATGTTATATAAATACTTCCAGAGATGAGGAATAGTAAATACTTTAATGTTATACATAATGAACACTTTCTCCCTGAAGTAGGAAATAAGCCAGGAGACTCAATGTTTTGTCCTGATTGGTGGTTCCAAGCAATGGAGTGAGGCAAGAAGATGATATCCACAGATTAAAGACTGGCAATGGAAAACTAAAACTGCCATATTCACTGAAGAACGATTGTATATATAGAAAGTCAATTGGTTAACTGAAAATACAAAAACAATCAAGATTTCTGAAGTGAATTTATATAGGTGGGAAGAAAATCTGCCATGAATATTTAATATTTTCATTTATGCCCAGTCCGGACCTTTTTTTTTTTTTTTTTTGGCTTTTTAGGGCCACACCCATGGCATATGGAGGTTCCCAGGCCAGGGGTCCAATCTGAGCTGTAGCCGCCAGCCTGCACCACAGTCACAGCAACACGGGATCCCAGCTGCATCTGCGAACCACACCTCAGCTCACAGAAACACTGGATCCTTAACTCACTGAGCCAGGCCAGGGATAAGACCGGCATCCTCATGGATGCTACTTGGGTCCATTAAACACTGAGCTACATTGGGAACTCCAATCCCGGCTTTCTTGCAAGGAGGCAAGTTTGAATAGCAAAAGCCTTGGAAGCAGGAGATAATGTATTGTTCTGGAGAGATTTAGAGACTTCTCTCTCTAGAGCTTACATTCCTGGATAGTAAACCTAATCTGTCTCTCTTGAGGGAGAATGGGAAGTATTCTTTTAAGATTCAGTGTTTCTTTTTTTCTTTTCTGTTTTTTTTTTTGTTGTTGTTGTTGTTTTTTAGGGCTGCACCCACAATATATGGAATTTCCCAGGCTAGGAGTCAAATTGCAGCTGTGGTTGCTGGCCTACACTATAGCCACAGCAACTTGGAATCTTTAACCCGCTGAGCAAGGCCAGGGATCAAACCTGCATCCTCATGGATATTAGTCAAGTTCATTACCGCTGAGCCACAAAATTAGGTGTTTCTAATACTCAGTGTTGCTCAACTGCGACACAGACTTATGTGGGCAGCGTTTCCCAGGCCCACTCTGCATCACTCGCATGGAATGTAAGCAGGGAGACTAAGGGAATTAATATAAATATGTTATGCCATGAATAATAAATCATCTACATCCATTGTACCTTGTTCCTTTACTGATCAAATTTGTGGAAACATGGCAAGCACACCTCAGGAACTGCTTGACCATTAGACTTAGTATGTAACAGCAGACGAATTTTACACTGGCATTGAAATATATCAAATGCATAGAATTCTATGTAACGAAAATATAGGTGACCTCTACAATACAATATGTGAATAATGCTAACAAATTAAAATTCTGAACAAATGGAGGGATTTATGATGTGCAGGTTTTATCAAGTTCAATATTGTGTATTTGTTAATTATCTCAAAATTAACCTGTAGATCCAATGCACTTCCAAATAAAATCCCAAAAAGTTGCACAAATAAACAGGCTTCTAAAATTCTACATTTCATACAAATTCTAAAATGCATAAAAAAATGCAAAAAACCTATAATGCAAAAGCAACCTTGAAGAATATGAGCACTGGGGGACTCAAAGATATCAGAAACAATTATAAGAATCTATACAACAAACCAACTAGTAGACTACAATAAAGTCAATAAGTAGTCGGCACACGTTGAGTCACATGATTTCTGAAGAAGATGACACTGTAGTGCAAGGAGAAAGAATTAGCTTTCAAAAAGGTGTGCTAAGTTGGTTAATCTATACTAAAATAAGAATTTATAACCCTATCTCCTACCTTAACACACAAAAATGATTTCAGATGGATTGCAGACATAAATCAGAAAATAAACAAAAAGTTTTCAAGGAAACAGGAATTCCGGTCATGGCTCAGCAGAAACAAATCCAACTAGGAAACATGAGGTTGCAGGTTTGACCCCTGGCCTCACTCAGTGGTTAAGGATCCCGTGTTGCCGTGAGCTGTGGTGCAGGTCGCAGACTTGGCTTGGATCCCATGTTGCTGTGTCTGTGGTGTAGGCCGGCAGCTGTAGTTCCAATTTGACCCCTAGCCTGGGAACTTCCATATGCCGTTGAGTATGGCCCGAAAAAAAACACACAAAATAAAAGTTTTCAAGGAAATGAAAAAATATATATTCATGATTTATAAGTAATCAAAGATTTCCTAAAATAGAATACAAAAGACGTTAATCCTAGAGAAAAAAATGATATAATGTGACTACACTGAAATTAAAGGAGTTCCTGTCATGACACAGCAGAAAAGAATCTGACTAGGAACCATGAAGTTGCGGGTTCCATCCCTGGCCTCGCTCAGTGGGTTAAGGATCCAGCATTGCCATGAGTTGGGGTGTAGGTCACAGACACAGCTGGGATCCCGTGTTGCTGTAGCTGTGGGGTAAGCCAGCACCTACAGGTTCAATTAGACCCCTAGCCTGAAAACCTCCATATGCCGTGGGTGTGGCCCTAAAAAGACAAAAAAAAAAAAAATTTTAAATACTGCTACTAAAGAATTCATTAAGATAATGAAGACAACACCAAGAAAGAACAGGAAAAGATATTTTAGATAGACACATACATGTATACATACATAGATCAGTCCAACAAAGGACTAATATCGAGAATATACAAAGACTTTCACAAACAAAAAAGAAAAAGAGAGAGAAACAGAAGAATTTCACAAAAGAAGATACCCAAATATATAATAAACACATAAAAAGATACCCTTTTATTCATCTTCACCAAGTATAAATTATTACCCACAATGTGTTATCATTATAACCCCAGTACAATGGCTAAAATGTACTAAGTATTAGAAAATATCTGGAGATCTGGTCCTCTCACAGCTGTAAGTAGTACCTACTAAAGCTGAAAGATCAACATATCCAATAACCACACCTGTAATTACATTTCCAACAGAAATGGTACATGAGGTCACTAATAGTACAAGAATGTTCTCAACAACACTACTTGTGAGAGCTAAAGACTGGAAACACTATGCATATTCCTTAATGATAGAGTACATAGACATTTTAGTATTGTCAAAGAATAATAAAATAGTAAAAAATGAATAAACTTCAACTACTAGTAATTATATGGATAAACCTCATACACACAATGTTACACAAAAGTAGCAAGACAAAAACAATTTAATGTATAACTAATTATATAAAGTTCAAAAGCAAGCAAAATTAATTTCTGATATTAAAAGTGAGAGAGGGAAAGATGACTGGAAATGGGTAAGTGGGGGCTTCTGTGTGCTGGTAATACTAGTTCTTGATCCAAGGGGTTGAGAAAATTTCTCATGTAGTTATGCTTATATTTTGTGTATACTTCTCTTCAATAAGAATAAAAAAATATCTCTTTCTTCAATAAGGAAAAAAAAAGAAAAAAAGAAAAGAACCCTATTTCCTGGTATTTCCTGCTGACAGGATCTAGAAACAACAACCACATGGTAACAATCAGCCCAGATTGTGGTTTTAAAACATCAATCTCAATTAACAGGATCCAGAGCTTCTTAGAGAAATGTACGACTTCAAGTCTGGGACGATAATGTCCAAGATGAACCTGGAATATTTTGTCATAACAGATGTCCAGGAAGCTATGGATGACACTAGGGTTCTATGCAAACGACTCAGAAACCATCATGATTGTTTACAGACAGATCCAGGACCAATTAAATAATTTACAGGGCAAAATGAAATTGCAGGTGCCCTTGTTCAAAACTCAGAGATAAAATTGGCATTAAAGGTACTAAAATATAAAGCCTCTTTCTTTTTTCTACACTCTCTCTTGACTTGTTATGACATTTTATTTGCTACTTAATGTCATTCTAGGTAATGAAAAATGAAAAATTAAAATTATTTGCATGAAATTTTCCATTCATCTTTATATTATACAATTCCAGTTTTAAATGCAAATATAAAAGTGTTTTACTCATATGCAGAATCACTTGCCTTATTTCTACATTAAAGGCACATTCTTATTTAAATGGAAAGTGTAGCTCTCAAGGATGTCAGTGGCTCA
Source organism: Phacochoerus africanus (assembly GCF_016906955.1). NCBI lineage: Eukaryota > Metazoa > Chordata > Mammalia > Artiodactyla > Suidae > Phacochoerus > Phacochoerus africanus. The sequence goes on along the minus strand of NC_062547.1, from coordinate 114,954,600 downwards.
CTACTCAAGTCAAAGACCCTACAGACTTAGCTTATATTTGCTCCAAGGCTCACTGAGCTCCCACATATCATGGGTACACTCTAAGTTTGGGCTCATGGCATTGTGAAAACTGTAAGTTAATGGGGTCATAGCAAACAGTGGATACAGATGGTGCACGTATTACTTTTGCACATGTGCCTGCTCCATTGTCTTGTCAGACTTCACTTAGAAAACAAAGGTTCAATGATAAAATTACCAAGAATTTAAAGATAGAAACAGTGGAGCATTAAACCAAGCATGAGGCCTATAGTGGGTTGAATAGCAGACCCTCAGAAAGATACATCCATAACCTGACTCCCAGAACTAGAGAAACTACCTTTTTGGAGAAAGTCTTTGCAAATGCAATTAAGCTAAGGACACTGAGATGAGATCAGCCTGGATTATCCCAGTGGGCTCTAAATCCAATGACAAGTTTCCTTATAAGAGACACATGAAGGAAAGATACACAGAAGAGTTTGCTATGTGAAAACTTTCTCAGGAACTGAGACTGCATTTTTGTGAGAAACCGTTTTCTCAATTCTCATAGGACCATAGCTAATTCCTTTCTAGATTCATGGAGAAAATTAACTCATTACATATGGTAGATGTTTTAGAAGAGTATGGCTTAATTTTCTCCCCAAACCCTACTTGAGGAGGGATAAAAATAAACTCTTTTACATGTACAAAATAGGGTATGTATTAGGATATTCAATGAGCTTTGTTTTTAACAGCCAAAAAAATTTTCTAAATCAATATATATTTATGAATGTATATTCATATGATGAATTGGTAATATATCCACAGAATGGAATGAATAAATAAGTTACGTATGTACCCAAATATTTAAATTTCAGTATTGCAATGTTAAATGAATAAGTTGCAAATAAGTACACATAACATACTACAAATATGCAAATTTTATTAGCATACAAAACTGTATACATTGCTTTTACATAAATATGTATAATAAAATTATAAAAAATATTGAATAGAAAGAATGAGCTCAAATATCAGTACAGCCCTTATCTCTGGGAAGGGAGGCAAAGAAAGAGGTTTCAACAATACCTGTTATGATTTTATCTGTAAAAAAGATTCAGACTTTTTTAATTTGTTTTCTCTAAATGTTAAGTATGTGAAAGTTTGCATTACTGTTTTCTGTCCTCTTTTGTCTCTTTAAAACTTTCTGTAGGAGGTCCCATTGTGGCTCAGCTGTAACCAACCTGACTAGAATCCATGAGGATCTGGGTTTGATCCCTGACCTCATTCAGTGGGTTAAGTATCCGGCGCTGCCATGAGCTGTGGTGTGGGTTGCAGACACAGCTCTGATCCTGCATTGCTGTTGCCAGGCCAGCAGCTGCAGCTCTAACTTGACCCCTAGCCTGCAGAGAAGGATCAAATTGGTGGAGGAGTAAGATGTCGCACTCAACTTCTCCCACAAACACATCAAAAAAATACATTTGGAGTTCCCATCGTGGCGCAGTGGTTAACGAATCCGACTAGGAACCATGAGGTTGCCGGTTCCATCCCTGCCCTTGCTCAGTGGGTTAATGATCCGGCGTTGCCGTGAGCTGTGGTATAGGTTGCAGACATGGCTCGGATCCTGCGTTGCTGTGGCTCTGGTGTAGGCTGGCGGCCACAGCTCCGATTAGACCCCTAGCCCGGGAACCTCCATATGCCGTGGGAGCGGCCCAAGAAATGGCAAAAAGACAAAAAATGAAAAAATGGAAAAAAAAAATACATTTACGTGCAGAATAATTTGCACAGAACATCTACTGTACACTGGCAGAGAACTTAAACCCCACCAAAAGGGCAAGAAACCCTTGACATAATGGGGTAGAAGAAAAGAAAAAAGAGAGAGAGGGGAAAAAAAAGAATCAGGATGGGACTAGCATTCATGAAAGGGAGCTGTGAAAGAGAAAAGGAACCCACACCCCAGGAAGCCACCTAACCAACAGGGAGATCAAGCAAGATGGAGGGACCTCAAAGTCACCAAGAAAAGTGCAGCAGCTGGACTGAGGAGGGCAAAGCAGAGTGAGAACCACAGAGATCATCTGCACCACCAACCTGGACACCACAGCCTGAGATGCTCCGGTGGAGGCTAGACCCTGAGACTCTGGCTCTGGAGGTCAGTTCCGGGGAAAAGACTAGGGTTGGCTATGTGGAGACAGCCTGAGGGGCTAGGGAGTGGTATGCCACCAGCTAGGGAGTGGAAGTCCACAGCTGAGGGAACCCAGGGAGGGGTCTGGGCCCACAGGAGAAGCAATCTCCACATAATAGGAATTCCAGAAGGAGAAAAAAAAGAAAAGGGATTGAAAATCTATTTGAATAAATTATGTCTGAAAACTTTCCAAATCTAAAACATACTGATATCAAGATACAGGAAGCACAGATAGCCCCAAACAAGTTGAACCCAAACAGGCCTACACCAAGACACATTATAATAAAAATGGCAAAAGTTAAAGAGAGGATTCAATCGGCAGCAAGAGAAACACAAAGCATTAATTATAAGGGAACACCCATAAAGCTATCAGTTGATTTCTCTGCAGAAACACTACAGGCTAGAAGAGAGTGGCAAGATATATTCAAAGTTCTAAAAGGGAAAAATTTGCAGCCTAGCATACTCTACCCAGCAAGGATATCATTTAAAATAGAAGGGGAAATAAAGAATTTCTCCAACAAACAAAAGCTAAAAGAATACAGCAATACTAAACCCATTCTAAAAGAAATACTGAAAGGTCTCCTCTAAATAAAAAAGAAGAAGCAATAGGATGGAGGAAATCACAACTGGAAAGCAATCACTTAAATAAGCCAGTATACAGATCTAAAAGGGGGGAACCCTACTGTAAAAGTGACGATAAACACACAAGGAACAGCAAAGGGACAAACATGAAGATGTTTAAAAAGGACTTCAAAATCACAGCATATGGGGAAGGAAAGTAAGAAAATCTAGACTCTTTGTGTTTTTTTAATGTGTTTCAGCCTATATGACAATCAGGCTACAGCAAGCAGATATAGGAAGGGGTTAACATACTTAAAAAACAGGGCAACCACAAATCAAAACCAAACAATACAACCACAAAAACTAAGAATAAGAGGAAGCAAGCATCAAATAAAAGGAAATCATCCAACCAAAAAAAAAAAAAAGGAACAAAGGAGAAACAGAATCAACTGGAAAACAAGGTTTAAAATAGCAATAAACACATATTTATCAATAATTACCTTAAGTGTCAGTGGACTGAATGCTCCAATCCAAAGACAGAGTGGCAGATTGGGTAAAAAAGCAAATCCCTACAATATGCTGTCTTTAAGAGACTCACCTTAGGGCAAAGGACACATATAAATTGAAAGTGAGGGGATGGGAAAAGATATTTCATGCCAATGGACAAGACAGGAAAGCAGGAGTTGGCAATACTCATATTGGACAAAATAGACTTTAAAATGAAGGCCATAAAGAAAGACAAAGAAGGACACTATTTAATGATAAAAGGGTCCATTCAAGAAGAGGATATTATAATCATCAATATCTATGCCCTTAACATAGGAGCATCCAGATACATACAAATACTAATAGACATAAAAGGGGAAATTGATGAGAATACAATAATAGTAGGAGACTGTAACACTCCACTCACATCAATCAACAGATCCTCTAGACAGAAAATCAATAAGGCAACAGAGATCCTAAATGACACAGTAAAAAAGTTACACTTAATTGACATTTTCAGGACATTACATCCAAAAAAATCAGAACATACATTCTTCCCAAGTGCACATGGAACATTCTCAAGGATTGATCACATACTGGGGCACAAAGCTACCCTCAACAATTTAAGAGTATAGAAATTATTTCAGGAGTTCCTGTCGTGGTGCAGGGGAAACGAATCCAACTAGGAACCACAAGGTTTAGGGTTCGATCCCTGGCCTCGCTCAGTGGGTTAAGGATTGGGCGTTGCCATGAGCTGTGGTGTAGGTCCCAGACGTGGCTCAGATCTGGTGTTGCTGTAGCTCTGGCTACAGCTCTGATTAGACCCCTAGCCTGGGAACCTCCATATGCCGTGGGTGCGGCCCTAAAAAAGAACAAAAGACAAAAAATAATAATAATAATTTCAAATATTTTCTCTGACCACAATGGCATGAAACTATAAATTGACCACAGGAAAAGAAAGAGAAAAAACTAACTACATGAATACTAAACAACACGCTACTAAAAAAAAAAACAATGGGTCAATGAGAAAATTGACCCCTAGCCAGGCAAACTCCATATCTCTATGTACAGCAGGTGGGTCCCTAAAAAA